>NC_070611.1:39735159-40059705 GCF_027172205.1 Podarcis raffonei | reverse complement strand
TATTAACTGGAGGGGGGGTGGAGCGCACAGAATGCTCTGTTCACCTAAGACAATATTGCAGACTCTGTGGCCCATAGCTTAACTTCATGTGGCTATGGAAGCCCACAGGCAGAGGAGGAGGAGGAGGAGGAGGAGGAGGAGGATTGAGCTGGGGGAACAGCCAAAGGTATGGATTCACACAATAATGATTTATAATTCACAATAGATTGCCGCAGAAGGAATATACATGTTAACAGAAGAATGGTCCCCATCCCTGACCTAAGGTACACAGATATTTTGTGTGCTGGCAGATCCCTTACCATTAAGCAAACCATCCAAGCATGATACCGGGCCAACAAAGATCAGCTTAATGCAAACCAGACTGCAATTGCATCACAAGAATAAAACAGAAACAATTAGTGCATACCATAAGCTGCTGAGCCTAACCACAAATCACACATCGAGTCACATTATCACACACATGCATGATAGCACAACAGAATTAGGCATTGCTTCAAAAAACAATTTACCCATTTTACAGATGGGAAACACTAAGAGCTTCTAGTTCAAAGAACAATCACGCTAGAAAATTCAAATCCCAGGCAAATCAAAATTACTAGACACCACTCCTCACAAGGAGTGAAGAAGATACTGCCAAGTTTTAAGAGGGAACATGCAGCCTCATTACCTGGTGACTGCTGAGCAGCAGCCACTTTTAATTTGCTCTGTTACCTTTCTCATCTTCCATGATAAAAAAAATAGAAGGAAACAAATGATGAACTGTGATTCCTCTGGCTTCCCAACAAGTCCTAATCTTACAGGATCATATTTAAAATATTTACTTGGTGAGTTTTTTGTAGGGAGGGAAGACAATGACTCCCAACCACTTTTCTTATGCTCTTGTTTTGTTTTTTTGTTTTAGGTATTAATGGAACCCAAATATGTCCAGTTCCTATCCCAGGGGATCATGTCTATGAGAGGAACTTACCACGACTCCGCTATCTCCGCCTGGATGGCAATGAAATCAAACCTCCAATTCCATTTGACCTCATGTTATGCTTCCGACTTCTTCATGCTGTTGTTATTTAAGGACAGCTTAGTGTTACCATTATTGCGTTAGTAAACAGGTTTTGCTGGCATTAAACTTGTTAGAACTTCCAGGTGTTTTTCGATCAATTATACTGTCCCCCCATGGAGTTTGATTTTTAATTGTTAGTGTTTCATCACTTCTTTTTCTTTCTCAAAAATACTCTCTTGGTACAGCCAACCTGTCCCAATTATTTTAAATGTCACTCCATTAAGACGATGCTTTTGCTACTCAAATGTATTATCTAGCTGTGGGTTCCATAAAAGTTTTGGCATTCTTCTTCTACACTCTATACATATTGGCCTGCAGATTCAGGTGTAGTACATTTCACATATTAAGCAAAAGTAGAATATATAATTGCTTATTTTGTTATCTTTTTTTAAAAAAAGAGCATTGCTGTAGATGCCAGATAGCATGTTTAATGATAAAAATAAGTAGCAGAAATCTCTTTCCCACCCTCTTCATTCACACGGAAAGTGTTATATTGAATACATTAACAGCTGCAACACTGCTTCATTTTGTTAAAATGGGGCCAAATATCTCTCTTTACAAAAATGAACATGTAAAATCGTACAGTTCAGAAGCTCCATATGCATGGAGCATGGCTTTCCACCAGCAGTGATGTTTACACATGTACTTTCTTACTTGTACTATTCCCTCATGATATACCAGCAGAATTGCCAGTAAATTCCACCTGTAAGAAATTTCAAGGTATACCTTAGCAAACCATCTAAGGAATTTTGAGGGAAGAGTTATAAGAAGATGAATGCAAGTTATGTACATCCCTAAAACACTAACATTGCTACAAACACATTTCATTTATCATTGCACATGAACAGCAGAAGCAGCCTTAGGCATCTGTTTATTGAAAAAGTGCACAAAGATATCTGCAAAAAATGCTTTTGTTAGGAGAAAGGCACATGAACTGTGTTCAAATTAACCAAATGTAAACTGGCATAGAAATGGAGCAAACTGAACTTAAAATTGGAAAAATGAGAAAGGGGAACTGAAATTGACAAATCTGTTCATCTCTACTTGGTGAATGTTATCTTTACCTTCCGAAAAAGTAGATTTGCATGCTAAATTATACATAACTAGAGCCACAGTAGCCATAGTAATTTATTTTTAGTCAAACAACTTTACATGATGATGATGATGATGTTAATAAAGAAATGTGACTCACTAATTAGTTTTTGTCACATATTTAGTTTTGAACACTTGACCATGTTCCTTTCTCTACAATTACATGTTTCCTAGCCCTACTCTGAGAAGCCAATCATTGTCCTGTCCAAGATTATAGGGCTATAACAGAAGCAACTGATGACCTTGCCACCCAAAGTCAATCCTGCACTAGATAATAAGATAAGTGCAGATATACATAATGACCCAAACCCAAGCTTTTGGTGTTGGGGAGGGGAATAAGAGAATACATAAAAGCATAAGATTTTCCAGTCGGCGAACTTATACCATGCTGTTGCCTATGAAAGTCTTAGTTAGTCTGCTTTTAAGTTGCCACAGTAAACCAATATTCCCATCTGTTTGGAATTGCCCATATATAAAATATGCTGATAAGCACTATTAAGAATCTGTGTCAGAAATATAGAAAATGTTTGCTATATGACTGTATGCAAGAAATGGAAACTATAATGCATAAGACCAATTCAAGGCAACACCGACAGTTCCTGGGGGTTTTTTTTTGGGGGGGGTTGCAGTACTGTCTATGTGAACTCCATGGTATTCTTGAAAGTCCAACAGAAAAGAATTGAGTATGGAGCACAGCAAGGTTTATCAGTTTTGCAACTTTTTAAAACAATAACAACTGTGTCTAAAGAATCTGTTGATGAGGAATGGTCATTCAAAGGTGCAAAAGAACTACAACTCAAGTATAAATGAATGTCTAACAAAGTAAATTACAAATGGCACATCACAAGGTACAACTTCACATAATTAATGCATCCCTTGAACTTGTATTAAAAATATTCATAGCAGTTGTAAAAAGGGACACACATCTCTAAGATCATACCCATCTGTCCTTTTTATGTACCACATGCAAGAAATTTCTACTCAACCAACTGTGTAGCTGGAAAGAATTAAATCATCTATCACTGGCAAGTCTAAAGGAAAAGTTTGCAAGAGCTATGTTTTATATAACAAAGAGTCTCATATTTCATGGCTGAAGGAGAAAAAGTAACTGCTAAAGGAAAAACCTACGTCATATATTATGCATCTTTATTCAGTGGCATATGAGATATAATTAATGTATATTTAGTATTGATTAATTTAACCAGTAAAGTCTATTAAAAGTCTGTTGGGACAGCTGATTCCAGAACTGCAGAATCATATGATGCTTATTAGGAAGTAAAGCCTACTGTAAGCATGTTTAGGATTTCAACCTAATAGTACCAAACGATACAAACAAACAACTCCATTTTGAAGCTGTAGTCTAATGGTATGCAACTCCACAAGTAACACTTCATTTATTTTTATTTTGAGTTCTGAATTACAGTATTTTCCCTACCTAGTACCAGCATATCTACAATAGCCAACCTATCATGGATTTGGCTGGCTCTCAACCTCCACCCCCACCTCCATTTCTTTCATCCTCAATTATGGTGGGCTTCAACTGTGCAGGAGAGGTTGACACAGCAGACCACAGCAGTATTCCACGTGTCCAAGAAGCATGCACTGAACTAACACAAGATATTTTGTTCCTCCCACTCCCAGCCATCACTAGTTGTTGGATGAAGAGATGGAAAAATCTACTGTGTATTATAGTCCAGCATTTGTACTAGCTTATAATGATAAAAATTCTTAAACAGAATTCTTATTTTTTATTCACATGCCCTTTCAAAATATTTTCAGTCTTTGGACTCACAAACTGCAGAACCGGACTGTCATGACATCAGTGTTTCATTACACATAGTTTAATGAGGCACTGGTTGTGAATGGAGAACTTGCCATTTTAATTTGTGCTATCCCCTCTCCCCACTATTTTTTGTCATCCAGTTTGGAGATGTTGTCCATGAGAGCCAAAAGCAAACAATAGTCAATCAGTACAACTGATACTAACAACTGGGAACAGATGGTAAATATTTTCATATGGCAGATTTTGGGAAAACAGAGTGACATTAGGTCTTTAGAATCAGATTCCAAATCAGATTCCAGAGCCTGGAATCAGATTCATATCCCAAGCCCTCTAATATATTTTTTTGTGGGGGGAGGGGAGAGGACAACATAAATTACCCTCACTATTTTTCCCAAATATTGCAATACCTAACAAATGCAGAATTTGAACTGGTCTACTAAAACTGTTTATTTCAAGTCATGATAGACTCATTTAAATTTAGGCAATTATTCCCAATGTTGGTTTTCTTGAAGCTACAAAAATATACACATTCATAGATAGATAGATAGATAGATAGATAGATAGATAGACACACACAGACACATATGCTACAGTTCAATAATCTGAAACATACTGGGGTTGTAAAAACAAAACAAAATGGAGCACAGCAACAGATTTTCTCATTCCAAATCATCCAAAGTGAAGCATTTGAACACAAGAAAGCATCATCAATCTACTAAAAAGGCAACCATATTATTATTTTTTAAAGGCACTGTTTTCATATAATTATAGTGAAGTGGCGTATCTAAAGGATATGTATCTAAGGGATTGTTTAGTACTTATTCCATATATAAGCTAAGTCCCAGGATGTGAAAAATGCATTAGCATATATTCTTTCCCTGTTAGAGGCACGTTTATCTCACTTTTCTTCCCCTTTGTTAAAATTTAGATTGTAAACTGTGTGGTACAGGGACCTGTACAGTGAGTGCCATGCATATCAATGGTGCACTATCAGTACTATTACAATGAAGAAGAGGTTTGAATACAAGAATTAGACATTCTTACCTGTAATCAATGTCCTTTTAGATCTGCTGTATTGGGTATCTTTTGTGAAACTGCATTTTCTTTTTCAGAACCCAGTTTCCCGAAAAATCCATTCAACTAGGCCTGGTTTAGGGAAACAAGGCAATGTTAGGACTTGGAAGTTGGTTGAGTGTAGCTTCGGAACATACCAATAGAAAAACTGAAGACAGTGGAATAGTTACTAATGCTGTTGTCAGGATTATAACTACTTGCGAAATAAAAAGTAACTAATTCTTTTGAACCTCACCTACTGTAGCTCTTTAGATTCCAACAGTTATTAATCTTTGACTGCTTATATATGGCAGCTGTGAAGACAATCTCTTTGGGCTGTGTTCCCTAGTTCCTCTGGCAAGCAGGTCATGAGCACAGCCCAACACTCTCTTTTAATCTAATTCCTTACATCTGTGAAGAAAGATAAACCTGTTGATTGTAGATGTCACATGGAAACAACTTTAAATTGCACCACCTAATGATTGCTTCCACATGGTCATCTATTGGCATCAAGCATGTAATAATTCATTGCTTTAGTTGGGATTATTTTGTCCATTATACTCTGCAAAATGCAAGAAGCAACAACAACATTAATAATGTCAACAAGTCCTTACTCTAGATGAATTAAGATTAACATATGAAATAGTGAAGCCACTGCAGGAAGATTTGTGTATTTGTGTGCATGTGGCAGCCATTCCTTTGAGTAGTGAAATTAAATGTCAATGCAGCTCACTATCTCCTGGATATTTAAATGTAGGATAAGTTTGGGAAGTTGCACCACACCACATGTATATAAATGTTTCAGAACTTTAAATACAATTAATAAAATACCCGGTTATAGCTTTGTCACCACAGTTACTGCTTCAGCTGGTAGAATCCAGGTGATTCTGCTTATTGTGCTGCACTCAAGCCATTTATCAACCTGAAGCCCATTTATTACAATTGTCTTTCTGCTTTCCTGAAGAAAACTAGTTTGGAGTAACCTGTTTCCTTTCCTTGCAAGATAAGCCCTCTTTTCCCCACCCTGAAATGGCACCCCTGCAAAGGAGGAGTTATATACACTCTGAGGGGAGAATTATCAGGGTTAGAGCTAGAGTTGGGTGTGAGGAAAGAGAAGTAACTAAGACTGAGGGAGCTAGTGAGATGAGATTGCAAGGGGGAAAGATTTAAAAAAGACATAAATGCCCACTAGCATCCAGTAAATATTCAGTGCAAGCTCCCTTTGTTCAAATTGCAAAATGATTTAAGTAGTCTGAGGTCACCTACAGTTCACCTACATCAAGCCATTGGAAATATACCTTGATGCTTTACAGCCTGAGTTTTGGGGAGGAATTAGTTTGGGATTCGCACAAGGACAAGGCCGCATCAATGTTGACAAACAGTATACAGTACTTTGGAGAGAGAAAAGGGAGATCTCAAAATAATTACTTAGCAAGCAGGCCTCTCAGAGATGAGGAAATATCTTGCAGAGTTCAGGCTTAACTAGGCCTCAGCTAGAATTCATTCCTGTTTTTTGTTTTTTTTAACTATACTACAAGGCCTTCTCTTTATATGGGGCACACTTGTGTATTTTCTTTTGTTTACCCTGAACACTTCTGTTTGCTACTATTTGGTTAAATAAATTGTATTTCTCCAATACAATCTGTGACCCGTTTAAGAAATGACAGCCCCATCTAGGTTAAGAGGGTGGGGGAAGAAGGGGGCCCCATTTGTTTATTTGTTTTCTATATCCCCCTTTATCTAAACATCACAGGGCAACAGAGAGCTTGTTAGTTATTTAGCCTATTAGTAGGGAAGTGGAAGACCTATCTCATACCCAGGGTGTGGGTGGATGTGGCATTGAGAAGGCTGTGCCTTGAGAGAGCAATGGCCGTCACTGCAAAAGTGCCACAGTTCCTGCTGAGGAGAAGTGGCTGTGGAAAAGCCCAGTTGCTGAAGTTACTACACCCGGAAGGACTGCCAGCATTATGGTGTGGGCCCCTTTCACCAACATGTCACCAAAGTCACTGTTACTCGGAAGGAAGTCTGTGCCCCCAGGATCACTGAGGAACAAACTTTGTGGACAAACACTTTCAATTCCTTTCCATGCCTTCACTAAGGCACTTTGCTGACTGAGGTGTAGGAAAAGATGCCAAAAGATGACCAGACTAGCAGGTGCTGTGTTCTACGTGCAGTACAAAACCTGACAAAGCTGGCAACAGTTTTCACTGTTATTTATTTTATATTCTGCCCATCCTCCCGAAGGAGCTCAGGGCAGCATACCAAGCACTAAGAAAACATTACAAAAGAAAACTAAAAATAGTTTATGAACATTCTATTTAAAAAGTTAAAAATATACTCCCATCAGCAATCTCAGGGTTACCTGGATGTCTTTCAGCCATCAAATGGCAGGGTCAATTGGAATTTTTTAAATAAAAAATTATCCTGCAAATCAGTAATGAGAGATACTCCTCACTTAGAAAGGCAGTCTGCAAATGGGGAACCACCCCTGACAAGGCCCTGTCACAGATCATTGTTAAACAGGCAGCTCCGTATGGTAACAGTACCAACAAGCCCTCACCTACTGATTCTAGGATCCAAGATGGATGATACTGGGAAAGACACCTTTAGGTACTGGGTCCAAGCCATGTAGGGTCTTATATGTTAGTACTAACACCTTGAATTGGGCCCACACTGATGGTCACTGTGTGCTTTCAAGCCTGATGTCAGATGGCTCCATAGGGCTGCCACGCTTACCAGTTTAGCAGCTGCATTCTACACTAGCTGGATTAAAGATTAAAGAAGAAAGGTATGTGTAAATTTCTGTCAAATACTCTGGGGAATGTCAGCTAGCTACCAAGGGCTGCAAAATGAACACTGCTTGCTTGGCATCTTCTCATGCACCAGTGTTGGTCAATCCAGAGCAATTTCTGAGTATGGCAGGCATGTGTTTCACTGTGAAAAGCATCTTGCAAAGAGACAATAGGAGCTAAAATGTGGTAAAACATTTGAAACCCTACCAAATGATTTCCAGTTGCGATTTTTGGGATTAAAATATGCATTGTGTGGAATGCACTGCACTGGGTTTCATTTATCATCATAATTAGCGAAGAGGAAAATCCTTCTGGTGGTTAGACTGAAGTTATTGCAATGTTTTAATTTGGGGATAATTGGGTCAAACGACTGAGCCCTGAGCTCTTTGGATGGCCTTGAGCATGTCATTTCCTCTTAGCTTCAGTTGCTCAAATGTCTAGTGAAAATATTATCATATTTCTCAAGTTTCTTGTTAAGAGGATGGATGTAAATATTTCCTGAAACACACTTTGCACACTAAATGTTCATTTGGCATAATAAAATAATAAATAATTGTATTAATACTAACACAAACTATATAAGAAAAGGTACGCAATGTGTTTAGTTGTTCCTTTCTTTACTACTAGGCTTAAAAAACACAGGCTCAAGTGTTCAGAACTTTCTGTTTATTCTTGGAAATGCTGAATGATGTATTAGCTGGTGCCGTAATGGGTTTTAAAATCCTCTTTCTGCAAAAACAAATTGCACCCAGTTACATCATTAGCTTTTGCACTTAGATTTCTTTCAGAAATTGTGATATGAAGGTGTTTAAGCACCAAGAATTTTCTCAGGATTAGAGCTTCCTGTACCACCCTCCCACAAACCAGGCACCCCACTGCCATTGGTTAGGGTCAAATACCACAGGCTCTGCATTCAGAGTAATTCTGTGCCATTTGAGAAAGCAAGAGCCAAAGGTAAGTTTTCTGTTACTTTCTTTATTGATTAGCAAACTGGATTTTTTTATATATAAAAAAGCAGAAACTATTTTTAAGCAATGCATTTTAATATTTTGAGAAGAATTAGAATTATAAAAATGTACCTTATGTTATTTTTATATGGCTATTTCTTAGTAGCTTCCTGTGAGAGAGTAATACATTATTGGCATAAAAATATTTGACAGCTCTTGTAGATGCCAGTGTAATTACAGTACGTTCCAATATTTTGCTTATACTCTAAAAGGCGTACAGAGACACACAGATTTCACAAGCAGTTTTTAGTGGACCAAGCAGATTTACAGGTGTGGGTGTGGGTGTATACAACACATATACAGAGACATATATATAGTATATGAGAGAGATTGGTGTGGTTTTATTTCTTTAGATGTGGTCTTCAACAGCCAAATATGCTCCAAAATACGCTCCAAAATACTAGATTATAATTTTTTATTTGTAAATGTAATCTAAATTATATAATAAAACAATAAAATAGTAATATGATATAATATCCTCTTTTGCCAGTCCAAACTCTTATTCTTCCAGTAAAACAAAACAGTATGTTCAGTGGTTAGTGTGATGGTTTTGCATCTGGAAGACATGGGTTCAGATCTCTCTCCAGTCATGTGTTCAAGACACAGTCTCTCGGTTTCAGCATTACATTTGCACATTTAGATAATCAGGGACTTACTTCAGAGCTCCTTGTGAGAATGTCAACAACAAAAAATCAACTACCAGTACTTTGCAAATTAGACGTTCTAGACAATATGAGCAGTAGTAAAAACAGTACAAGCTACAATATGAACAAATCAACACACTGTTTGGAATTATAAATAAACAGAAAAAATAACCAAATTAGACTGTCCTTATACTATTTATTACAAAAATTTCCAAATAAGTTCATTGACGTATAAGAGGTTCCTAAGTTATCAGCATAATAGCATATCTGTAAAGCAACTCTTTAGACAAACCTTTAACACTGTAAATAAATCGGTTCTGAAAAGTGCAATACAGTTAACCCTTGGTTATAGGCAAAGAGAGTCTGCCGGCTAGGTAGCTAAAAAACTGGAAAGTGTATAAGAGAAAAATGAGTGCCTTGTGCTATTCACCATTCCCATTGGAATTTCATGCCTCCATGTGTAAACCTGCTTCACAAAGGCCTTCTTTCAAGAGGCTTAATATCAGTTTGTTTCAGTCTAGGGAACCTCAAAAGACAAATTGTCTCATGAATTTCTAATATCATACACTGTGTGCTTTAAGCACAGCTTCTAAATGTGTAAAAAGTCATGTGCTACTTTCTCAGTTTAAATACAGTGTGTGCATGTGTGTGTGTATTCACACTTTCCCCATATAAATCCCTCAATGTATGTGAATGATACAATGAAGATTGGAAATTGGATGGAGGAGGGGTATTTAAAATTTGATGTGCAATGCTTTAAAATGATAAGAGAAGACTGTTAATGTTCAGACCACATGGCTCCTATCCAACTAAAGCTATTTGTGCTTGGCACAAGTTAGTTGCAACTAACAAAGCACATTGATTCCAGTTTGGCTTAAGGGTGACTAACTAGTTGGGCAGTGGCCAGTATTTTAAACAAAATTCAAACCAGTGTTCCAGATCTACTTTAGATTTCAATAAAACAATTGTAAACAATATAGTTATAACCTAGTCCAATCCACTATGCTAAGAGTGCAGAGGCTCTGTGAGTTCAAAATCCAGTTTCATGGGCTGCATTCACATTGCCACTAGAACCTGCATGCAGCCCATTGGAAAAACATGTGCATGAACCTGGAGTCACTCATTGCAGAACCAGGAAGGATATACTAGATGAGTTATTGTGCAGCATAGAGTTTAAGCAGCGTACTTCTAGCCCAGAATCCCGTGGCCTGAGCCCATGCTTATGAACAGAATAGTCCCATTTGAAACATATGGGGGGTCTGGCTTTATCCCATAACCAAACTGTATCTATTTAGGTATATGTGCTGGACTCCTAGCTTTCAGGGGAGCACCTGATGCTATAGGGTAGCAGTCCCTTACAGGAGACCACAACACTAAAATACAATCCAAAGTATTGAAAGAAGCTGAGCGGGAAGTGGGGAGAGCAGGCCTAGAGTATCCTCTGATTTCTGGATCCAGGTGATCACTCTTCCTAATGTATTCAACCTGCTCTGTACAACCACCCCACTAAGAGTCTCAACCCCTCCTCACAAAATGGGATACCCACCTACAGGCTGCAACCAAGATAGAGATGGAGCACAGCTATGCACCTGTGATGTCCACTGACCGCAAAGGAGACAATATGAATCCCATCAGGACTTCTTACTCATGGAGCCAAAGTTTATCTCTTTTAAAGTAGTGTTTAATTGGGAATGTTGCCCTTATACATCCAGTTGTACAAGTATGTATATTGTTTACTTGACAAATAATTCCAATTATATATGCTGAAGTAGAATGTCTAAATAGAATAAGTATCATTTGAAAATGTTTCTCTCTGAAGTCATGGCTCACGTGACCAATTAATAATAATAATAATAATAATAATAATAATAATAATAATAATAATAATTTATTATTTATACCCAGCCACTCTGGGCGGCTTCCATAGAAACCAAAAATACAGTAAAATATCACACATTAAAAACTTCCCTGAACAGGGCTGCCTTAAGATGTCTTCTGAATGTCAGGTAGTTGTTTATCGCTTTGACATCTGCTGGAAGGGTGTTCCACAGGGCGGGCGCCACTACTGAGAAGGCCCTCTGCCTGATTCCCTGTAGCTTTGCTTCTCGCAATGAGGGAACCGCCAGAAGGCCCTCAGCGCTGGACCTCAGCGTCCGGGCAGAATGATGGGGGTGGAGACGCTCCTTCAGGTATACTGGACCGAGGCCGTTTAGGGCTTTAAAGGTCAGCACCAACACTTTGAATTGTGCTCGGAAACGTACTGGGAGCCAATGTAGGTCTTTCAAGACCGGTGTTATATGGTCTCGGCGGCCGCCCCCAGTCACCAGTCTAGCTGCCGCATTCTGGATTAGTTTCCGAGTCACCTTCAAAGGTAGCCCCACATAGAGTGCATTGCAGTAGTCCAAGCGGGAGATAACCAGAGCATGCACCACTCTGGCGAGACAGTCCGCAGGCAGATAGGGTCTCAGCCTACATACCAGATGGAGCTGGTAAACAGCTGCCCTGGACACAGATTTGACCTGTGCCTCCATGGACAGCTGTGAGTCCAAAATGACTCCCAGGCTGCGCACCTGGTCCTTCAGGGGCACAGTTACCCCATTCAGGATCAGGGAATCCTCCACACCTGCCCGCCTCCTGTCCCCCAAAGACAGTACTTCTGTCTTGTCAGGATTCAACCTCAATCTGTTAGCCGCCATCCATCCTCCAACCGCCTCCAGACACTCACACAGGACCTTCACCGCCCTCACTGGTTCTGATTTAAAAGAGAGGTAGAGCTGGGTATCATCCGCATACTGATGAACACCCAGCCCAAACCTCCTGATGATCTCTCCCAGCGGCTGCATGTAAATGTTGAAAAGCATGGGGGAGAGGACAGAACCCTGAGGCACCCCACAAGTGAGAGCCCAGGGGTCTGAATACTCATCCCCCACCACCACTTTCTGAACACGGCCCAGGAGGAAGGAGCGGAACCACTGTATGACAGTGCCCCCAGCTCCCAGCCCCTCAAGACGGTCCAGAAGGATGTTATGGTCGATGGTATCAAATGCCGCTGAGAGATCCAGCAGAACTAGGAACTGTGTATACACACATCGAATTATTTGTAAAACTCCTTAGCTCATCACATTTCTAGTTAATAGTATTCAATAACCTATGTATTATATTTCATATGATATTTGCATTTATATTTTTAATAATCGCGTATATGCTCTCTTCCTTTAGGAGACTGAAGAATGAAGGCCATTGCAAATATTTTCATGCATTTTTTTCTCTTTGATGCTGTTTTGGCTGGTCCTACAAGGAGTCCTGTAACTTACGACTCTGAAACATATGATGTTGGTTTGGAAGATCTGGATATCCTATATGACTATGATGAAAATCTGTCTGTTGATCAGGCACAGGTAATTCTAAAATGTGGGGTTTATTTTGCTCTTATGTATTATATTGTACAATTGTTAATAGTGATAACAAACACATTTTTATATTAGGTGGGTTGGGGAGAAGAAATGAGTTACATTGACAGGTACTTGTATTTTCTGTTTAATGGACTAAATTTACAATTCATATCACAGTCAGCAATTTGTGTGTTTCTGCAGGAAATAGGTACATATTGGTGGATCTCATTAGGGAATCACTGAGTGATGGCATGCTAAAATAGAATAAAGCAAACATCCATTATCTCACCTGTTTGTACCATGGTCCGTTGGCATCACCTAATCTGTTGATACACCATCATGTCTTTTGATAACACACTAGAACAGCTGGTGCTTGAGCCCATCTCATGTTCTTGTGGATCACTTGGGGTATAGCCAGGAGCTGATATTACATTAATATTGGGAATCTGAGGTGAGATACCCATGTAGCAGAAGTTGTCCCCAGTTCTAGTCACCATGCAGAGGCGCCTTAAGGTCCAAAACAGTTTACTGCTGCAGAAGATAAAGCTTCAGTAATACAGTTCCAGATGTTCATATATACATACAGCTTGTAGGCTTTGCAGCTACAGATAGATATATACAAGTTCAAAGTATTTCTGTTGCTCCAGTTTCAAGGCATAACACAGACTCCAACTCACAGACAGACTCAAAGACTGACTCTGACACATAGACCCAAGATCCCGGCAACGCTGAACTGACATGCCTTAATCACTTATATAGACAGCACTGGGCCATTGCAATAGCAACTGCCTTGGTACCTATTGGCTTATGATTCTGTCTGAAATGTCAATAGTGACCAGGCCTGGAAGGAAAAAATAGACAATTTTTTAGAGGTAGTTGAAAATGTTTTGATATTCATGTGAGAATTTTGTTTTACATTTGCTTTCAGAATAGTCTCTGTGTGTGAAGTTAAGCAACTGGAATCTGACTGATAGAAGAATGCTAAAGAGAAGCAATTTCTGACAGTTTAGGGCAATAAACATTATATTATGTTGGGCATCTTAGGGACGAAAGTCTGGCTATATTACACAAGGAAATATAGGAAAGTAAAACCAGTGTTTTCTTCACATTGTGAGGAAAGTGTATTTCTTTTTGTGATTTATAGCCAAGATAGAAGTCTAGGATTTTTGCCATGGTGTCAGTGGGAGGTCTTCTTCCCACACTGTAATTCTTTTTACAAATTCATACAAATGGTATAAAACTTTTAAGAATGCATGCCTGGAATTTTATGTAAATGCTCTGAGTTATGTATCTTCTTAGATAGGATATGTTGTTGCCATCCTCCAGGTGCTAAGGAAAGTGGACAGCTTGTGCAGATTTTGAACTGTAGGATGATGAATTTGGCTCCTGACATCTCCCTTTGTACATTGCTGTCTCTTGTATCACTGTGATCCTTCCAGGTAGGAAGGTGGAAGATCTAAACAGAAGTCTGGGTTCACTTTAATTGTCCTATTGCCATAGTTAAGAAGAATACTAGAGTGGAAAGTTCTGGAAGTTTACCAATCTGCAGATGAGGTGGTATATTGGCTTTCGTTTCTTCTTTAGCTTCCAAGTTCTAGGAACTTGGCTCCTTTTAAAATATTTCATCCTAAGGGGGCTTATTGTTCAGGAGAGAATTGAGGAAAAGAAAGATGCCATTCAAGTAGATAATTTATGTGTCTGCTGCCAAGCAGAGACAACAGGAAAAAGGAAATGTTAAAAGAAAATAAACATAAGAACAAGGAAGGGATGGTTAGGTCCAGCAGGAGAAAGAGACTAGAAAGGGAGTGCAATTTGAGGAGTAATCTCTACTTATTTTCATTTTTGAGCTGAGCCTCAAAATGTTCCTCAAGCTTCTGAAATATAGTATTTATATTTTTCTTTGGGGTTAGCGTATCAGTCTCTTTTGAGAAACGTGTCCATGTTTGCCTGTAGCTGTTGAAAGATTCCCATGTCTATAAAAATCTTAAAGTGGAAACATTTTTATTAGCTCTGATTCAAACTCCAGAGCTGAGTAAGTAAGCTGAGCTACCTGCCTGAAAATGAAGATGTATGGGAATTCCCTTTCAAATGCTTGAACCAACCCTAGAATAGCAGAAGAGGGAATTGTAGTTCTAGGCAGGAGTGTAAGTCCGAAAACAAGACAAGTCATATAAGACATAACAGAGCAATGTAAGACATCCTCCTTCACACAGGTGGGGAAATGGGTGTTTCTATTTGCAGTCCACATTTAATAAGATGCAAATTGCAGTTACTGACACATGTATTATTGTGACACATGTACTATACTCAACTCATGTGTCTGTACTCTTATGATAGTATTTATTTATCACATTTATATACTGCCCATATAACTAAGTTGTTTGCAGCATCTTATGTATAAGATGTATAATGCATTTTTATTATACAATCCAAGGTTTAAAACAATAAAACCAGCAGTAGAGAAACTATCTAAAAGCCAGCATAAACAGAGCAGCATAAATGCAAACCACCATAAAACCAGCCAGGGCGAAGAACTTGGTGCAGTTATTTAAAAGTGCCAAACAAATATGCCTATTATAAAAGTGTGATAAAATAAAATTAAAAAGGCTTCACCTTTTGCTTTTTACTATTCCTTGCGCCCTTCTTGGCAAAAGTCATCCCGCATGGCAACAAAGACATTTTCCATTCCAAAACTAGGCCTGAAACCCAACTCAATTAGAGAAAACCCAACTCAAATAGAAAATCAGCGTTATCCATGAGATCTAGAACTACTTAGCAATCGCCTAGTAAAATACCATACTTAGGAAGGGGATATTTGTGACCATCTTGGACCTGTTAATAGGTCTAGGCTAGTTATTTGTTTTTCAAGACAATCAAATTAACATCTCTTTTAAAGTGCCTGGGACTGTTTCTTCTTGCAATGAGGAATTCATAGCCTACTGGATCCAGATAGACATTTGATATAATACGGCAAGATATGCAAGGGTCAAGCACATGTGATTGGATGAAGTCAGTCTTCCCTACTAAAGTTTAAGTGCCAGTAAAATAGGACATTTAACATAGCCTCAGGTAGCATTTTCCATTACTTTCATAGAAGTAATCCTTAGCATAATGTGATAAAATTAAAAAGCAAGGATATCAAGAGAAGCATCCAAGAGAAAATTGCTAAGCAGCAAAAGTAAGGGAATAAATACCCCTCCTTTAGAATCCTTGAAATTAAATTTGAACTAGGGCAGTGGACCAGCAGGGGGGGTGGGATGTCAAAGTCTCTTAGATGGTACATGTTTAAATTATTTTAAAAGAATGAAAATTCCTGTGTAATCATTCTGATTAAAAGGCATACTTAAACATGATGATTTTCTCTTCCTTGAAAAGTTTCAAGACTAAATAATAGCAGAAGGGGGTAAAGCTAAAAAGCTGACATAATGAGAGAAAAATGTTTTCAGCTGTGATGGTATAAGAGATTGATTGTAGCAGGGGGGAAATGAAAGAGAATCAGCATACACAACTCCTATCAGCCTTGACAAAAATACTACATGGTGATCCTACATGCATGTATACAGGCTGGGAAGCAATTGACTATAGCTTCCCAGGTCATGTTACACTATGTGGACAATCACGTCAAAAAGGATGCTTAGAATTGTGGGTTGGTTTTTAAATAATGCATTAGAAAATGCCAAATTGGTAATATCATGTATTTGTACACATCTGTCAACAGTGCAAAAGTTCATTTACTTTCCATGGTTGAACGACTGCTGAAGGTTTTTATCAGAGGAAGGAGATTAGGATGCAGCTCATTTTCAGGAAGATAGGTGTGCAGAAATCAGTGGATCCTCATGGGAGGATTATGCTCCTCCTGCTGCTACTTCTGTCTTGTTCAAAAATAGGCTCTTACACCTTCTCCCTCTGTTGGGGTTGAGAGGAGATAAGAGCAGGGTAAGAGGAGAAGGATCAACGACCTTAAATTCCTTGGGGGGGGGTTAGGTCAGGTCTTACTCAGATGTAGCAAAGGAGCTTTGTTTACAGCACTTCTAGCAGCAGTTTTCTGAGCTCAAAGATTATAGGTGATTGCCTCACCTGTTTTACAAACAGAGTTTGAGTTGAAAGAGAAAATAATGTCATCGTGAGCCACTTGGGTTGGGACTAAGTGAAGATCTTTTGATCAGCTGGTTTTGATACAAAATCATTGGGAACTAGTTTACTTTGCTTTTTTTTGGAAAATGCAGATCCAAATAACTACTTGGGCTTCTGTTGCTAAAGGTAATGGTTAAATAATGATTGCCGAAGGGAGAAAAATTAGCATTCATATCCATCAGCTATGGAGGCCAATATGCAGTTAAGTTCACATATACTGTATAGTGTAGGTCGTGTGAACAAGGGTGTGTGTTTTCCCTGAATAATTTTCATTTTCCACAGGTATTACATTAACACAGAATTTTCTGAGGGTTTCAGGACTTTAGGTGGCTTGGGGATTTTGCCAGGGTAAGCCAATGGGCACTTAATAGAAACCACTCAGGAAACCATTTTAAAATTTCATTCCTGTTTACCACAGAAAACACAGTAGCAGACTGCTTTGGAAGAAACTGTAGAATATATGCTTAGCTTAGGAAAACTGAATGGAAAGTGCATAAGATGGACATTAAAAGGTTTTTAGAATGTATTTAATACTTTATTTCCCCCCGTTATACCATTCACAGTATGCAATTTGACTTTGAAGAAACATGTACTACTGCATATCTGAGAATCCCCATACTCATGCTTATGTAGCCAAAACCACACTACTTGTGGACAAAAGAGAGGTATTGCTAGACTCAGGGTAAACTGAAGGTATGAGAAATTTTTAGAGGAAAATATCCTAAAGGGGCAGAGACTCCCCAAAGAGTTCCATAATAGCCCAATTACATTGAATTGGGTTCAGTGAGAGAAAAACATGACAACTGGATGGAAAGTAGGACTAGAATGGAGTGACTGAGAAAGGAGGACAAATAAACATGTTTGTGGTAGGAGGAGCCAGCTCCTTGTACAGATACGTAGGTCACTTCCTAGGTTAGGCTGAGAAGCTATATTTAAATACCAACAGAGACGGAAGAGAGACACGGCCATATACATGAATGGGGAAATAAGAGAATTCATTGGAGCTGAAATGATGTACATGTGTATCCCCCGGCAACCGGGCCCCTCCAAATAAATTCTAGACAGCCCAACGGGTACTTACTAAAGGCTGGACAAACAAGGGGGAGGGGAAACAGTGTTTGTGTGAGCAGATTTAGGTGTCTGGAACCATGAACACAACCACTTCACAATGCAACATTTTGTTGCAGGCCGCCACTTAGACATTCTAGGTAAGAGTAGCAATGTTGCCTTCTTGACAAGCATAAATGGCACCCAATCAAAAGTTTAAAAAGATCCCTGAAGGCATTTCAGTTACTTCCGTTTTAATTGAGAATCAGTAAGATCATAACGAGGTCAAACTTACAAGGAAGCGTTTAAGTCCCATTGATTTCAGTAGAAAAGTCTTTATGGGGATATCTTATTTCTTCAAAGATACAGTTCAGATACATTGCTTGTTCCTACTGTTTCTGTTCACATGAACTAAGTATCTTGATGTCATGCTGTTCATGAGACCTTTTAATGGGAGACTGTATTATTAATTTTATTAAATTATATACTACTGATATATGAAAATTGCTTCTGTGAAGCAAACCTCTTTTTACTTTTTACTCCCTTCATATACGACATATAATTTCCACTGTATATTTATTTGGAGGGAGAAAATGCTTTCTTAGAACAGCAGAGGAAATAAACAAAGAGGGGGAAAGTAATACATCACACGGACTATTCCTCTGCCCCATCACAATCTCACATTTCTGATTTTTCAAGTGTTGCCAAAAACAAACATTTGGAAGATAAAAAACTATTTTCTGCATTATTGAACCTAGCAACATCTTTGTCTCGTTAAGCTCTTGTTTGAGCTGTCAAATATGTAAAAGACAGAATGGTGCATGGCTTAGGATAAAACTAAGGAGAAACAGATTTTCCTTGTAACCTCCAGGTCACATGTTCTCATTGTGTGAAATGGCATAGTAGCATATTGATCAGTGCTTTAAATCACCTGCCATTGGATTGATGCCCAAAAGACAAAGCCAGAACTATCACTTTATTGACAGTCTTGTGAAGCTTAAGATTTAGCAGTCAGGAAACACATCTTTGATTCTCGTTTTTGGGAATGCCTTCTGCAGTGTTTAACTTTGGAAGAGTCATGTCAGAAATTTGAGCATCCCAGTTCATTCTAGATGGCGTAAATACAAGTTCTTGCCCAAGGCACAGCCACATAGAGAGTGAATATATGAAGGATTCATGAGGAGTGTGAAACTACATCCATGAGTCATTATCCCTTATGTTCCATTTTCTGGTTTCTTCAGCTGAATCTGTCTGTTGAGAGATTGTATTGCCTCCTGCCTTTCAGATCAGGACTTGTTTGCTTTCAGATTTTGGTGTGAATTTGCACCAATGCACCACAACATGGCTGTACACCTAGCAAATTTTGATTTCTTTAGTTATGAAAAGAAAGATATGCATGTGGTATTGTGAGAGGGAAAGCATGTGGAACAAAGAGCCATTGTGGAAAGAAGTGAGAGGAACAGGCAGAAAGGAAGCAGAATAAGGTGAGAAATGAAAGAGTGTTGGTGCGCGCACACACATTTAAGTTGGCATCCCTTATACCAGCATTACTTTCTAATGTTAACATTTTTTCAGAATACTAGTGGAATCCTTGTCATTCATCTCTCTTCCAGACCAAGCCAAGTCCCCTGAGTTGTTGCTGCCATAAAGTGATATTTCAATAAGAGAAAAGATCATAAGAGCTGCAAAAGCTTTTATCTAAATGTAGATGTTTAACACAAATAGCCATAGTGATAAAATTAGTAACCACAAATTGAAGCTTCAGTTCTGTGTGCACCTACCTGGGAAGCTGAAAACAGATTTATCATTATAAATAAATAAATAAATAAATTACTGCTTATAACCTGTCAGTCTGACCGGGTTGCCCCAGTCACCATGGGCAGCTTCCAACATAATAAAAGCACAGCATTAACATGCATGCTGTTACACTGTAAGGGATATAGCTTCCTAAATGTAAAAACACTTCTATAAGCTCGTCAGTCTCTATTGTATTTTCTAAACATGCTGCAATTACTATTAAAAAATCATTTTAGAAAAGATGATATTCTCTGATATGGCCTTGATCAAAAGTAAATTGCTCATCATGTCTGCTGCTTCAAGTGGATAAGCTGCCATATTTTTACATGGCATATGTTAGCACTTTTGCATAATGCTCCTGCTGGGTCAAGACGTCTGGAATGTGTTCCTCCCTCTAGACTTCCTCCATGAAGAAAACATCTGCCTTGATTTCCTGTGTTCTTTTGGTCTTCTTTTGATTTGTCCCAAAGTCCATTCTTGTCTAAGCTGTCTCCTTTTCAAAATGACAGATGGGAACAATGTGTTTTAGAGACACGCATATGATAACAGTCTTTATCCTTGTCACCCTGCCTAGAGGGACAAGAACTTATATCTCATCTCATCAAGATACTGATATCCCAAAAACACTTTCTTAGCTTCATAGTCACAAAAGAAGGCATTGATGGTGGCAGTTCCTGTTCTCTGCAGAGAAGAGGAATTCCAGGTTATCTATTGAAGGGGGAGGTGGGGTGACTTTGGCCTCTTTGCTCCCTGTTCAAGGTTCCTTGAAGGTGTACCATTTTATGTGGATGCTATTGGGTACTTGCAATGTGGAATTGTAGCTTCTGTTGCATGGTGTGTTCTCTCTTTTATCTCAACATCCCTTCCCTAATCACTGCAACTTGAATGACCTTAGGTTTGATTTTTAATCACAGTGAATTATTGTCTATCAGTCAAAACATGAGATACACAAACACACATGAGATACACAAACACACCCCTCCTCACCCCTCAAGCTCTGTCAGCTTAGTTTTGATTCTTAGAAAGGAGAGGAGAGGAGGAAAGTTTATGTGTTTAACTTCTTGAAAGAAATAGACCTCAGGAAAAACTTGGAAGCTTAGTAGGTCCCTGATCTTCCTCGTTAATAATGTGATCTGGTCAGGAACATGGAATCATGACTGGAACAACCCCAATTCACCTTATTCAGCATGCACACAGAACTTACGCAGACCCCTAAAATATTTTTTATCAATTCATCCAAAGACCACATGGCAGTTCACAACATAAAAATATAACATTAGAACACAGAATACATTACAAAACAATAAAAAACAAACCAATAAGCAGCCTCCCACAAACATATTTAAAGGGCCATGTAATGTTGATCAGCCAAAGGCCTGGTAACATAAATGTTTTCTCCCAACACCTGAAGATATGTAATAAAGGTGCCAGGCAAGCTTCCCTGGGCAGAGCATTCCACTAATGAGGAGCCACCACAGAAAATATCTGTTTTTGTGGTGCCATCTTCAGGCCCTCTCATGGAGGAAGCACACGAAGAAGGACCTCAGATGATGATTACAGGGTCAGGGTTGGTTCATATGGGGAGAGGCGGTCTAGGTTCTTTTTTTTTTAAAAAAATACTTTTTTATTCAAAATTAAAACAAAACATATTATCCAGAAACATATCATCCTTATTTCCCCCTTTTTCCCTCCCTCCCCTCCCTCCCCCTACAGAACCCCCCCACCCCCACCCGACTTCTTCCCTCATTTCCAGTCTTTGATTTCTCTAAAAATGCTGTTTTCTGCATGTTACACGGTTGTATAGATCCTCAAACTATTTAGGTAATAATTATCAATAAAAAGTTTGTGAATGTTTACTCAAAACCAGCCAAGGAGTCCAGTTAGCTTTGTTGCGTCTTCAAATACTTTGTAAAGAGTTCCCATTCATCTTTAAAGTCGCAGTTATCCTTGTCCCATAGCTTGTATGTCAGTTTTGCCAGTTCTGCATAGTCCATCAATTTTTCTTGCCATGATTCTTTAGTTGGGGTTTCTTCAGTCTTCCATCCTTGTGCTATTAAAACTCTCGCGGCCGTTGTCGCATACATGAGAGGCAGTCTAGGTTCTTAACCAAGTTCTTTGTATTTGCAGCTTTGCAAGCACTGTTTTGGTTCTTTGCTGAAATTCTGAACAATGGTTGCCCCCATAAACAGACATGGAAAATGTTCCTTCAGACAGTTGGGGGGGATTAAAAAACAACAACCCAGCAAATGATTTATTAACTCAGTCCTTCACTCAATTTATTTCAGTATATTGAGAATACAGAAAGTTTTACAATTCCATTAAAACAAACAGCCCACCAACAGCAACCATTTGGATTTTATTTTATTTTTGCAATATGTTACTAATTTATAGAATCTGTTGCCAGCTTTCTCCAGAGAAAACAATCTAGCATGTATGAGAAAGAAAGCTTCACTGAAAAGAAAAATTAAAGTGAATTTTAAAGAAGAGTGGGTTAATGTACGATTTTATAAATTTGTAGAGTTATGGAACAGAAAATAGGCTGATATTGTTGTGTTCCAGGGAGTATGTGCCATCTACTGGTAAAATAGGATTCTGAAACTACTATTTCCAATCTGTGTTGGATACTTACTACGTAAACCAAAGAGCTATTCTAAGTCTCCCAAAAATGTAGGTATACAAACTGGGATGCTTTTGTCAGAAACCACACATTTAATCTTGTAGGGTGGCCTCTGCCCAATATCTTAAGGTGTCAAGTTTCATGGAAGGTGCCTAAAGAAGCCAGGGTGGCTATCTAAAGAACTTTTAACTGAGTTAAGATTAAAAAAGGATGTGTACAAAAAATGGAAAAGGGGGGAAACCACCAAAGAGGAATTCAAACAAATAGCCAGCACGTGTAGACACAAAGTCAGAAAAGCTAAAGCACAGAATGAACTCAGGCTTGCTAGAGAGGTTAAAAGCAACAAAAAAGGCTTTTATGGGTATGTTCGTAGCAAAAGGAAGAACAAAGAAACAGTAGGGTCACTCAGAGGAGAAGATGGTGAAATGCAAACAGGGGACACAGAAAGGGCTGAACTCCTCAATGCCTTCTTTGCCTCAGTCTTCTCCAATAAAGAAAACAATGCCCGACCTGAAGAATTTGGAGCAAATGATTCAGCAGAGGAAACACAGCCCAGAATAACTAAGGAGATAGTACAAGAATACTTGGCTAGTCTAGATGTATTCAAGTCTCCGGGGCCAGATGAACTGCATCCAAGAGTATTAAAAGAACTGGCAGATGTGATCTCAGAACCACTGGCAGTCATCTTTGAGAATTCCTGGAGAACAGGCGAAGTCCCGGCAGACTGGAGGAGGGCAAATGTTGTCCCTATTTTCAAAAAGGGGAAAAGAGAGGACCCAAATAATTACCGCCCAGTCAGTCTGACATCAATACCAGGGAAGATTCTGGAGCAGATCATTAAGCAAACAGTCTGTGAGCACCTAGAAAGGAATGCTGTGATCACCAATAGTCAGCATGGATTTCTGAAAAATAAGTCATGTCAGACTAACCTGATCTCGTTTTTTGACAGAATTACAAGCCTGGTAGATGAAGGGAACGCAGTGGATGTAGCCTACCTTGATTTCAGCAAGGCATTTGACAAGGTGCCCCATGATATTCTTGTAAAGAAGCTGGTAAAATGCGGTCTTGACTATGCTACCACTCAGTGGATTTGTAACTGGCTGGCTGACCAAACCCAAAGGGTGCTCTTCAATGGTTCTTCTTCATCCTGGAGAAGAGTGACTAGTGGGGTGCCACAGGGTTCTGCCTTGGGCCCGGTCTTATTCAACATCTTTATCAACGACTTGGATGATGGACTCAAGGGCATCCTGATCAAATTTGCAGATGACACCAAACTGGGAGGGGTGGCTAACACCCCAGAGGACAGGATCACACTTCAAAACGACCTTGACAGATTGGAGAACTGGGCCAAAACAAACAAGATGAATTTTAACAGGGAGAAATGTAAAGTATTGCACTTGGGCAAAAAAAATGAGAGGCACAAATACAAGATGGGTGACACCTGGCTTGAGAGCACTACATGTGAAAAGGATCTAGGAGTCTTGGTTGACCACAAACTTGACATGAGCCAACAGTGTGACGCGGCAGCTAAAAAAGCCAATGCAATTCTGGGCTGCATCAATAGGAGTATAGCATCTAGATCAAGGGAAGTAATAGTGCCACTGTATTCTGCTCTGGTCAGACCTCACCTGGAGTACTGTGTCCAGTTCTGGGCACCACAGGTCAAGAAGGACACTGACAAACTGGAACGTGTCCAGAGGAGGGCAACCAAAATGGTCAAAGGCCTGGAAACGATGCCTTATGAGGAACGGCTAAGGGAGCTGGGCATGTTTAGCCTGGAGAAGAGGAGGTTAAGGGGTGATATGATAGCCATGTTCAAATATATAAAAGGATGTCACATAGAGGAGGGAGAAAGGTTGTTTTCTGCTGCTCCAGAGAAGCGGACACGGAGCAATGGATCCAAACTACAAGAAAGAAGATTCCACCTAAACATTAGGAAGAACTTCCTGACAGTAAGAGCTGTTCGACAGTGGAATTTGCTGCCAAGGAGTGTGGTGGAGTCTCCTTCTTTGGAGGTCTTTAAGCAGAGGCTTGACAACCATATGTCAGGAGTGCTCTGATGATGTTTCCTGCTTGGCAGGGGGTTGGACTCGATGGCCCTTGTGGTCTCTTCCAACTCTATGATTCTATGATTCTATGAAAATTGCAGGTTATCTGCCAATTTGGGTTGCAAAGATACATTGGTTTTTAAGTATGTGAACCTAGAGTGGTTGGTTACAGCAGCAAGATGGTGAATGATAGATCCTGCTGTAAAAAGTACTAATTTGTATGTGATATGGATATTTCACATTTCCTCTGAGCTAGCAGAAAAAGTCTTCCCATCACACATTCTGCCTGCATTTAGTGCGTAATGCTTTCTTACTGACACATTCTTGCTCCAACCTCACCAGAAACTCCCAGGCCTTTAATATAAGTCCAGGTAACTTGAATATACAGCAAATTATAATAAAAATTGACATTGCATACCAATACCACATTACTGCTTTAATATGTGTGTGTCTCCTAGGTAGAGATTGGAACAGTAGTACCATCTGTAACTCGAGAGATTTATTTACCTTCTCCACTGCCAGAAGAACCCGAAGAAGAAGCATCCACACCTAAGCTTATTGATGGCTCTTCACCTCATGGACCAGGAGTTCTTGGTCCCCATACACATGAAGGTTTGTAAGAGAGAGTTGAGGGACATGATTTTGGCTTTCTGCTTTGTCTAGATTTGGGCCTATAATTCCACACAAGCTAAGGAGCCTTTTCATCAGGGAATATGTAATGCAGTTTTCTATACAGGTTTGCAGTATGCAGACTTGCCTCCTTACCATCTAGACTTCTTAAATTGTCTAGTGAGTGTGTGGACATTCAAGAGTGACAGATAAATTGGGCAATCTAATCTGTTTTCTTCCAGTTTTGAAAAGCAAATTGCTGATTTTGTGTTATTCTGCCAGTTATGGTAGAAGCTGAGCTGAGTTGAGCCAAGCAGTGAGATGTCAGTTGCTAAAGAAAAGGAAATAACTAAAGCCTCCTCCCCAGAACACAACATTGATCCCTCCTATAAGTCAAACAAGCCTTAAAGCTTGGTTGTATGTTAATTAAAATAATGTCACTAAATTTTAGGTTAATTAGTATAATTATACTAGTACTTCCTCCCTGGGCAATGTGGTTGAGAGTGTGGTGGCTAAATAGCTGCAGGGACAGGGTGAGCTCCGTTGCTCTGTCCCTGCTCCTGCCAATCTATCAGTTCGAAAGCACATAAAAGTGCAAGTAGATAAATAGGTACCGCTCCAGTGGGAAGGTAAACGGTGTTTCCGTGCACTACTCTGGTTCGCCAGAAGCGCCTTAGTCATGCTGGCCACATGACCCGGAAGCTGTATGCCGGCTCCCTCGGTCAATAAATTGAGATGAGCGCCGCAACCCCAGAGTCGGCTACGACTGGACCTAATGGTCAGGGGTCCCTTTACCTTTTAGACTTGTAAGAAACAGATTCTAGTCTGGTTTCAGGCCCAGAACAATTTGGCCCTTTCCATGTAACCTCCTTAGTCCCACTCACATGACCTTATTGGTCCCCGCCTACATAACCTCCTTGACCACAGGTTGCCTCACACCAGGTTCAGGGGCGACCAGTCACTGCTCAGGAACAGTAAGGGAAAAGAGACTAGCAGAAGCAAGGGCAGTGGAGTAAATGGAGCTTTAGGTTTTGAGCAACCTGGGAGGTACGAGGCCCTGAATTCCTTACTTCTGGAAAACACTCCAAATCCCACTAAAAAGAGTCCAGTAATGTTAACCAGTAATGTTAAATAATGCTTTCCTGTCTATCCTAAACACCCACATTAACAGCATTAGACATATAAAATGGCATCATTTTGCACCATTGTGTTCTATTTTCTATAAATATTTGTGATGTTTCTCAATCCCACCTCCTTTTTCAGAAGGCAATAGGGAAATGCAGAGCTCTTCCCAATTACATCCACACACCTGTTAATGAAGCCCTTTCATAAATTGGTTTAAATGCTTTAGATCATTTTCTTATGTTCATTCAGCAGTAGTTTGATGTTTTATTTAATAATCTACAGCTTTCAAGCAGTTTTTCCTCAAGGGTTGGTTGAAGCTATTCCTGATGTCATTCTTCTGCATGAAAGATGCTAATTAAAAACAGTTCTAAGGAAATTGAGGTCTCATTGGGGGGGAAAAACCAATTTCCTCAAATATCAAAAAAGCATGCTGGTTACCAAACTAAATGTATGCAGGTTTATTAAGTTTTAAAGGGAAGACACAGATCCTGGAGGTAGAATATAAAATGAAGATATCATCCTGACTATGACTTGAGAAATCTAGTATGGACAAAATGCTCCATTATTCATAAGAGTATTTCCTATAAAACATTACAGATGTAGTGAATCACTAGGATTATTCAAGCAGCAATTTTCATATCCAGACCAATCTAATAAACAAGGGAATCCACTTGATTTGATTACACTGAGTCTTTCAAAGTTGTTGGTTTTGAACAGCCACATTGCCTCCAATAATAAATCCACTTAATAACTTCTCGTGTGTTTGTTTCATTTAATTGTAAATTTACAAAAGCGTGGTTTGTAACTTTAAAAATAAATATTAAGGGCAAAAAATTGGAGCGTTGGTATTGTACACATGTTTGCATGTGCACCCAGTTGTGAATGGCGTAACACAAAGTGCATGAAATATTCAATATAACGTTTCCCAATATCTGAAAAATATCACTATGCATTACTCCACAAATTGTGTAAATGTGGAACTTTTATCAAAAGGTGCATGACTGGTGATTATTCTGCTGCACTAAGAGGAAAGTTATTCATGAGAACTCAGATACCTACACATGAGCCTGTAGGCTCTGTAGGATGGCATGGCTCTGTGTCAATTTGCAGCAGGTTAGACTTGACAGAAGTCATTCCATGTCTCTCTGAAAAAGGCTAATCTAAATTTTTACAAGTGTATAACTAAGTGAATGGTTTCTTCTTTCATGTTTTAGGCCTCCCAACTTGTCTTCTGTGTATGTGCCTAAGTACTTCTGTCTACTGTGATGATCGTGAACTCGAAGACCTTCCCCCCTTGCCAAAGGAAACCACACATTTCTACTCTCGCTATAACAGAATCAAAAGGGTCAACAGGGATGACTTTGCTAACCTAAGTATGGATGACTTTACTATTGGTTACTACACTTTATTTTATTGCACGCTATGCAAAGTACTTTCTCATACTGAAATATAAGTAGCATACATCTTCTGGACATAACATCATATTATGAACTATAATTTGGAACTATTTACATCCAAAGAATGGTGATTGTCTGTCCTCCCCACCCCCACCCCTGGTGTTGGTCTTTAAAAGCAGGCAGAAATGCTGCAATTATTTTCCCTGCTTTGGTGTCCCTGACTAGGCAACTTAAAAAGGATTGACTTGACTTCAAATTTTATATCTGAAATTGATGAAGATGCCTTCAGGAAACTACCACAACTTCAGGAACTGATACTTCGAGATAACAAGATAAGGCAGCTTCCAGAATTACCACCAACCTTGATATTCATTGATATTAGTAACAACAGGCTTGGTCGCAAAGGAATCAAACAAGAAGCATTTAAAGTGAGTTCTGTATTTAACTGCTGACTAATTTGAAAAAAAAAATCCCTCTCTTTGACTAATAAAAATAGTCATTATAAGAGCAGGAGGGAGTTCTCTCATAAAGTGATGTGAGATAGCTCTTCCAGTGCAAAACAACATGGTGGCAGAGGCTTAATTCCTAAGGTCAATGTAGAAAGGATCATGGATTAGGCACATATTATTTTCCTCTTATTTATTTTATTTTATTTTATTTTATTGTGCACGGCTTGATTGTGAAAAAGCTCCAAGCAGATTGCAAATATAAAACAATAACATTATCAGTAAAAACAACAAAACATTTTTTTTAAATCAAAATTTGCCACTAGCATGTATTTTTAAGCAACCTGTGCCATGCACATATACATCAAAACTGATACAGAAGCCATATTTTTTGTACTCAAATTTAATACTCAAATGGAAAAAATACCTTGCATGAAGTCACTGTCAGAGTAAGGTGGCAGCTGTATGGCAGCATGGTATGATTCTGTCTTCCGTGCTCTGAGAACAACGGGGAAATTGTGCAGTGATAAAGAGAGAACTGCACTGAGGTCAGGCTCAGTCTTATGGCCTGAAGTAGCCAGGCTTTGCAAACCTGAAAACAAGCAAATAAAACCACTAAGCCAAATATCCCACTAAACATTCATTGAATCTCTAAAAAGAATCTATCTTGGTACAGATGTTTAAAATGATTGACTGCATTTAAGTGTCTATACTCATGTGTGGCTCAGAATGAGAACAAAGAAATCACTTCTCTTTTTTAAAAAAAATATTGTTTGTTTTCTTCAGGATATGTTTGACTTGCACCATCTTTACATCACTGATAACAACTTGGATCATATCCCACTTCCACTCCCTGAAAGCCTCCAGTCTCTTCATCTGCAGGTGGGCTAAAACAATCAATAAATTCTTTTGGATATAGTGTTTACTGGATAAGAAGTGTGCCAAATTTCATACAAATAGGTTCAGGGGCTTTCGTGCTAGGAAGAACTAAATATTATTTCCTCTTGTTAGAAGTTGGACCCATTGGTTACAAAGGTGCTCTCTCCCCCTCCGCATCCTCATGCTTTTCTTAAATTTGGAGACATAAATTACATATGTATACGCAAAAAGTATCAGGTGTTATAACAATAATTGAACAACAAACCAACAACACCAGAACTGGCTTATGAATATAAAGAACAATTTTACTGGAATAAATAAAAAGGTAAAGGTACCCCTGCCCATTCGGGCCAGTCTTGCCAGACTCTAGGGTTGTGCGCTCATCTCACTCTATAGCCCGGGAGCCAGCGTTGTCCGCAGACACTTCCGGGTCACGTGGCCAGCGTGACAAGCTGCATCTGGCGAGCCAGCGCAGCACACAGAACGCCGTTTACCTTCCCGCTGGTAAGCGGTCCCTATTTATCTACTTGCACCCGGGGGTGCTTTCGAACTGCTAGGTTGGCAGGCGCTGGGACCGAACGATGGGAGCGCACCCCGCTGCGGGGATTCGAACCGCCGACCATGTGATCGGCAAGTCCTAGGCGCTGAGGTTTTACCCATAGCGCCACCCGCGTTTGGAATAAATATATACCCTCATATACCAACTAGACAGTGGGCAAACTAAAGTGCAATGTGCATAACCAAGCCTGGAGATACTCATAAACATAGAATGTACCAGTGTCTCTCTGATTGCTGTACTGGTTATGTATGCAATAAATATGTCATAACACAGCTGGAACAAATAGTTGTTCACTGGAAGCACAACGCAATAAACGTAGGAGCGGTTGCCAGAAGGCGCTCTTCAAGTGGTTAGCTGGAAACGCAAAGCCACATGATCAATTGAAGCCAAATAGATGAGACCTGTTCTCTGGTTATTATCCAGGTTTCGCAGCAAGCTTCCTCAGTCCATGATGCTAATCACTCAACACAGTTCACTCAAGACAAAACGTACTCACAGGCACAGCTTACATATGGTCTTGCAAAGCTGCTTCCCCCCACCCCCCATAGCACGGGGATTGTGGACAATGGTAAAATCATGTCCTCTGATAGCAAGCTAGACCTGTCAGTCACAACTGAGTTCCTCCTCTATGATCTCTCTAATATACATGGAGCATTGGATAAAACCAATATCTGGTTGCAGCAGATATTTGTATGCAGCATTATTTTGATGTCTAGATATCTAAGGTGCCACAAAATAATAATAAATAATAATTTTATTATTTATACCTTGCCCATCTGGCTATGTTTCCCCAGTCACTCTGGCCAGCTTACAGCATATCTTTAATATATATATAAAAACATCAAGTGTTAGAAACCTCCTGATACAGGGCTGCCTTCAGTTTGTGTAATTCTTTATCTACTTGACATCTGAAGGGAGGGCGTTCCACAGGGAGGGCGCCACTACCGAGAAGGCCCTCTGCCTGGTTCCCTGTAACTTCGCTTCTCGTAGTGAGGGAACGGAACCAGTAGAAGACCCTCGGAGGAGGATCTCACTGTCTAGGCTCAGCGATGGGGCTGGAGATGCTCCTTCAGATATACTGGACCGAAGCCGTTTAGGGCTTTAAGGCATAGCTGTCAACGTTTCCCTTTTTTAAAGGGAAATTTCCTTATTCCGAATAGGATTCCTCGCAAGAAAAGTTGATAGCTACGCTTTAAGGGTCAGTACCAACACTTTGAATTGTGCTCTGAAGTGTACTGGGAGCCAGGGAAGATCCTTTAGGGCCGGTGTTATATGGTCCGGCCGCTATTTCCAGTCACCAGTCTAGCTGCCACATTCTGGATTAGTTGTATTTTCCAAGTCACCTTCAAACGTAGTCCCATGTAGCTCGCATTGCAATAGTCCAAGCAGGAGATAACCAGGGCATGCACCATTCTGGCAAGACAGTCTGTGGGCAGGTAGGGTCTCAGCCTGCATACCAGATGGGGCTAGTAGACAGCAGCCCTGGACACCAAATTGACTTGCGCCTCCACAGACAATTGTGAGTCCAAAATGATGCCCAGGCTGCGCACCTGGTTTTTAAGGGAGTCCCCCACATTTGCCCGCCCCTTGTCTCCCCAAAACAGTACTTCTGTCTTGTCATGATTGAACCTAAACCAGTCAGCTGCCATCCATCTACCAACTGCGTCCAGACACTCAGAATTCCCTGCTCTTATTATTATTATTATTGATTCAGTTTCTCATCTGACCTTCATCACAAAGTCCTAGGGCTTTGACTTGCGCCTCTTTGATGTCCCACTTTACCTCTAAAAACCCCAAAATTCCTCTGAGGCACCCTGCTTGGCTCCAGAATCTATCCAAATCACGCTACTACTAATTATTAGGTTATTGTTGACAAACTGACATTTAAATTGGAATTTAAATACTGGCTTTAATAAATATTTTGTTTTCTTTTTAGAACAACAATATACAAGAGATGCATGAAGATACTTTCTGCAAAATGAAGGATTATTCTTACATCCGCAAATCTCTCGAAGACATCAGGCTAGACGGCAATCCCATTAATCTGAGCAAAACCCCTCATGCGTACATGTGTCTACCCCGTCTGCCTGTTGGGAGCCTCTTTTAGGCTTAGGCCATAACGAAAATGTCATGTAACATAATTTCTTTTGCAAGTATGCTTTCTAAAGCAAACTGCTTCAAATGCTTGTGACAGTATGATATGGTTGTATTGGTGTAAAATAATAAGTAAACAGTTGCAGTCAGTAACGCACAGTGCTGAATACTAATTCATTCTCTATTAAAGTATACCATGCTTCCATATTGTAACCAGTGCATTGTAATCAGTGCAGAATAGCCGACATGATAACTATGATGAAAGGAGAAGGGAATGAATAAGAATTAGAGAAACTGAATATTAATGATACATGGTTCATAATTTTATCCACATTAAAATTGTAATAGTAAAGCTATAAGAATTGTATATAAATAGAAAATGACCCATGTTACCTTGTTTTTAATCATATTCTATATGTAAAGCTTTTCAATAATTTTTTTCATAAAAATGTAACAAAAGTCCTGTCTGGATGAAACCAAAGCTCCATATAGGCCAGCGTCCTACTTGCTATAGAGGGCAGCTAGGTGCCAGATCAGGTTATTTTACTAAAACATTAATATTAAAAATAAATATACTCTCTTGTAAAATGTTGAACACTGCTTTGTACTAGAGAGGAAACATGGAAACCGTCCTTATACTGTATAAGTAAAAAAATGTACACCAAGTATGTGTATTGTCTTCACAGTAATTTTGTGCTAGATAATAGTGAAGAAATAAAATTCCTCGCTTCTCTACTAAGCTCACCAACCAACTCAAAGCAACAGTAGAAGACTTCTGTGAAATTGTATATTTCAATAGTTCCTGACACTATGGAAATAAGTGCAAAGCAATACCAAGTGTATTGTAGAAACTTTACAGAATGTTTCTGTTCGTATATTTTAATACACCAAAGGGGAGAAAACATTCAAATATGAAGCGCTACTTCCTAAGAAACTCTGTCCCCAACATTCAGTCAATATTTACCTTCTACATATATGCTTTCCTCTCTAGCATCACACTAGCTAATACTTACTTCAAGTTTCTATGACAGTTTAGAAGATACTATCCTTATTGTCTTGGAAGATGTTTAGTAGGGCCAATTCTGGGGTGGTTTCTAATACTTGCTTAGTTATTTTACATATTTCTCGTATGGCTGTTGTCCAGAATAGTTGGATTTTGGGGCACTCCCATCACATGTGGAGGTATGTGCCTGTGGAGGTGCACCCTCTCCAGCATTTTGGTGAGGTTCCTGCCCATTTACACCACAAAGAACTCATAACCCACCTAATTTCAGCAGCCAGAAACATCATAACCAGACACTGGAGAGACCTGTCAGGAGTAAGCATGGACCAATGGTACCAAATAGTATGGAAAACAGCCTTACTAGAAAAATTAACCAATAAACTGAAACTGACATGGGGACAAATAGAAGAAGACACCTTCACCCTGGTATGGCTCCCCTTTATCACATACACAGCCCAACAAGACAATGACAAAAATCCACCAACAGCATACAAATCAATATGGCTAACCTGATCCAAAACACCCACCCACTCCACTCACACATTTAAACAAAGATCACCACAGCCAATCACAAGCAAACAACCACACCCTAGGCCAACCCCAACCTCTCTCACCACCAAAGGAACACAAGTGAATAGCAGAGAACCTGCACAAACGATGCTGACACAAAACCCCACATACATTAAGTAAAATAGAAACATCGCCACCCAACCCCACTCACCTCCCCCCCCTCTTTCCCCTTTTCTTCCTAATGTCTCAACAAATGAAACTGATGAGTAAAAAAATGTTACGGGGGGGGGGGAGAGACATTGCACATACTTTTGTAAGCCAAGAAAATCTTTAATAAAAATACATTTAAAAGAAGAAGATGCTGTCCTTAAAACAGAGCAGTGCCAACAGTGATCAGTTCTCCTGCTTAAATTAGAATTGTCCTGCCCTGGCTGTGACTGGTTCCAATAGGCTGAGATTACATGACAGATAGAAGGAATGTAGCAATTAGTCAGGGTCAGAGCAGATAGATGGCTTGGAGTTACTGAAGCAACTGACCTTCCCAAAGCTCTGAGTGTGGCAGTTTGCTCCCCCTCGTACTGCCACAAGCTGCCCTCCCTCCCTGCTTCCCGGAACTAGAATTGGGCTGAAATGGATGGAGCAGTGACAGGCTGCACATAGGCTTAGTCCCTGATTGCTTGGGGAAAGCTCTGGAGAGGAGAGACTCAGATGGCTGCAGGGAGGTTGGGACTTTTTCTTGGCAACTGATTCATGGCGTAAAACTACCAGGGATGAGCTGCTGTGCTCATTAGGCCTGACTCCCAGCCAAGTCTGTGAAGATTGTGTTTTTGCTAATAAAGTATTAACTCCAACTTTGAATGGTGTGATTTATTGCAGACTTGCACTTTGACTGTCTGTATTTTAGGCATTTTCTTTTTTTATTTGTGTTATATGCAATGGTCTATGGCTATAAGCAATAAATCTTCTATTGAATAAATAAATTACATTCATTTGAGAGCAATGTGATTTGTGCTTAAAGGTGTGTTCTTACAGGTATTCCAATGTGTACTCAGATGTTCACTCCAATGCCTAGCCAGCCAGTGCTTCCCATTCTGCTGCTCTACTTTCATTGCTACAGTACAGTGCAACACAATTTTATGCAGGAGCAAAGGCATTGGCCTGGTTGCCAAGACCATTGAGACTAGAGGGTAGTCTATATAGTTATTTGCTCACAGGACCAGCATTTATTCTCTGTGGCCCTTTCATTACTCCCTTAAAAATGGTCAAAATAGGGGCTTCTTTTCAAGGGCAAATATTTGTTAATATTCAATTGAGATATCACAAGTGTTGCTATCTATTTGTTGTGAGACAGGGATGTCTAATCCATGGACCATGATCTACAACTGGTTCCCAAGAGTTGTAGTCTACTAAGACCTGCCTCCCACAATTTGCCATGTACTTATGGCTTCTTTGGATTCCATTTCAATTCCATGATGACAAATGCTTTTTTTTTGTGGCCCTCTAAGCCAGTCCTAGTACATTTTAAAACAATACTTTAATATATATATTAATACATATTAACTGATTGATCCCATAGTCACCCAACTATAAAAAGCATGGGAACCCTCGGAGTTTTCTTTAGAAAAGAAAAAATCATCACATTCGTTTACATTTTGGGGACCTGCACTTTGGCATGCAGTCGCTGGGGGGGGGGGTTGACCATGAGTCAATGCAGCCTTCAGCCCAAAAGGTTTATTGCCTCAGTTGTAAGAGTTGTCTGGGTGCAGATTAAAGTCAAAGCCATACTTGCACGCATATGTGCAGTAGAAATGATAGGAGACACATGGATCTATCTTTAGACCTCTCCTTTTCCTATCCATGTGGTTTCTGTCAACAACTGTTGATCTTTTTTACTAGCAACTAAGACAGCAAATACTCAGAAATTTAGCCAACCTCTGGTTTGTTTGTTTTTTAAAAAAATCTTTGAAAATAATATCAGGTTCTTAAAATGTTGATAATTTACTTGCATTGGTATCACCATTTTAAAGAGTACTACTGCCATCATGTGTTGAGATATTATAAATAAAGCTTGTCAAATCCTCATATTTGTATTTTGTGTGTGTATTTAAAGTTGGGTGCTCTTTAACAACGGATTTGATAAGTTATCTAGTAATTCTGGCTGAAGTTTCTATGTATCAGGATTACAGAACTCTCATGCATTTTAGCTTCCCTAAAGTGTCTGGAGAATAAAGCTAGGCAAGGTAGAAATTAAGCCTGAGTCTGAATATGTGACAGCTCCTGTACTGATAGAGAATGAAAGGAGATAATTCATTATCTTTTCAAATGGTCATTCTTCTCAGTCACGCTGATAAGAATCAATGAAGGAACATATTAGAAGCAGAGCCTTTGTTTTATTTAATGGCCAAGTTTCTGAAGCTGAACTTTCAGCATAGTTTAGAATGGTACTTTGGTTTCTTTCCAATAGAATGCAGTGTTTTGCTTTTTTCTCATAGGAGTGAATAGCAGCCTTTTATCTGAGAAAGCAAAAGGCTGCAGCATTCAAATGTTTATGGGGTGAAATTTGCCACCTGGCCTTGATGACATAGGGAAATTAATAACTAATAATAATATTTATATGCTTCCCATCTGACTAGGTTGCCCCAGCCACTCTTGACGGCTCCCAACAAAGTATTAAAAGCACAATAAAACACCAACCATTAAAAACTTCCCTGAACAGGGCTGCCTGCAGATGTTAATGAAAAGCCTTCTGGATCAGACCAATGGCCCATCTAGTCCAGCATCTTGATCTCACGGTGGTTGACCTGATGCCTGTGGAAAACCTGCATGCAGAGCTAGAGCATTGCTGCACTCTCCCATACTGTGGTTTTGAATAATTGGTATTCAGAAGCATTTCTGCCTCTGACTGTGGAGGCAGAACATAACCATCATGGGAAGTATCCATTGATAACCCTCTCCACCATGAATGAAGGAGCAGGTTTAGCCCCATCAGCAGAGCCCTAGATTAAACCCTAGTTACTTTATTGCATACAAATCAATAGACTATTGATAGGCATGGTTACCTGCATAAAGACAAAAACCTGAGCTCCATGGTAACATTCTGCTTATGATGGGGCTTTTCAACACACACACCCCGTCTCACTAATCCTGAGGATTGGAAAACATGTTAGAAAGCCATGGGATGGTGTACAAGGGGCTGCGGATCAACGGGGAGTCAGGGGAAAAGAACCTGGGATGAACAGAAGTGTTTTTGATCATATTGTGGCAATTTTGGATCCCATTAAGTTATTTTTCAAATCAAATCAAAGACCTTTATTGGCATCACAATCTAAAACATTTCAGGTCACTGGGATAATTAAAAGGACAAGGGTGAAGCTGTTGAGGGTCAAAAGGTCAGACTGTGATCGTGTGCACTTACCATAGATATTCTGCTTCGCCCTGTCTGTTCCCTGAAATAATGGTTCATTGGGAACCCTTACGGGTAAAATTGTGGCTAAAAAGGAAGCTACTAAAGCAGGGATATCTTTGTCCTGATCTGCCAGGAGAAACCTCATTTGACTTGTCAGAGTTACAGGCCGGAGGTCCAACATTTTGGTCAGCATCAGTTGGCGAGGTCTACTGTGTAGAGAGCAATCTAAGAGAATGTGGTCCATTGAATCAGGTACTTCTTGGTTGCAGGCACACAAATGGGCTTGATATGGGGCATTTGAGAATCTACCCTTGGTCACTACAGAGGGGAAGGCATTTACTCTCGCGAGCATAAAGGCTCTTTGATGGGAAGGGAGTAGTAGATCCTTTAGATATTTGGCACAGGTTCCGTAGGGTGTTGTAATACCTAAGGCCTCCAGAGAATAGGATCTCAGAGGTAACAAGCGCTGTCTTTCATGGTCGTAGAGTCGCTGTTTGATTATTTGGAATATGTAACTTTCGTCGCATGCTTCAAGGCTCTCAAGAGCAATGCCCAAACTACGGATTTTATCTTGAATTGCTCTATACCATCCAGGTCTTCAAGCATAGAGGTTAAGAGGGAGTTAGATGTTGTTCTAAAGTGGACTTTCAGCCATGCCTTGATTGTAGTGAGCCATGCATTGGTTTCCATCAGATGTTGGCCAGTTTCAACACATAGGGTTAAGTAACTTATGCATTTAGGGTCACCATGGATCTTAAGAAGAAAAGTCACTTGAATTCGTTCAACTTCTCTATTAAATGCTTGTATCCAAATTGGAATGCCGTACAATAACTGAGAAAGGGAATTATTTGATATTCTGCTCCAGACCTAACTACACATTACACAGAGACATTTGAAACTGAATCCAAACCAGCTTTCTTAAAAACAACAACAAACCACAACAACAACAACTGGAAGGGAGGAACAGGAGGGGCCTAGGGGCCCTTATACTGCCTGCTAGGTCTCTGCTACAAACCGCCCTGAAGCCTTCCTCCATGCATAGATCAAAGCACATTTGTAGTCAAGACAATGAAAAACCGGCTGGAGCAGACCTACTTGTAGCTGAGTAGCACTGGGAAAGGAAAGGGTTAAAATAACCCTCTCCCTGCTACTTGTCTGCTCCAAGTCAACCCCCCCCCCCAATATGGCTGTAGTTAATCCTTTGGGTATTTAAAAGGTAGCTTCTTCTGCCTTCAACCTTTTGATAAACTGGAAGAAGGGCATATTCTGTAGGGTGTGCTCTATCAACTCAAAGTTAAAATTTAACTATAACCAAATACATGCATTTATAAGAAACAGAGTTTCTAGCTATAAAATCCATATGAGCATTAAGATATTAGCAGTTAGTGGGCCCAGACATTCTGCACAAAACAGAATGTTAAGTGCTACTGCATCAGTAGTTTGGGTAGATAGAAACATGTTGACTGTTACCCAAGCATTATTTGTAGGAACTGTCCCAAAATCTGATATATATATATATATATATATATATATATATATATATATATATATGGCAGACATAGAAAATTAAATATGGGGTCATGGGCAGTTTATTCACATCATCCCCGTGTAATTTGGACAGGAAAATCATGAGATGGGTTTGTTTTTCAGCCTTCTGTTCTGAAAAGCAGAACTGATTCATTACTTAATCTTTGGTAACAGCTTATGTTGAAGTCATTAAAGATGTCATATGGCACAGGTCAGTCTTTATTGATTACTGTTACACAGGATTGGGGTATCTGAAAATAGTATTTGCCTTAAGCTATGTCTGGCTAAAAGATGCACGCCAACATGGCTACCATGACAGTTGTGTGGAGTCAGTTGCCCCGGAGCCTAAAGAAGACAAGAGTCTTTGATTCTACAGAGCTGCTCTCAAAAGAACACCTATCACAGCCCCACCTTGCTAAAAGCTGGCGGAATGTCCGGTTACAGCCCCACCCATTGCTTTATGATTGGTTCCCTGTTGCCTAGGGTGATGACGATGCTTTATTCAATCTATACAAGGCTCCCAAGAGGAAAGGAAGTTACCACCCCTAGTGGTATGACACCTATGGCCCACTGAATCTGGGTCAAAGCAGCATCTCACACCGGGGTCTCATTGTATTACAAGCAGTGGCACGAAAGCCACAAAGAAAGAGGGAGCAACAGAAAACGACTAGGAAAACAAAGTACTGGAAAATCAGGAGTGTGTGCCCAGCTGGTTAAGGACAGAAGGCACAAACCACACAATACAGAACTAACAGCACAAGCAGTGGCCGCTGTTGAAGGAGAAACTCCTGGGGAGGAAAAAACAAAAGTTGGAAAGGTATTTTTTTGGAAGAGGCTTCCCAATTATCTCCTGAAATGTGGAGACAGGGACGGCGGTGTTATCAGCAGCTGTCTCTGCAACTAGGATATACCAAACAATGGCCCAACATGGGAAGAAGGGACCAAAATGGTGAAAGAAGTGATCCAGGAGTGTCTCACGGTAGCCATCATGAGACCAAAGTGCAGAAGCCCAAAGCTTGTCACTTTTCCGAACGGAAGAACGGTACGTTCTCTGGGAATGGTAGACCATGGAAGAAAAGGGGAGGCTATTGGAAGAAGAAAAGATCACCTAAGAAGGAGAAAGCAAAGCATTGGTGTGCAAGTCACCAATGGAAATCCAGATGTTGTAGGATCGGGAGAAGTCACCGCCGTAATCGGAAGCGGAAGAGCCAGCGTTTGTTAGCATTTATGCATGCAGCTGTAAAGGGGAGACTGCGCCCCATGAATCTGTGTGGGTGGAGGGCACCAGGAATGCGTGCCCCTAGGAACACAACACAGTTTATCATGCATCAGGTGTACCAAGACATGCGCCAGGAGGAGAAAAGGGCAGCGGCAGAAAAAGCAGCTGCTGCAGACAAAAGAGAAGAAGAGAAACCAGAACAGCAGCAATCCACAGGAGAGAATGATTGTGACATGGTATTTCCAAATGCCAGTTGCATGGCCACCATTTCGGCTATGAGCCCACAGATAAATATTTTCATGGGAGATGAGGAAGTTGGAGAAGATGAGAGTAGTCAGAAAAACCAAATATATGAAGATATAGGTCTGGAATCTCACCTGAGTATTTCCTGTGAGCCATAAAAATACAATGACTGGACTATGCGTTTGTATTCCTCGATAGTTCAGAAGAGATCTTGATCTCCAGATTCTTAAATAAATGTATATTCTGCTCTCTCAGCTCTGTTCCGTCTTTATCTGGTGTGGTTCACATGCTTGCAGAGATGTGCAAAAGGCAAAAATACTATTCTTAAAACTCTGTGTCCTCAAAGTCAAAATTGATTCAGGAAATCATTTAAGCTTAAATCCTGATGAATATAAACTGGCCCTAAAGAAAGTTAATTATTCAAAAGTCTCATTGAAAATGAAGTGGGAGTTAAGTGTGGCCAAATTTAATTAAATTGGGGCTATTGAGTTTGATTTTGAGAAAGCTTCACATGCTGTGGAAGTGTTCAGTAGGTCTTACTCCCAATGTTTAAGATTGCCTATTTTAAACCTGCTCTCAGTGACAAGTTCCAAAATGTTGGTGCCACTACCAAGAAGGCCCTGGTCCATGTTGCCACTCACTGTATTTTACATTAAATAGGTAGATCAGACATCTGAGGAAGGTCTTCATGTGATGAAGGTTCACATGGGATACAATCCAATGTCTCCCATACAAATCCAGCCCACATTCCAACTGTAAATGTGGTATCCAGTACTGTACAGGTGTGTGCCTGTGCCTTAGTTCCTATACCACAGTAAGACCATAGGGGGAAGAGCACACACACAGGTTGGGTGGGTGTCAGCAAGGATCCTAATGGGCCTTGGTCAGGAAGGCCAAGAAAGTAGCCAGTTGGACTGGTACAGTTTGGTTTAACCTTCATCCAGAAATCACAGGATCTGGGAGGCCGGAATGCATGGTACCAGCTGGTTTCTCCCTCTTACCTTGGAAGTCAAGGTTCTCAATATGATCTCCATGGACTCGCTGACTACATTGCACCCTTGCTTTGGACAGAGCCTCTGCATAGCCAATGAGTAACCTTCACTCCTGGGCTGTTAGCCTTGGTGTCTTGCCAAAGGGGTGGCAAACATCCCATTGCTAGATCACTAGGTTCCATCTGGCCTGTAGCGGCAATTGTGTGATTTGACTTTTCTGGGTCCATATGAGAGATGACAGGATTGTTCTCTCCAAACGAAAGAAGCAAGATGTCTACTACTATTAATAATAAAATATATCAAACGTATTCCAACTTGAGCTTACTGTACAAACTCCATTAATCCAGACTGACTCCATAAATTCAGTGCGCTCGTTCTGTCTCATTCTGTCCCCTGTCAGACTGATCACTAAATCTTTGTTTCATGGTTGGGTTGGAGAGTTTAATTCTGGAACCTGTGAGGCCAATAAATTGTAAAAAAGAATAGATCAGTGTAGAAGAGTGATATCTTTTGTATTCAGTAATGCTTCCACAAATAGAAAATCGATTCCTATTTCCTGTTTTTCATTATAGAGAAAAGATTATGGCAATCCTCAGGGTACTTACTCTAAAGCAGTCTTATTGATTGCATTCAAAAGCTCTAGTTCAGGTGTCTACCATTTCAATGGAAAAGACATTCAGAGGAGTGCTTAGGATGACAGTCTGACTTGGCGTTGAGCTGAAACGATATGTTCTGTGCGGTGCATTTTTCAGAGGATTAAAATGTAAGATGTGCTGAATGTTCCCAGCACCATTACTTTCATAGGACCCCTGTAAAAGTGGGAAGGATAGTTTCAGGAGAGGAATTTAAATAATTGGGTGGAATGGGCAGGTCTTACCCTTAACAATAAGATGGGCAAAGGCTCTTCTTGTAAAATAAAAAATAGCCTTGCCACTGCTCCATATCAGATCCCCCCTATTTTTTCAAAGAGGGCAGAGGAGGATAACTTGACCGTTTTGAAAGGACTAGTAATACTCTTGATACAGCAATGATTAGAAAGGTGTTTGGTAAATTTTGAAATATTCCTCTAGTTTCCATGGCACTTTTGGCTGTAATCCCCTTTCCGAGCCATCTATGCCAGGAGCAATTGCGACAAATGGTGGTCACAAATTCTGTATGCTGATCATACATTGTGCGAAAAAGCAATGTCTTTTCTCTGTCCTGAATTGACTGACAATCATTTTAATTGAATGACCCTGAGCTCTTATGAAAGAGCTTTATTGTACAGCTTCTGGGCCAGTGTACAGCTTCCGGGTCATGTGGTCAGCATGACTAAGCTGCTTCTGGCGAACCAGAGCAGTGCACAGAAACGCTGTTTGCCTTCCTGCCGGAGCGGTATCTATCTACTTGCACTTTGACGTGCTTTCGAACTGCTAGGTTGGGTAGGAGCAGGGACCGAGCAACAGGAGCTCACCCCGTCGCGGGGATTCGAACCGCCAAACTTGCAAGTCCAAGGCTCTGAGGTTTATTTTTTTTTTTTTTTAAGATCTTTAAATATTTTTTATTAAACAGTTTTTATAATCACACAAACATAACGTAAAAACATCAAATACATAACCAAACAAAAACAACAACAAAACAAAAAACAAGTACCATTTCATACCTTAATTTCATATACCTTTCTTCCCCGACTTCCTCATGCCTCCCTTTTCTGTATTCCAGATTCTAATCAATTGTTCAGCAAATCTTCCCTTATTTTACTTTAAGTTTAAGTTAATCTTCCTTATTCTCCTTGTCTTAACCATTACTAATAGTAACCATTTACTTTCCAGTCCAACATCATTCTAACTTTCATTAATTTTGTAATATTTCTTTAGATAGTCCTTGAACTTTTTCCATTCTTCTTCCGCTGCTTCTCTTCCCTGGTTTCGGATTCTGCTCGTCATTTCTGCTAAACCCATATAGTCCATCACCTTCATCTGCCATTCTTCCAGTGTGGGTAGATCCTGTGTCTTCCAGTACTTTGCAATGAGTATTCTAGCTGCTGTTGTAGCATACATAAAGAAAGTTATATCCGTCTTTAACACCCCTTGGCCGACAATGCCCAAGAGAAAGGCCTCTGGTTTCTTAGGGAAGGTATATTTAAATACCTTTTTGAGTTCATTATAGATCATTTCCCAGAATGCCTTAATCTTCGGGCACGTCCACCAAAGGTGAAAAAATGTACCTTCCTTTTCTTTACATTTCCAACATTTATTATCAGGCAAGTGGTAAATCTTTGCAAGCTTGACTGGGGTTATGTACCACCTATAAATCATTTTCATAATATTTTCTCTTAAGGCATTACATGCCGTGAATTTCATCCCGGTGGTCCACAACTTTTCCCAGTCAGCAAACAAAATATTATGACCAATGTCCTGAGCCCATTTAATCATAGTTGATTTAACCGTTTCATCTTGTGTATTCCATTTCAGCAGCAAATTGTACATTTTTGACAAATTCTTAGTACTGGATTCTAACAATTCAGTCTCCAATTTTGATTTTTCCACCTGGAAACCAATTTTACTGTCCAATTTAAACACTTCATTTATTTGGTGATAGTGCAACCAATCTCTCACCTTCCCTTTTAGTTTCTCAAAACTCTGCAATCTCAGTTTGTCCCCTTCCTTCTCCAGAATTTCCCAATATCTTGGCCACTTCGACTCCATATTTAACTTTTTAACTGCCTTAGCTTCCATTGGCGACAACCACCTTGGGGTTTTGTTTTCCAGCAAATCTTTATATCTGACCCAGACATTTAATAGTGCTTTTCTGACAATATGGTTTTTAAAACTTTTATGCGCTTTAACCTTGTCATACCACAGATATGCATGCCACCCAAAAATATTGTTAAAACCTTCCAAATCCAAAATGTCTGTGTTTTCAAGAAGCAGCCAATCTTTTAGCCAGCAGAAAGCTGCCGCTTCATAGTACAGTTTAAAGTCTGGCAGGGCAAACCCCCCTCTTTCCTTTGAATCCGTTAATATCTTAAATTTTATTCTGGGCTTCTTGCCCTGCCAGACAAATTTAGATATGTCTTTCTGCCACTTCTTGAAACAGTCCATTTTATCCATTATTTGTAATGCTTGGAACAAAAACAACATTCTTGGCAATACATTCATTTTTATAACTGCAATTCGACCTAACAAGGAAAGCTTCAAGTTTGACCAAATCTCCAGATCTTTTTTCACTTCTGTCCAAGTTTTTTCATAATTGTCTTTAAATAAATTCACATTCTTAGCTGTCATGTTTACACCCAGATATTTCACTTTTTTAACCACAGTCAACCCCGTCTCATTCTGAAACCTTTCTTTTTCAATCTGTGTTAAATTTTTCTCCAATACCTTAGTCTTTAACTTATTCAATTTAAATCCTGCCATTTGACCAAACTCTTGAATTATTTCCAAAACTCTTTTCGTACTAGCTTCTGGCTCCTGTAAAGTAAGTACTAGGTCATCTGCAAATGCTCTCAATTTATATTGTTTAGCTCCGACCTGAACCCCTTTGACCAACTGGTCCTTCCTAATCATATTAAGCAAAACCTCCAGGACCGATATAAAAAGTAATGGGGAGATAGGGCACCCCTGACGTGTCCCTTTTTCAATCTTGAACTCTTCTGTTACCACATTATTTACAATTAATTTTGCTTTCTGTTCAGAGTATATTGCACCTATACCATTTTCGAACCCTTGGCCTACCCCCATCCCCCGGAGGTTCTTCAACATGAAACTCCAAGATATATTGTCAAAGGCTTTCTCGGCGTCCACAAATATCAAAACAGCTTTAGTGTTTATATTCACTTCCAACTTCTCCAAAATGTCAATTATATTCCTTACATTGTCCGACAAATGCCTTTTCGGGAGAAAGCCCGCTTGGTCCCCATGAATCTCCTCCATCAGAACTCTTTTCAGTCTCTTTGCTAAAACATCAGCAAAGATTTTGTAATCCACATTTAGTAACGAGATGGGTCGGTAGTTCTTAAGTTGGGTCTTTTCAGTCTCTGTCTTTGGTATAAGTGTACAAGGCTCTGAGGTTTAACCCACAGCGCCACCCGCGTCCCTTTAGGGTAGTTTAGGCCAACCTAAACTAGCTTGTTGTCTCAGGTTCAGTGGGACTGGCTGAGTGGCAAGCAGGGAGGGCAACAGCCAGAGCCACACCCTGGATTTGTTATAAGTAAGAAGGCAGGCAGGTGGGGGCTGGCTGAGGACAAACTGTGGTCGGTGGGGCAGTATCTCATTTGTCCTCATAGACCAGCCTCCACTGAGCAGAGGGCAGTGTCATGTCACCAGCGCTGAAGAAAGATTCAACTGGAAGTCTAGTTGAGTTTTGTATGTGGGAGGGAGTGCCATTTTATTCTTCACCTGAGAAAGCAAACCTTCTTAGGTCAACCCTGAGGGTTCTTATTATTCCCAGCAAACAGTGGCATTTTTCTTCTCTCTCTGTTTTTATTCGCTTAAAATTTTTGTTGTTGTTGTTCTGTGTGGAGTGCAGTGGTGCTCCTGCTGGCTGCATTAATCTCCACCACTCACTTGCAGGAGGTCACAAAACTACATTTTAAAAAGTGAAAGACCTGAGAAAATGCCATTGTTTGCAGCCAGCAGTAAGTGTCCCTCAAACTGTTCTAAAACAATCTCTCCTTCTGAAAGATAAATGAAATGTTTCCTTTTTGTTGCCCATGAGTGGTGTAGCAAATTCAGAGAGGGTTTTTCACCCCCCCTTTCAGACCTCTAGTAAGGAAACTGGTTTTAATGATAGATTGTGTCATTCTCTTAGGAGGTCAGCAATTTCACTTCACATCTTTCAAGAACTTTTATATCATATGGACCCAAGGATTTCTTGACTGTTAATTTGTCAATCAACATAGAACTTCATTTCGTCTTCTGTATGTGACTTACTTCATCTGACGCCCTCCCTGAATCAAGTGGTTATGTGTATCTGTACAGTACTTATCACATTCCCATTTTATTTTGAAAATAGATAGATTAGGTTAAGAGAGACAGGGACAAATCCAAGGTCACTCAAGGAGCTTCATGGCTGAACCAAGATCTCCCTAGTCCTAATCTGACACTAACTAATTCACCACACCTCAGTGTGAAACTCCATGAAAGCTTGCAGGAAGCTGGCAAATACTGAATTGTGCTGACCCATGACTGATTTCATAATAGAAATACTTATAACTTTGTTCCAAATGAATAGTCTTCTCTCCAGATTGTCTCCTGATTTTTTTATTTACCTGGCACTCTGTGTGTGCACATGTGTATAATGAATGATCAAATGCAAAAATAATAATGTTTGTCCTTGAATTTAATTCACGAATCTTAGATGAGTGTAGTAATGATCTCTTCCACTTGGAGGCAATCTTTTCAAAGAAGAAATTAAACATTTTCAATCAGATCTTGTTATGATTGACTGGACAGATTAAATAAATAGTTCCAGCCTAAGGAAGAAAGGATAAAGTATTCTCTGTGTATTTCAGCAAAAAAAAAGTCCTGTCATTTGTCTATGGTAGGTTTTTTTTAAAAAAAAAACAAAAAACATTTTTTCTTAAAGTGTGTTCTGAAAACTTAAACTGAATTTAAAGAAGCTTCAGACTCCTTTTAGATATCTCCTTGCTTATAAGATGTTCATCATAGACTAATCCACCTAAGTAAAATAAGACAAAAAACCCAGAAATGTTAAAGCTAGTTGATCAGCAGAATGAAGAAACCAATATACTGTATGTTGACTGTTGTGTAAAAACAGGTTCATACTGAGTACAATTTTTTCAGGAATGAATTTGGAATGAAACAGAATGGTGATTTTCAGGGAGGAATATTTGAAGTGGTTAAGGAAGGGAGAGGAGGTTGTGCATTATGTTTACATTAGGTATGCAATGTGGCAAGTGCCACTACAGGCAGCTTCCTGTTCTCCCTGTTCCTTGCCCTGTGTGTGTGTGTGTGTGTGTGTGTGTGTGTTTGTGTGTGTGTGTGTGTGTGTGTGTGTGTGTGAGAGAGAGAGAGAGAGAGAGAGAGAGATGTAGTTAGCCAGCTAATAAGAGCAAATGTTCTGCTAGCAGAGGCCTGAGTAGAGGATATCATTTTCCACACCCAGAAAGATGCTCTACAGAGAACCAGAGGCAGCTAGCAATTCTATATTAAAACAAAGCACCATTTTTAGCTGCTGTGGATTGGTCTGAGGGAAGTATTGTACTTTTTTAAAAAAAACATCAATAACAATAGTATTTTCCTAACTTCAATGCCTTAAATCGGCTCTCTGCCAATAGTAATTAATAACAGTCAGATAATGACTTGCAGGGAGTTAAGTAAGGCAAAATGAAATATTAACATGAGTGCAAAAAATAGAATTCATGTGTTGAACAAATTATAGAGAAGAATAAAGAAAGTAAAAGTTGGAATACAAAATTCAGTCTCGGAAGAGTTTTTATTGTTTAAAAAAGAGAGGCATGTAGTGAACAAAATACACAGATCATTATTCTTCCTCCCCATATATTTCCACTTGGAGATGCCTATTTCTAATTTCTCTAACAGCTGACACCCAGTGAATCAATGAAGTTGAACTATTGCCTTTGCTATTCTTCACTTTCACAATTCCCACATTGCCTCTTAGTCACAGTGAGAGGCTGAATACATTACACACTTAATGACTCTTATTGCAGATTTTTTGTTCTGGCAGAAGAGCACTTCTCCTACACTTTTTTAAAAAAGCAACAGTGAATTGGGCTGGGTGGGGAGGAGGTTATATTGAAATACACTGATGATTCATCACGAATCTCTCATCTATTGCATAATTGGCCTGAAATCAGTAAGATGTCAAGTGCGAGACATTTCAAAAAGCACCTTGAAAGACCAATGAAATGCTAGAACATTCATTTTGGTTCTTGTTTGAATAGGAGATGTGGGCATGGGTAAAAACTCGTCTATACAGTGTCACCCACCTGTATTTGGTCACTGTCGTTGCTAGTCATAATACATTATAATAATAATTTAGTACTTATACCCCACCCATCTGACTGGGTGCCCCAGCCACTCTGGGTAGCCTGAAACATAAATCTGTTTCTCTTTAAACAGCCACCAGACTGTTGCTTTTAAAAATTCATACACATTAACAGTGCTTGGATGATCATCTCACAACTTAATCTGCCATCATATGAACAACTCTTGTGATGACATTCTCTCCTCCCTTCTCAGCCTGATCTTCAGGAAACCATAGTTTCCCATTTTGTTCAAACTAGGAAATGATAGTCATCAGGTTTGGAACAATCCAGGGCCTTAAACCAACTTCAGCTAACAGGTTGGCTTCCTGGAAGAAACAGGAAACTATGGTTAATTCTTGGATTACTGTAGCAAACTGTGGAGGGAGGAGGGAAGGGTAGATGCAAGTGTAACCCACTGCTGTCTCACTTTATCAAGGCTGAAACTTATTAATCACAATGAATTTAGTAGAAGGATACATAGTGATCAAGGTGCTGCTTTTCAAACTGAACTTTGGGAGGGTGGTGCTCTATTTTGTTAATTTATGGCACTTGTGTAAATTAGATCATTTGTGTAAAATCCTTATGCACTGCTGTTCGACATTTGAGAGTTCTTTGTTATTTGCCTCTATAGAAATAATTTGCTGTGAGTCCCTTTAGAGACCCTTAATCAAGACTTTTGGTGAATAAAAATAATCATTAAAAATAGTTACACAAGCATGGACCAAGGGCAAAGCCTCGTGCATGTTTTGATTTAATAAGCCAATATATGATCCTCCAAAACAAACCACAGACACATTCATATGGGAAATGGATGGATTTTTACTGCTGCAAAATTGTTACATAGCCAAGCATCATGTTTCACAAAGGATATTCTTCAAAGCAAAAGAGGGGGAAATAGTCGCAAACTATTTATTAACAAGAGTTTTGAGGAAATGGTGTGAATATAGAGAGTGCATACTTTCCGCTGTAGTATTTTATACTATCTGACTATGGGGTCTGTGACTATTGTAATGTATTTGAGAAAATGTGTGTGCCTTCATATGATTTAAATGCAAAATTGTCTTTCTGGCATTTGGTCTCGAAAGATGATGATGTTCTAACTCTGTTTTGCTATAAAAGGGACAGTACTGATGTGAGCTTAATTTGTAATGTAAAACACTTTCCAAGCTTGTTTTGAGGCCATGTGGATGACTGTTTACAAGACTTAACATCATGGGTTTTTTTGTCTTGGAAGACAACACTTTATATTTGATCATTGTTTTAAAATAATTCAATCAAGTTTGTTTAAAAACAATGGGTTAGTAAAATGAGGTTCCATAATCAAAACACAATTGAGGGTTCAAGATTTTGCAGGTACACTTTTCTGAAAAGGGTGGTTTATTATTGGTTGAAGAGAGAAGATTATTTAAATGAGAAGTAATGGAAAGAAGAGGCTCAGAAGTGCAATTTAAAATTTGATGAAAATAATACGTAGTGAATGCTATTATTTCATATCTCAGTAGTTCAGCAGAGTAGATTTTCTCCCATTTCCAAAGATTTTTTAAAAAAAGATTCAGATGGCTGTTTTAATCTGGTATGGAGATATGTCTTAGCAAATATCAAAAATGTTTGAATAAGCTGTACAAATATGAGAATGTGTAAGGAGATATCAACCAAGGGTAATACAGGATAAAGTGCTAAATTTTTGAAATATGGACATATAGTTAGGAAGGCTCAACAGAAGTGTTAACCTCCTTTGTTGACTTGCTTGCTAAAATGTGAATTCATATTCCATCAGGTAGATGCTGCTAACAAACACATTCATCAGTATAAGAAAATTGACTTCCTAATGCAAAATTGACTTTAAGTCATCAGTAGATGGCTTTTTCTTTCAGTAGACTTTGCAAAGAACATAGGAAGTTGCCATCTTCTCTGGGGGTCCCCTCAATCTTCTGGGGGAGGAGAAGGAAAGGACATTCTATTGCAGAAGGTGTTCTTCATGCTCAATGACTTTCCTGCATTCAACCCAAAGCAAGCAGATGGGATAGGCAAAGGATAGGTTATTGGTGCAATGTGGCAGACAGATCAAGCCTGATTTAGTCTGGATTGCCTCAGCGTAAGTCAAACTATTTCCTAATATCATGACAGGCTTAAAGATAACACTACTTATTTTTAGTCAGTTGGAGGAGATTAAGATGGAAGGCTAGCTTCACCTGATCTTTACTCTTAACTCCTTTCTGCCAAGACAACCTGATCCGAACTGCATGAGCAATGCAGATGTCAGCTACGCCCTTCAGCTGCATGTCATTTCCTTCTTCTCCCCAAACACATGCTGCATTTTACTCTTGCAGTACAGAACATGCAATGACATTGGAAACAGAAAAACACTAGTAAACTAGTGCTTTTCACATGCCAAAGGGAATCTTGACAGTGAAAAAACCCCATTTTGCTGTGCATGAGTTTCCTGTCTTCTGTTTCCAAGCTATTTTCAAAAGAGTGCAGAGTTTCAAAGTTGAACCTCCAAGATCCACACATTGGATCTACAGATAAATCAAGGATCCATCTGAGATGGCCAGCTTAGAAGGTCAGGTCATGGACACTGGCAGTCCATGATAGGAAAACTTTGTTCCTGCCAACATGTTGTTATTGCATGATTGTGTAGGTAGCTAATTGCCCTATGATTACCTTCATGGTTCTAAAATGACTATTTTCTCCTTTTTGGAAAGTACAACTTTAACACTAAATATAGAATTTGAATCATTATAGGTAACAATTTTTTCCATGTGAAAGTAAATATTAGCTGAATATTTTTTTAAAAAAACTATGTAAAAGATGCAAGAGTTTAGTTACACCAATTATTCAACTGCTTTAAAATTCTCTTTCAAAAAAAAGGAAAGAAAACCATTTCCCTTAATCTTACATAAAAATGCTAATGATATCCTTATATAATTTACTCCCTATTGATAGATTAAGTTTGTATTGGATCTTAAAAGAGCACACAAGCATTAAGAGTGATTATTTTCTAATAATCCACTCTAATTACAAATACTTAGCCAAGTCTGGTACTACTGAGATGGAAAGTTTTATTAAACCAGGTCTCAGCAGAGGCAATTGCTGATTACTTCAACAGAAGTATATTATTCCTTAAAACTTTTGGATCCTGCCTGGTTGGGACACTTATACTCTGATTTCCATAAATCCTAATGAACACAGATTGCTGTTGGCATCCATCTGTCTCTGAGCCAATGGAGTGCACCTCCAGGGGTGAAGTCAAACTGCTGTGTTAGCAGCACCGAAGTGATCTCCCCAGATTGCAAGTCTGGACAGTGTGTATGGAGGACCTGGGCTATCCAGACAACAAGATTCTGCTCTTAATGTGCAGCACTCCCCTTTTGACTATACAGTGGTGCCCCGCAAGACGAATGCCTCGTAAGACGAAAAACTCGCTAGACGAAAGAGTTTTTCGTTTTTCGATGTGCTTCGCTAGACGAATTTCCCTATGGGCTTGCTTCGCAAGACGAAAACGTCTTGCAAGTTTGTTTCCTTTTTCGTAAAACCGTTAATACCCAGCGTGCATTGCTTGAAGAGGTGCAGTTGCAACTTGAACTTTGAGGAGCAACACATAGCACGCGGTGTGGTAGCCTTTTTTGAGGTTTTTGAGGACTTTGGTGCTTTTTGAAGCTTTTCCAAAACTTCTTTTGCATCCATTTGGTAAGTTAAACTTTTAAAACTTTTTTGGGGTTTTTTGGATTTTGGGTTGGGGTGTTTGGAATTCAAGGACTTGGTGTTGGGGAGAGGTTTGCAAGAATCTGGGAGCTTGTGTGGTTTTTTTCTGCATTTTTATGATTTTCTGTGAACATTGGGCCATGTTGTTGTTTTTTGAAAATTTTCTGGGTTTGAATTTCTGTGTGGTGGCTGGCTGGGGGAACAGTTGGGGAGAGGTTTGCAAGAATCTGGGAGCTTGTGTGGTTTTTTTCTGCATTTTTATGATTTTCTGTGACCATTGGGCCATGTTGTTGTTTTTTTTGAAAATTTTCTGGGTTTTAATTTCTGTGTGGTGGCTGGCTAGGGGAACAGTTGGGGAGGGGTTTGCAACAGTTGGGGAGGGGCTGGGGGAACAGTTGGGGAGGGGTTTGCAACAGTTGGGGAGGGGCTGGGGGAACAGTTGGGGAGGGGTTTGCAATTTCTGTGTGGTGGGTGGGTGGCTGGGGGAACAAGTTGAGGTTTTTGAAGACTTTGGTGATTTTTAAAGCTTTTCCAAAACTTCTTTTGCAGCCATTTGAGGATTTTGAAGACTTTGGTGATTTGCAGCCATACACGATTTGCAGTGTACACGAACCCACAGCAGATATTAGCGCATAATCCGGCAGGCCAACAGGTCCAAAGTCCAGTCAGACCAAATTCCTGCCTCGGCAGCCAATCCAGGAATCAAGGCACTAGGATGTTAGTCCCACACAAGCACAGTCCCAAGGAGCTCCCGATAACATCCAAGCTTTGGTCCAACCAATGTGGGAAGTTGAGCAGACACAGCACCTCAGCTCTGCTTCCCTTGTATACCTTGCATGCTGACTGCAGCATCTGGGCTTGATGAGGCATGTGACCCTCACCTGTCCCAAGCCTACTCCAGCTGAGGAATCACACACTCCCTCCCAGAGCTAATAAGCCCCACCTGGCCAGCTGGGCTGTGGGCCTTTGCCTGCCTCAGCCTCCTAGATCATACCACATGCTGCTTCTTATGTCTCATAGACTGCCATGTTTGGGGATTTGGGCCCCTCTGGCTCTGGTGATGGGTCTTGCTGCTCTGGTTCCTGTGCACTGACCCCCATCCCCCTCACTATCCTCTGTTGCCCCATGAGTACTTTATACACCAACCTTTCCTTCTCCAACCCTAGCTTGCTACATCCCTCACTGGGATCCTCTTCCTCCTTCCTGCCAGTTTATGACAGCAACTATTCCTTACAATACATTTTGTAACATGAGAAAAGGGACCCTTGTTGGTTGACTCCAATGTTCAGGAATTATAGGAGTTGGGAGTCCGGCAACATCTGGAACACCACAGCATAGACAACAGAAATTAGGCTATCCCTGTCCAGATAGAGACTCAGGTGGGCGGCCAGCCAAAGCTGACGGAAGGCACTCATTGCCATTTAGGCCACTTGAACCTCAAGTGACAGCAAAGAATCCAGGAGCACCCCAAAGCTACGTACCTGCTCCTTCAGAGGGAGTGTAGCCCCATCAAAAGCAGGCAACCTCCCACCCATCTGGTCTAGGGAACCACCCTAGTGCCTCCATCTTATTTGGATTGAGCTTCAGTTTGTTGGCTCTCACCCAGTCCATTACTGAGGCAAGACATTGGTCCAGCACTTCCACTGCGATGCCTGCAGATGTGAAGGAGAAGTAGAGCTTTGTGTCATCAGCATGGGAGCTGGATGTGCATAATTCCTTCCTCTCTCCACTTTTGAGGTAAGTTACACTTACGTCTTTGTGGGTCTCCGTGTATATTATATTATTATGATCGCAATTGTGATTTTAAGGTATTTGTATCCCACCTTTCAAGGGACATGGGTGGCGCTGTGCTCTAAACCACTGAGCCTAGGACTTGCCGATCAGAAGGTTGGCGGTTCAAATCCCCGTGACGGGGTGAGCTCCCGTTGCTTGGTCCCAGCTCCTGCCAACTTAGCAGTTCGAAAGCATGTCAAAGTGCAAGTAGAAAATAGGTACTGCTCCGGCGAGAAGGTAAACAGCGTTTCCGTGCGCTGCTCTGGTTTGCCAGAAGGGGCTTAGTCATGCTGGCCACATGACCCGGAAGCTGTATGCTGGCTCCCTCGGCCAATAAAGCGAGATGAGCGCTGCAACCCCAGAGTCGGCCACGACTGGACCTAATGGTCAGGGGTCCCTTTACCATTTTTTATCCCACCTTTCTCCCAAACACATTGTATACGATCACATTGTGAATGCACTGAGCCTGAGGAAGCTAGTTTCTACTGAATCAGACCACTGGTCCATCTATCTCAGTATTGTTTACACTGACTGGCAGCAGCCTTTTTTCACACAAAGGTGTTTGTTGGCTCAGTGTTTCTGAAGTTGATAATAGTGTCTACATTCACCTCACAGAGAAAGAAAACATTTCACTTGTCTATCTACATTATAAATAAAGTAATTAAAATAAGAAATGCCATCCATTTCCACATCTGCTTTATATAATGGGGTCACAGATGTCTTTCTATCATTTGGATTATTAATCTTCAAGCATGGCAGGAGAAAATGCAACCTATTTCTTCAACATTTTATGATATACTTTGCTGAAAAGTCATTCATGAACTAGGGTATATACAGTCATCTAGAATTCTAGGGTTTTTCCCTATTAAAACGCATCACGTTAAACCGGGAAGCACGTTGTGCAATTTGTCATTATTTTTTAAAATATAAATTTCATGTGTGTATTTTCTTATCTGGTTTGACCAGGTATGAGAAATAAAACTTGAGAAGAATTTTAACTGTAGAGTAGGTAAAATGTGGACATCTTTTGAGGGCAGCTTATCTTGGTCCTCAGATACTCTTAAGACATTTGTTAATACCAAATTCTCGCCCAAGAAAATGGAGGTTTCTGATGGTAGCAGAAAGAAGCCAGGGAACAGCATGAATTATGCTGACCCCCCCCACAACCCTCTATTTTTACACACAAACACACAACAATTCCTATTAAAAGAAGGACAAATGCCGCTGCCACAGCACCAGCGGAACACAGCACACAAGCCCCCCACTATCCTGAGAAAAACCCTTAATCATGATTTTATTTTATTGTGTTCTTGGTAGTTTTACAGAAAAACACACACCAATAAATAAATTTTAGAAAGGGGCGATATTAGATATGGACACATAATATTTTTTATTTTATTTTAAGAAATCAGTATTCCTTGTGCTGTCCTCTGCTCCGCTCCACTCCCCCTTTCTTCCTGCCCAGGGCAGCTGTGCTCTCTGCTTGCCCCAAATGTCTTAAGAGTATCTGAGGACCAAGAGCTGGCACATCACGTGGGGCTGTGCCTCAGTAGCGGCAGCCTTTCCTCCTCTTCACCTGCTCTCCAGCAGCTACTATGAGCTGCCCAAGGGAGGAGGCTGGTGGCAGCGGCCATAGAAAGGCCATGGCTGAGAGCCTGGAACTCCTGGGATATTGCTACATCTCAGCAGAGAGTGGGAGTGGCACCCAACCTTTGTAATAACCTATATATATATATCACACACATGGAGAGCGCCATTTTCCCCAACTGACAATTCCCAACTGCCATTCTCTCCCCTGGATTCTGTTCAGGAGGAGGGACTTCCCCCTTGACGAACAGTTCTTCCAGCCAAGCTGCAGAGACTGCAAAATCTCTTAGTCCAGCCTTTCTCAACCTGTGGGTCCCCAGATGTTGTTGAACTACAACTCCCATCACCCCTAGCTAGCAAGGCCAGAGCTCAGGGATGATGGGAGTTGTAGTCCAACAACATGTGGGGACCCACAGGTTGAGAACCACTGACTTAGTCACAAGGCTATCAGCTGCTGGGGGTGAAAGCAAACATGGTCAATGGACTGCTTGGAGGAGAGCTTTCATGTAGGGCCAGGAGATGCTTGGCAAGTTGTAAGGCTAAAACTCTGGGACAAGAAGTATCACTTTTATATCTTGCTTCTCATTCTACATGAATGACTGAGGGCCACTAGGGCATCTGGGTGGCGGGTGGAGGACTGTAGCTCTGGGAGGGGAATAGGGGGTCTCCTTACAGCTCTCAGCACCCTTAACAAACTACAGCTCCCAGGAGACTTTGGGAAAAGCCATGACTACTACTAGCACTTTAAATATACTGTATGTTGCAAATGTTTTAGACACATTTTTCCTCAGTGTATACGAGCAACTTTTTCTTTTCACTGTGACCCATGTCAAGTGAACAGAATGGGATCTTAGTAATTACTGAACTTTCTTTTTTTAAAATAAATAAATAAATAAATCAACAGTTAAGGACACTTGAGTAATTTGCAAAACATGAATTAATTTGAATATCATTAATTTGACCTGAACTTGGAGTTTCAAAAGCAATTAATGCTCTGGGATGCCAAATGCAAGGCTCGTGTAGGGCACTGAGATCCACTCTTGACAAAAAGATTCATGGCTAAGGTTGACAGCTTCTGACTCAAAGATGACCTCTGCCTTAAATAGTTGCATGACGGTGGGAAAGAATGGCTTCCATAATGACAGCGGAGCAGTGACAACAGAAGCTGTACCTGTCAAACTTCTTCTGGCCATATAATTTTTAAAAATAGCCCCTAAACATCCTATAAAGGCACATGTCAGGACACCAATCTAGAAAAAACACTTGCCAATGGGCAATTCCAGTTCTCTAGATCAGATATAACCTGAATACAGAGGTTATAACTAAATGAAGCATGGCTTCATTGAATATGTGTTTCCATGTGTTTATTCCGCACTTTTTGGAATTTGGGCTAATGGATTTCAACCAGTTTAGAGCCCAGGCCTCCCCCTCTTCTAACATATCTTCCTTTTTCCTTTGATTAAATAATTCACACAAAGAAATGAATGTCTGTGATAGGCATTGATGCTGAATGCACATTCTGCTTGGATTGTGCAGAAGAGGTCTAATAACAGAAAAATGAGAATGGATTTCTTAATCCCAGCACAAGGTATCTTGATGGCACTGAAAATATAATGTTTATAGGTAAGAGGCCCTTGTCTCTTAGTGTCCACTTTCAGTCAATCAAAGCCCATTGGGCAAGGTAGCACCCATGGTGGTAAACAGAAGGCACACAGAGAGAAACCAGAGGCAGCAGACAGTGATGACACAATGTCGAAGGCCTGGGCTAAATGTGGTAGAGATCCAATAGTCAAGGAAGGGAGTTGTCCATACATGATAAGGCAGATATTCTCAAGCACGTATTTTGTTCTAAAGCTCCCATAGAAGAGCTGCACCTTATATAGCAGTGAATGTGCTAAAGACCAATTTAAGCTATGTCCCTTTGATGAAGAATGGAACTTTTGGAAGGTTGTGTTCCTGCCTGGAGTCTCGAACATTTTCAGAATTTTGTTTTCTCTCAGAAGTGCTTCTACCTTCTCAGCAGGTCCCACCCTACCATTAGGCAGAGTGAGGTGGCCACCTTAGGCACCAACTGATGGGAGGCAAAGAACAGTAGGGGGGGGAGTTGGAGGATACAGATCAGAAGTTGACAGTGGTGCAATTTGGAGAGACTATCCATAGCCTTTATTCCATCATTGAACCCAAGGTGGCAAAGGGGTTGTCTTTCATCCATGCACTGACCAGATCCAAACCTGCTATCCAAACCCATCATGTGTGCTCAGACCAAATGGGGAACATTGTGTATGGGGGGGTATGACGTGGTAACACACACATAAAGCCACTCTGAGGCTGTTTCCATAGGCTGAGTGCTTTCACATTTGCCAAAGAAAGATCATTTAAAATAAAAGGCTAAACTGCCACAGATTTCATAGTCAACCTTCTTATTATGCACCAAATGCAAGACTGCAGCTTTTATTAGCATAGCATCTGAGGGTATCTGCCAATAGAATATGAACTGTCAAGAGATTAGAATGCTATTTTTATAATCAAGCTTCTTTCACATTCTGTTGAAGCGCCACTATGCTGGCATGAGCTCAGGGGATTGAGCCTTGGCCTAGCAAGTGTTGCATGGCTAATTACATGGGACACAATGGGCCGTCACTAACGTGCTAATAAATAATTGGAGTCAAAATTAAATTCACCCATGTATGAATTGTTACAGTGAAGACAAGACCTCATTAGGCTATGAACCAAAATGGGTAACGCAGAGAAGTTAAAACAGATCTGTGATCATGCATTGCATTTAATTACATTTCTTTTTACTAACTATGCTGCATTATTATATTTGCTTTGGATTTGGCAAACAGATTAAAAAATAAGTGGCAGATTTTGTGATATTAAACATATGGTAAATGTTTCCTGGCATTTAATAGCTGTCTACATTAATTTGCATCCAGTGAGTGAAAGTCAGCATGGGAAGAGGAACATCACAAGTTATTGCTCACTACTTCAGTAACTATATTATGATGGAAAACCCAGATACTATAGCTTAGTTGGTAGAGCATGAGACTCTTGATCTCAGGGGCATGAGTCTGAGCTTCACATCAGGCAAAAGATTCCTGCATTGTGAAGTTGGACTAGATGATCCTCGTGGTCCCTTCCAACTCTACAATTCTCTGACCAACACACAATGTTCATGTTCAGGAGTCATGCTAAACTATATTTTAGTGTGAGAAAAATGAGCCTAGGCAATCCCTGGTCCTTCCCCTTTTCCTGAATGTCTGCAAGGAAAGTTTTGTGTCTATTTTTGTTTAACCATTGTTTGTTGCCCAATCCAAACCAGCAAACTGTGGTTAATGTTAACTCTTGTTTATCTGAAGCAAGCCAACTTGAAACCATGCCTCCGAAGACAACTCAGAAACTGCAATTAGTGTAGAATCTAGCTGCCAGGATGTTAATTGGAGCATGTGGATGAGAATGCATAACACTAATATGACAATCTGCAATCATTACCTATTTGCTTCCTGAATTAATTGAAAATGCTGGTTCTAAATGGCTTTGAACCAAAATACCTTTAAGGAGTGCCTCCTCCCATAGGAATCTGCTCAGTTCTCAGAGTCTAATTCAAGGGTTAACCAAGGCAGTGCCTGGGGGAACCATCATGCCTGCAAGGACCTCCTATGGCACCCCAGAATATCTCAATATATATCCCACTCCAAAATCCATTATGCACCAGAAACTGTTCACTCTTCCAGCTCAGTTCCTGTTTGCACTAGCTTGACCTTTCCTGCACTGAGCATGGTCCCTCAGACAGGCCACCATTTCATTTGTTACCAAGATAGGACATCCACCTTCCCTTCATTTCTGAACAGAGGACAGGTGCAAAGAGATTCTCTCTGTGAGTGCAGATGTCGTGGTTGATGTAGGTTCCTGTATTCCATTGATTGGGATGGCAAATGTGTCCACTGACCCAACAGCATTGATGGTGACTCCTAGTTTAATTCTCAGTCTCTGCTCCAAGTTCCCCGTATGGTGGATAGGTATGAGAGACAGAGCCTTTTCAGTTGTGGTGCCAAGATGCTGGAACAGCTCTGGTAAAGGTAGAAATGCATCTGGCTCCTTGACTGCTCACCTTTCAGCAGATAACCAAGAAATGCATTGTTTCCAGCTGCCATTTTTAGCTGTGGTCCTTTAAAATGGATTTCAGTGGCTGATGTTGGAACCATTTTTTAAAACTTTTATAGTGTTTTCATATAAAATTCAGGATATATTAAAAATTTCTGCCCTAAATATTTTTATAGGAAAGCAAGGAAAGAATTCTGAAGATCAAATATTTTATTTCATCTATTTGAAAACATTTGAGCAGTAACTCTTTTCTTTATGCTTTATCTCTTTGTCGGTGTTGTACAGAAAATAGCATACCATTTTACATGGTGAAGTGAATTTACTGATTTACCTACAGCAGCACTAAATCATAGCTGAATCAATAGAGCTACCTATCAGGAAAAATTACTAGGGCCCGCTTATTACTGCAAGCTTAGAAATATCACTCTAAGCCATTCCTTTCCCACCGATATGCACCATTATTTTTGTATTTCCTTGCTTCAATATGAAATAATGTCTCAGGTGATCAGCAGCTTCCTTCACTACAGTTTCATGGGTTTCATTATCAATAAGCCAAGCTATTTCTCCCTCACATTTGAAAAGAGTTCTGACACATCCTCATATCATTTGCTTTAGTCTCATGTGCAATCCTGTAGATTGAAAAACATTTTCCTCCTATATGAAGTAGACAGACAGAAGAAACCAGTGCTGGAATATATCAGCATTTCCTAACATTCTGACCCACCATTCTGCTGTAAATTCAACCTTCCATATTCCACACTGCCCAGGCTACAGAACACAATGTGTCAGAAACACATTTGGTTATCTTGGACTTCCCAAGTCATTTGGTCAGATTAATATTTGAATATTAGTTATGGAAAGTTGTGCTCTATTTTCAGAGTTTAGTCTGCATGTAATGCAAAATTGCTCCAAATTTGTGCACATCTCTCCTTAAACCACTGTAGTGGTTTCTAAGGGGTTGCTCGTGCGTAAGCAGGTACCTATCTCCCTGGCTGGGTGCAAACACCTGGCTGGGCTGCCAAAGTGAACCGTATCTGTCCGGACTGCCACTCACCCGTGGCTGACTCAGTCGCTGGCTGGGCGTGAGTGACTCAGTCGTGAGTGGGCGTTTCTTAAACTTCTTCCAGCAAAGAAGCTCTTTGATGCCTAGTCTCCGCCTACCCTCTCTGCACGAAAGTCTTCTGCGCAGGGAGGGCGTGGGCAACGGAGGACCCCTACTCTCCCCGCTGGTCCCAGGTAAGGAGTCATGAGACCGCCTCACCACTTCCCCCAGCTGCACCCCTTCTCCACTGGTGCTACGCTGATTCTCTTCCCCAGAAGATGGGCTGCTCCTCCCGATCCCTGGACGCTCTCTGGAATCCCTCTGGCTTTTGCGCTCTCCCTCCAGGACTGATGGCAGTTCCCTGACAACCACAAAGCATGTATCATAATAAAGTTATTAATAACAGTGACTTCTCCAGGTTTGAGTCAGAAGTCTAATTTTATTTATTTATTAATTAATTGGTGGGATGGTAGAAGTGGCACAAGCAATGAGTATTTTTCCAGCTTGAAATCACAATCTGAGCTGAAGAAGAACTATCAGGGCTATAATGCACACTATGGCTTGAGGATAATCTAGATATAGATTTTTTCCCCCCTTGGAAAAAGCATGAGTCATAAAACATTCACTGGATGTGGCAAAGTAAAAGAACCACTGTAAGTCTTCCCAAAGAGCTCCACATTCCCTTATAAACAAGCCAAGTGTAACTATTCAATAATGGGATCTTTATAAAAGTCCATCACCAATTTCATTATGGGCCAAGAACAATCAGGTCAGCTCAACTATTTCTTTTGAAGTTATTTATAAATGATACACTGAGTTGTTGCTGGCAAAGTTAGTGGAAAATGTAAGATGATGTAAGATTCATGAGCTTCTAATATTTTGAGCACCAAGGAATATGATAAATCTTTAATGCTTGAGAGCACAGATTTGCAGTAACATTGGATTTCTTGAACAATGAATCAAAATCCTGGGCACTGTGTACCATTCACCTTTTGTCTGAAATTCCTATTGAAAACAGTGGATTTTTCCTCTTTCGGTTCTTGGGTCCTCTTAGTTTTTTCCCTGACAACTCTCAAACTAATCAACCTCACAGGGTTGTTGTGGGGATAAAGTAGGGGGCTGAACCTGGTGCACCAGGCTGAACTCCTTGTAAGAAGAGTAGAGCACAACAATGAATGGCTTCCAGAAAATGAATGGCTCCATTCAAAAATGAATGGAGAAATGAATGAATGGAGTCACCTGCATTGCTAATATCCATTTTTATAGTTCTTCTGGCACATATGGTATTTAGATAAATGTTTATGGTGCTTGGATCAATGGTATATTCATGCAGATCTGTCCCCTGATCCACAGTAGCTTACTGGTTTGATGGTTATCTTCCGACATCTCGCTACCCAATGATTGGTGACCATTCTACCTAAAGTTGGCCTGGAATAATATATACCATTTAGAAAACGCTTCGTATATGCAAATCAAGTTTTTCAGATTTGATATGAAAGCAAGGCAACTGATATTGTCTCAGTAAGTTAAGTTCAATCGAGTATAATTAAGTACAATTGGATATACTTTGGCTTTTAATTATCCTTGGACTTCTTGAGTGGGTGGGATATTTTAATCTTGCCTTTTAAAAACATGATTGCATTTTATAGTTTTCTGTTTTGTTTTTGTTTTATGCTGGTTTTGGTGTATGTGTTTGTTTATTTTTCTCTGTAAGCTGCTGTGAGTTTTAGTAAAAAAATAAAATAAATCCAACCAACTAATAAGTTTAAGAAATGAATAAAAAGTGCAAATCAAGTACTCACCACCACCTGGTATATATGATGTAAAAATAAGACCCAGACAGTCAGATGCATAGAGTTCAAAAGATGAAAATCCAGTGCCAAGAAAGATTATTGCACAAGGGGTTGTTGCTGGCAAAGATGACCTTTTCTTAGTGTTTTCAGATGTGGGCTGACCAGATTGGATCTTTATGTTCTTTGTAGAGATAATTCATGCATCCCAAAGAGCAGCCATTGTTTTTGAAATATCAACAGCTCAAGTTGTGGTTTGTATTGTTGCACAAAAACACTAATCAACACCATATTATCAATTATTATCACAGTGTATGAGTCATTCAAGCAAACCATTCGATTCCTTAGCACCATGTGGTGAATGCCAGCAATACTTGGAAATACTGTATTTGCAGCAGCAGTATTCAATTTAAATTGACCTCTTTAAGCACCCTTATGTAGGAAATAGCACTAAGATGACCCTCCCTTATGTGCAGCCATTTTTTATTAATTATGTTCATTTGAGGACAGCTGGGGGACTTCCATTGTGAGAAGAGATGGTGGAGGATTCTAGTTATTTCCTTGCCACTTGGAAGCAGTGGCAAAACTGTAATCATCAAGCTGGAAATGGTTGCAATGTCCTCCTACACAATGCCCCAATGGAAATGGCACCATGTCCTGGTCAATGGGGGCATCTACCTTTCTCCCCCCACAATGCCCCTGGTGCTACATGATGATGCAGCATTGCTCCCATTGGACCACAGGACATCGTTACGTTGCCAAACTGCTCATTGTAGCCCTGTTGTTTTTGAAGCAGTGTCAAAGCATTGTTGTTGATGTTTAAAAGAAAGGAAATGGAACCCTTTGGCCATAACCGCTCATAATGGAAAGCCCTCCATCTCTGAAAATGAATAGATTTTGCCATGCCCATGAAAAGATGGACATTCCTGTCATTTAAAGTCTACTCAGTATTGATCCAGAGTAGATTCCAATGTATAGTCAGCAGAGTAAAAACTTAAACACGTTGCAGGATTCCCCCCCAAAATAGACCAGAGGCAATTGTATTTCATCCAGCAGAGCTTTACTGCTACTGAAGGCAAATGAGAATACCGTGGTACCTCGGGTTACATACGCTTCAGGTTACATACGCTTCAGGTTACAGACTCCGTTAACCCAGAAATAGTGCTTCAGGTTAAGAACTTTGCTTCAGGATGAGAACAGAAATCGTGCTCTGGCGGCGCGGCAGCAGCAGGAGGCCCCATTAGCTAAAGTGGTGCTTCAGGTTAAGAACAGTTTCAGGTTAAGAACGGACCTCTGGAACGAATTAAGTTCTTAACCTGAGGTACCACTGTAATGGTCACAAATCCAATACATTCAGGATTGGCACTGTCCATAAGAAATCCAGTTGCAGCAGACTTAACTTAAACTTACAATAACTTATAATAAGACTAAAGCTTAACCCTACATACAGAACACCACACCAGAAAGGGGGGGGGGGGATAGAAACAGAGTGTGTGAAACCCAGGCTCCTTCTGGCCTCACTGTTATAGTCAGCATGACCTTCACAGAAAGAGATAACAGAACCAGTTTAAACCAGCTGTACTCAGCTTCTCTGAAGGAATAGCCCAAACATCATGAACCTTCTGCTTGTTTCTTTCACACAGAGAAACGTCCAGAAGCTTCTTGAATTAAGCAGAATAGGAAAGATCTCTACACATCAGATCAATACTTTCTGTACAAAGAAATACACACCGACAATTCCTTCCTTGCCCTTTTTGGCCCACCCCTTGAAGTTTTTAAAAAAGGAAAGGGGGGGGATGCTTTGCCTTGGAACAAGACCAATCTTCCCAGGTTTGCCAACATTTTTGCTACAGAGGTTTGCCAGAGACAGCCACTGAGAGAGCATAAGCACAAGTGTAGAAAAAGAATTTAAGGCAAACCTTTCCCTCTCACCACAAGACCTTTTCCCTTTCCAAAATGAAATGGTCCTCATCTTGAGCACTGAAATAAGATACAAACATGAAGGTGGGCAGCATTTTCTTCATCTGCTCCTACGCCTGTGCTAGAAAGAAATACGCAAGGCTGGCACCACATAACAATTATCATAAAATGTATGCATGCCGGCCTCTTATTCTGACAATGCAGTACAAATTGACATTTCCAATTTTAAGGAAAGTTAAGAGAACCTTATCCTTCATTAACGAGGACAGAGCTTCCCACTCTTTCCTCTGTGCAAACCAGAAACCCAGCACCAAAAGCCTCATATAAACAATATTTCATGACATTCAGAAACTTTGAAATGTACCTATTTAGCAGAGATCCATTTTTTGGGAAGCCTGTCCAGTTTAATGAGAGTGGTAGTGGTGCTTAGCCTACTAAATAAAAGCAATTGCCACTCAAAGCTTTCATAAGTTATTTGAAGTCTCCGAACTCACTTGTCAAAAGCAGGGAACAAGACCATCTGACGGGTGCTTAACATAGCTCATGCAACGTCTGGGGTGATGTCTTTAGATTTAAATGGGATTCTTTATTTATACAAAGCATGGGCATCTATGATTTAGAAAGGAAAAAGGAAAGAAATGGTCCAATGAGGAAAAAGAAAAGGAAACCATTTTTTTCCTGTTTCTCTCATTCTCCCTCTTCCATATCTGCCATATCCGCATACAGACAGAATTAGGCCTTCCTGAATGCTTCTTACTAAAAGCTATTACATAATAACTCATTTGAACTGGTAAGGCTCACAATGACAAGGCATCCCCTGCAAAGTTAATAAAATGAAAGTCTCTGTGACTGAAGAAATGCAGCTGTGCTAATATTTCGGTATTTAAAATGTTTATGTATCACCCTTCATCCTATTCAGGATTTTAGGATCAATTCCATCCCAATAGAAATAATAGTAAGACAACATGTAAAATACTTCAAATGATTAAACTTTAAAACCTTGAAGTGCCTGGGTGAATACTGAATAACATTTTTGTCAGGCACCCAAAAAGACTTGTAGCACAGGCACCAGATGTGCCTCTTTGGAGCCCCTTAAAACCAGGGTACAACTGCCAAAAAATCCATTAATTTTGTTGTGAACTAGTGTAAATAGAATAAAGAATGTATCTGGAGAAAGGCCTTGACATAAAATCTCAATATCATTATTTGTTGACCTCATGAAACCATGAGCCATATGTGCAGAATCAATGCTGACAGTAAGTGAACGCAATGAGAAAACTCTAGTGTAATAACCAACTGTTATAAACTATGGGTGGTATCCAACAAAGTAGATCTCCTAGTGCAAAGATTTTCAGCTGCACAACAGAACTTCCCCTCCCTCTCCCCTCTCCCCATGTGCATTCTCCCCAATCTGGTCTGGATTGTCCTCAACCCTCTAAGTCAAATTTCGGGAGGGTACAAGAGGTGCACAGGAAGAGGAAAGGAATGGGAAGTTCTATTGTGCAATGTTAACTACCATGGAAGACAGAACAGAACCCTGGGGAACCCCACAGGCCAATGACAGAGGAATCAAACAGAAGTTCTCCAGCACCACCTTCTGGGTTCACTCCTCCAGGAAGGACTGGAGCCACTGTAAAGCAGTGTCTCCAAGTTCCATCCCAGCAAGGCTGCCTAGAAGGATATCATGGCTGATAGTATCAAAAGCAACTCAGAGGTGCAGCAGAACCTACAGGGACACACTTCTCCTATCCAGTTTCCAGTGTACATCATCCACCAAGGTGACTAAATCTGTCTGCGTCCCAAATGGATCTAGATACTCAGTCTTCTCCAGTAACCTCTGGAGCTGAGATGCCACCACACGCTCCAGTACATTGTCCAAAAATTGGTTATCAGAGCAAATTGTTTACAACTCGAGCTGTCGAGTGGTCTAAATTATTTTCACATGGGCCAGAGTATAAAACACTCCTGACCACTTGAAACAGGTTCGCTGGACAGCTCCTTGTTGATGCAATGGAGGCTGAATAGTTTTTTTTTGTGTGTGTGTTTTTTTTTGCTGCCTCCACTGCCACAGAATAGGGCTTCGAACATACTGTATTCCAGCCTGTGTTCAGTCAGACTCATACTGAGTTTTCCAGCAAGTTGCTGTCTTACATGTTTCATCATCACCAGCTCTCCGGAGAACCAGGGGGCTGGTTTAGCTCCACTTTGTGAGAGGGCAAGTTCAGCAGCTAGTATGTCCACCGTCCTGGTGATTGCTCCAATCCAAAGATCCCTGGCCCATGTGTGGGAGATCCGGTAATCAGAGCACCCCACTCTGCCCTTCCCTCCCCACAAACTTTCCTGCTGCCACCAATCCAAAGTCTTTATTTTTCCCTGGCTGCCTCCACCAAACAACCTAAGCACCTTGGACTGCCTAGGGAATGTAGGGTTTGGCTATTAAGTGTGGCGTGTATTATAGAAGACAAGGATTTATGAACCAAGTTTGAAAGTTTACAAGGAGATTATTCTTAGGAAAAAGGTCTTGCCATCTGAAAAGACACATGCGCACACACACAGGGCCGGATTTAGATGAAGAGAGGCCCTAGGCTACTTCACTTGTGAGGCCCCTCCCCATCCCCCGCCCTCACAACTAGGAGAAAATGGAAGAGTGTTATAAACAAAATTAAGTGACGCCAAGGATGATGACGGGTATTTAAAATTCTACAATTTCCCCTCTAAAGGACATAAGATATTATTGTTAAATACCATGGTTATTTTAAATTCAAGTTGCACCCCACTGCTTCAAATTGGGCCCACTGGCTAGCCCTAAGTCTAATAGTTGCTGGGCCTGAGTTGCCCTACCCTTGCATGAAGTCTTGGGTTTACAATTTTTGGAGAGGCGAGACCATGGCACTGGGGAGCGGTCAGGCTGGTGAGGCCCCCTAGATTTAGAGGCCTGAGTTGCCCTGCCCTCACATGAAGTCTTGGGTTTGCAATTTTGGGAGAGGGGAGACTGCCCACTGGGCAACAGGAGGGCTGGTGAGGCCCCCTAGATTTAGAGGCCCAAGGCTTCAGCCTACTTAGCCTATACATAAATCTGGCACTGCACACACAACAATCCCAAAGGAACATTTGCATACAGAAATAAAGCAGGTTAAACACATCTAGCTGGTCCTAGTGAAAACTGATTCCTATCAGCTAAGATTCTGTTAAGCAAGTCTTACAGTTAGAGTTCTTGAGATCTTAAGACAGTTTCCAGTGATGGTCTTCTTTCTCTTATCTCATTATTTTCTAACACATTGGCTGGCTATCTGCTCTCAGACCACCTCGTACGAAATCCATACATTATCTAGGGAATCCAGCAATCTGTGGATTCCTGAGTGGACACCCAAGTCAATCCTCATGTTGGTCGGGAGGGAGCCAGTGTTTGTCCACAGACAGCTTTCCAGGTCATGTGGCCAGCATGACTAAACCGCTTCTGGTGCAATGGAACACCGTAACGGAAACCAGAGCACACGAAAATGCCGTTTACCTTCACGCCACAGTTGTACATATTTATCTACTTGCACTGGTGTGTTTTCAAACTGCTAGGTTGGCAGGAGCTAGGACAGAGCAACGGGAGCTCACCCCATCTCAGGGATTCGAACCACTAACCTTGTGATTGGCAAGCCCAGGAGGCTCAGTGGTTTAGATCACAGCACCACCTGCGTCCTGTAAGGAATAAAAGGCTGGTTCAGATGAAATATGGCATGTTCTCCACAACTAAGAAATTGGGAAACAGTTTGTTCCATTAGTTTGCTGGGAATCAGAAAAGGAATACAAATAGTGGATGCTGTGTTATTCTGCATGTAAATACTAGAAACTGTACAGCTAGCTTTCCTAATTTGGTCTGAGAAGAGACATGCATAAAAAGACTTTATATGCAAATTGGAAATTAGACAAGGTAAAAAAATGTATAGCAAAGTTTTTGACAGAACTGCTTAGCATTGCATAAGTGCTCTCACCTTCCTCTTTATCCCATTTTGGCATTTCACACGCAGAGACAAATTAGAGACACCCTTTGACATTTCTGTCTGTTTCATCTCCACACAAGTGATATCAGTCAAATAAAAAGAGGGAAAATGGCAACTAGCTTCTTGTGTGTTGATAGAAAGCCATTAGTGACTTTCCACAGAAGACTTGGATTGGGAATCAGACATGAATCTCCGAGGTAAAGCCCTTCCAAAGTGACCCTAAGTGAGTACCACCTTCCAAGCTATTCAAAATATTCAGAGCTATTAAAAAACAAAAAACCATACACAGTTGCCTAGACTAAGGGTGACATCCACTTGTAGCAGCCTTGTGAAGGACCCAGAAGAGAGTCTTTTCTGTAGTGGCACCCTACTATAGAATTCCATCTCCTTGGAACATGAACGGTCCCACAAAGACCCATGTATTTTCTGAAGCCTTTTGAAAGATGGAACTTGATTTATTTTTGCCTGGATCATCCCAGATATGTATGTATGTATTATTATTGGAATGAAACTGCCCACTATGCTTTAATTGCATTGTATGATGTTTTAGTGATGTTCTTATGTGGAAACTGCTTTAAGATTATTATGATAAAAACTAGTATCTAAAAGTCTCAGATAAATAAATAAATAAAATAAAATAGATCTTTCAGAGTAGGTATCCAAATTAAAGTAAGTCAATGGCACATATGATTCTTTGTCTTCTTTCCTATTGTTTCAGGCACAAATAATCTGAGCAGATGTCAATATGAAGAGTACAGACCCTCCAAGTGTCCCTATTTTCCAAGGACATCCCTGATTTAGAGAAGCCATCCCAGTTTCTGATTTGATCCTGGAATATCCCACTTTTCCTTAGGATGTCCCTATTTTCATTGGATAAATGTTGGAGGCTTTGTAATTATCTGACTCCCCCAGCCATCTGAAGGCAATGCTATATAGGGAAGGGTTTTTTTTTTTTAATGGTTAATGTTTTATTATGTTTTTATATATGCTGGAAGGTGCCTAGAGTGGCTGGGGCAACCCCGTAAGATGGGTATAAATAGTAAAATCATCATTATGGAATGGGACACCCCTGTTTTTATCGGAGAAATGTCAGAGGGCATGCGAGTAGAGGTATTTCAAGTGTATCATTGAGGCTTGTAGTATGAAATTACTCAAGGCTTTGGCAGCAAACCAACCAAAAAGTCACTACTGTAAGACACACAGAGAGAAATATTGCAGGTGCTTGGAATATGACTTGGTCCAGGCTCAACATGTTTTGAGATGAATCCTTCTTCAGAGGTGCATTTCTAGCTATATCCCAATGTGTAGAATATTGTCGTGACTTCTGTACTGTATCCCATGTATCCAGTGATAACCACTGCTAAAAACATGCCCCAAGGAAGGATTTCTTCCATAATGTATTGGGCCTGGAATAAATATCATTCTGATCACTTGGAATTTTCTCCCTCTCTCTTTATTTCTCATTCAGGGCTTGAATAAAGAATGATGTTTCAGGCCTACACTATTAGATTGCTCCCTGCTCCCTTATTTTTTTTTTATTGGCAAGGATTTATTAATACATGTTGGTGTTAATAAACTAATCCCGAAACCTTTAATTGGTAGACTAATTAACTAAAGTTTTACTTGATCGGTAATGGCAAACTTTAATCAGCAGGTTGAGACTAAAAGGCATGTTTGTTTATATTTTAAGCCGGTTTGGCTGTGCCGTATTACTCTTAACGGGGAAGGAAAAGTAAACTCTTAAAAGACAAGCACCTCTTGCTGCAACAAGAGTCAGCTTTGCTTGATTAAATTTAAATGATCTTTCAGTTAAGAGCTCAAAAAGGCTGATATGTAGAGGGGTTTAAAAGGCAGGTGATAAAGCAACTAAAGCAAATCTTGAATCATGCGCACATCAAGCTCTTCTCTTAGGGAAGCTCAGGGGATGATAGAAAGGGAGAGGGTATGAATGGAGTAGGCCAGGAGTGTCCAACTCCCAAGAGAATGTGATCTACTCACAGAATAAAAAACTGGCAGTGATCTACCCCTTTTGGGCTGGAAAATCCCATTTTTTTTAGGGAGAAACATTCTATTTTGGGGATCATGTCAAAATTTAGTAAAGAGGAAAAGTCACTAATAAAAGTATCACTAAGGAAACAATCTGCCTCACAGCGAAAGCTCCATCTTAGGTTCCAGCGACCAAGCGGAAATGGAGGAGGGGACGAGCGGCCGGGGCTGGATGTTCTTGCCACCGCAGAAGAAAGGGAGCACGTGATCAACCGCGATTGACCAGAACCTCCTGGGGATCGACTGGTAGATCCCGATCGACCTGTTGGACACCCCTGGAGTAGGGAACTGGATTCAGGTCTCATTTGAAGCCACATATATCAAACCTGCCCTTTTCAAAACTATATGTGAACCAAAATACAACCTATCCTTTGAAATCTGTACTGTGCAGTTAGTCAACTAAACAATGTATTTTTGAAAATTCCTATCTTAAGGGAAAGCATGCTGAAAAATGAATATATTAGTAGAGTCAACACAAAAAATGCATTACATTGGGATAAATTGCTTGCAAAAATGTGTACATTTGTCAATACTGCATATTAAAATGTGTTTATTAGGAGAAATTCACACTAAAATGCTGATGAATTTCCATTAGATTTTTAAAAAAAAAATTGTTGCAAAATGTGGTGAACTGAATTTAAGACTGGGAAAATCAGAAACTGAGAGAACCAAGATTGGCAGATCCTTCCATCCCTTGCAGAAGGTCTTTTCATTTGTGATTCCTCATCTGCTCAGTGTTGTCCCCAGTGACATCTGCTTAGTGCTTTTGCTGATATCTTTTCAGCACGTGCTGAAAATTTACCCTTCCCCGCACAGCTTTTGATGGACTAGGATAATGTTGCTTTTGTTGTTAGTGTGAGGCCAAAGCTTTTTGTGGCTGTTGGGTTTCTCTTATTATTTTTAATTGCATGTGTTTTTGAAATGATATGTTAATGTTATAATGTAGTTTACTGATGCTTATGTTTTAAAATATGTTGTAAGTTGCTTAGAGATGTTTGCATAGCAAAGAACGATCTAGGCTAGGAATTAAAGAAAATGTTGAAAATCCCAGTTGTTAAAAAAACAGAGGCATGTCTCCTAGGCTTGATAGTGAAAGATATACCGCAAGTGAAAAAAAGAATTTTCTATATGAAGCTACAGTAGCCAGAGTAGTGATTGCTTCTAAATGGAAATCTCAAATCTTGCCCTCAAAAGAGGAGTGGATATGCAAATTAAATGAATATTTAGAACTGGCAAAGCTAACATGAATTATAAGATATCTGTCAAATCAAAAATTAAAAAAGGAATGGAAATGTTTTGAAGATTATATGTTAAAGTATTGTTCTAAGAAAGATATGCTAATATGCTTAGAATAAAAATGTAAAGTATATGTATGGATTGGAAAAGAAAAGAGATAAAAGAAGTACAAATAATGATACATTTGGAGAATGCAGGGATAAATGTGGAGATAAAGATTTAAAGAAGTCGAATTGTGTCAGAGGTAAGCTGCGGGTGGGTGGGTGAGGGGAGTACTACACAACAAATATGTTTGTTTTCAATGTTTTTTTCCTTCTCAATTTCATTTTTCCTTTCTGTTGATGTTCTGTTTTTGCTGTACTATTTCAAAAAGAAGAAGAACGATCTAGGCTAATGATGATGATGATAATTAGGGCTCTTTTTTTCAGCCAGAACTCACCAGAACTGAGTTCCGGCACCTCTCAGGTGGGGCACCGCTGCCATTATAAGAGAACAAGGAAAGTGTTCATGCTGAACCCACGCCAATCTGTGGGCAGACTAGAATCCACCCAGGCAATTTTCCCAGGTCGCAGGCATGGCTGTGGCCTGATCGCAATGCTGCTGACCACGGAAGGTAAGCAGATTTGTGGAATTTGTCATTTTAAGACACTAATCCTGATCATACTTACTCGGAAGTCAATGCAACTGATTTTCATGCAATTGATTTCCACATTTATGTGAATAAGTCCCTTGAGGTTCAAAGTTTGCTAGCGGACTGAAGCTTTTGCATGAATGAGGACAATAAAACCACAGACCAAATCTGAAAAACTCAAAACAAAATGTGCACTCTCTTGCTCTTCATATCTGACAGAGAAAAGATGAGTGGCATTTAAAAAAAAAGCCAAATCAAATTGATTTTGGTGGAAAACGTCCTGTACTTTAGCACTGAAGTGTTTATTGGCAGAGAGGCAAATATGCTTCTACACTATTTTCATTTTCCCAGAGCACAACTTAATTAATGCTGTCATCTAGCTGAGGGAAACAGACTCCCACCATAACATTCCTCCCACGCCAGAAGATCAATGGACCCCTGCAAGGTACAACAGAAAGAAATTAGAACGTGCATCAAATTTGTGAAGCTGATAAAGAAAACACATTTGCCCTTCATGTATTTTTAAAGAGGCTCTTTTTCATTATTCCTTATAAATGACTGTTCAGTAAAAGCTACAAGACTATGTGGAAATAAGCGTTACTCCTTTGCAAATTGCCAAGTTTTCTCTAGCTTCGCACCGAGGCTCGTATGAACCTCTGTTCTGACGATTCTTTACATTTTCTTTCATTCTTAACTCAAACAGTTTCTGGGCTGCTTCTTCCATAGGATCAAAATGGGAAACAATGGCAAACAAATAAAACAACATGCAAAACTGTAGAATAAAACACAGGCCCAAGTCATTCTGAATCTGTTTACTATTGAGAAGTCAACACTGACATCAACCGGAACTTATAACATCTTTCATTTTTGTTCTGGGAAAAACCCAAACTATCTTCAATGAGGCATGTATAGTTTAAATGCTGATCTCCAACTGGTGGGTTGCAGTCTGATCCAAGGAAGGCCACAGCAGGACCATTACCACCATGCAAATCTGTGTTAAAAGAAATGGGTTAAAAGTGGTTCTTGGGTCTGAAAAAGTTGAAGATACCTGCTCTATGTGAATATGTGACACGTAGAAGAATGTGTAGAACATGGGTAGGCAAACTAAAGCCCAGGGGCCGGATCTGGCCCAATCGCCTTCTAAATCTGGCCCGCAGACGGTCCAGGAGTCAGCATGTTTTTACATGAGTAGAATGTGTGCTTTTATTTGAAATGCATCTCTGGGTTATTTGTGGGGCATAGGAATTTATTCTTTTCCTTTTCCTCAAAAATATAGTCCAGCCCCCCACAAGGTCTGAGGGACAGTGGACCGGCCCCCTGCTGAAAAAGTTTGCTGACCCCTGGTGTAGAAGAAGGATTGACAGCATGGGAGTGTGATGGAATACTGAGCGGCATTACAGACAGTGGTATCTGGCTAAAAATTGGCAAATTTGTCCATTTTAGTTTCGGTTTTTCATTTTTCCAATCATGAGTTCAGTTCTCCACATTTGCACATCAGTTTATCAAGTCCTTGTGAAAATTTTTCAGCATTTTAGAGCAAATTTCTCTTAACAGACACCTTTAATGAAATTTTGCCAATATATACAATTCAAAGCATTTCCCCTAATATAATGCGTTTTTGTCTCCTGTTTTCAGTGAGATATGCATTTTTATGCACATTTTTACTAGCACATGCATTTTTGCACACATTACTTAGCTGAAGAACTGCACTGAAAAGATCCGAGAAATGTGAATTTAGAAGGATGATTGTTTTTGGTTTGTGTATTGTTTCAGGAAGTGCAGATCAGGTAGATTCACCTTTAAATGTGAACAAAACTGAATTTCTCCTACATCCCAACATCTAAGAACAGACTATCAAAATCAGTGGACTTCATTTCAGTGTGTGGCTGTGCATCCTGGAAGACCTTTTCCCTGCCTTTCGGGCCTTTTTCTACCTGGCCTGGGAAGAAGGGAAGGACTGACTCCAGCTACAAAAGCTGAGGCTGTGAACTAGGGTGGAGTGTTGTTGTGGGGTGGGGGGGGTTGTTGCTGTTTTTTTTTTTGTATTTTAGATCTTATGATTTATGTGGAATTTGGTTGTGCATTTTTGATGCTTTGTTTATTATTTATGACTACTTTTGTTATGTATGTAACTAGGACATTTTTACATGTTGTAAGCATGAGTGAAGAAAGGACAGAGAATGTATAGAACGAATGCTAGATTAATCTTGCCAGCCTCTTTAAATGTCGTGGAACATAGGAGAGCATGCCGATTCTGCACCTCCTGTCATTCTCTCTACTCATTCACTTCTTCCTCTCAACTCATGTCCAAAGCTCTCATTTTCAAAAGCATTTTTTGAATTGAAATCAACTCCATAGTAGAGCATCTTTCACCAAGTATATCAGGTTAGAAACCCTCGATACAAATCCTCTTCTTCAAAGCAGAATTCCTTGAGCTACAAGTGCTACTTTGTTCACACCTTAATGTAGATACTACAAGAACTGGGTATCTCCTCATCCCTAAATGTGATGCTTTTGTGCCTAGCTGAAATTCAAATGACATACTCTTACATGGTGTGTTGACCTTGTGTATATATATATTTATTTTAAAAACTTGCAATTTAGTTTCTGTGTGTTCTTAATCTCATTTTTTTCAATTGTTTGAGAACCTCTATTTCATTGCTCAAGACAATTGACTAGTGTTGCAAACATAATGCTTATATAAATGGATTCACATTTTCAGGATGATAAAATATCATCTAATTTAATTATTCAGCACACCTCTCTCTTTTAATGTCTTGCTAATTCAAGCAAGAAATTAACCTAAGGAATCAGTCTAAACCCCTAAGAAAGAAAGAACTGTGCCAGCAGGACACTCAGTATGTGCTGCTTTTGAAACCGTATATGCTAACCCTAAATACTCCCAGATGCATTTGAAAGAACTCACAATTTAAAGGGACTGATGCCTTAATAGGGAGTGATTCATTTTCATTCACTGAATCTAATATCTGGTAAAATAAGACTAAGGATAATATACAATGTTGCACAAGCAGATTTCCCCTTCCTGTCTTCTACCAAGAGGCTCCCTCAACCTTTTGAAACACGTATAGGTTGACGTATAGGGAACGGAGTGGAAGGGAAAGTCCTGTTGAATGAGCAGATGCCAATTTCATTATTGGATAGACATAATTAGATATCACCCATTATGATAACCCGGGAATGCTGTTTCACTCTTTCGTTAACATCCATCAATCTACATGTTTTCTTGGATCTGGGGGTTTTACACTTCAAGTTTCTGTTTGAGCTATGAAGGGCCAATATTAACAGATGATGATCATAAAATCATAGAACTGTAGAGTTGGAAGGACCCAAAGGGTCTTCTAGTCTAACCCCCCCATGCAGAAATCACAACTAAATAATCGCTTGACAGATGACCACCCAAGCTCTGTTTAAAAACATCCAATGAAGGAGAGTCTGCCACCTTCTGAGATAGTCCATTCTACTGTAGACTAGCTCTTAACATCAGAAAGTTCTGCCTAATATTTAGTTAGGATTTTCTTTAAATTTGAATCCATTGGTTTGGATCCTACCCTTAGGAGCAGCAGAAAACAAGCTTGCTTCATCTTGCACGAGGATGTCTTACAGGGAAAGGAGTCTTTATTGTAGTGTCATTCAATCCTGGCAAACAGAACAAACCCGGTTTTGTTCTGAATCACAGGACAGTGGCAGCACCATGGATAGCTCCAAGTGAACAGCTCCCTCCAACAAAGGGTGAAGAGGATCTGAGGCCTTGTGAATCTCTTCCTCCAATCCACACTGCCCAGGCTCTATCCCAGTGGTAGGGGACCTGAGGCCCTGCAGATGTTGTTGAGCCACAGCTCCAACCATCCTTGACCATTGGCCATGCGGACTGTGACTAACAGGATTTGAAGTCCAATAGTACCTGAAAGGCTATACCTTGCTCTATCTCCTTGGCCTGAAGACTATGGATATTAAAGGGCAGCTGCTGCCACCCAGCCTGAAAACAGACATCATCCTCTTTCTATGGCCTGTGTCTTGGTGTGTTCCTCATGCCTTTGGGCAGACATGGCACTTGGGGAAGCACTTGGGGAATGGCATCTAGGAGGGTCCCAGCACCACCAGCCTCTGATTGGCTCTAGCAACAGGAGGTTGATCCAGGTCTCTAGCAAGGTGATACTGCAGCCCTGGACTCACCTGGCTTCACCTCCTCAGATTCTGAGCTTTAGACTAAGGTCACAACAAGTTGTGATTTCATTTAACTCCATGCACTATATTCACCTTCACTTTGTATCTCCCCCCTTCGCTGCTTAAAAGACAGCCATGATAATACTTGGTACAACCAACATTTGGCAAGTTTAGAATAAGTTTAAATGGTGGTGCCTAAACTAATGTGTCTTGTTGGCTAACTCGTTCATACAGGTTTTTGTCTCCTATTCCTCACTGCAATCCTCCAGAATTCTGGTCACAAGCTGGGAGAGAGGCTAAAGTAGTTGCTATTAAGACTGCAGTGAAATCTGGGCAACTGCCTGTGAAGTGCCTCATGCACTCCCAGAGAGGTGATAATAACACTCTGCTTGTAGGCATATTTATTGGGCATCATAGGGAATGATATTCCACAGAACAAGAAAAGAATATTTCTATATGCTACAGTAGCTGCCAGAATAGTTCTAGCCAGCAAATGGAAAAGCGAGACAGTACCCTCTAAAGAAGAATGGATTTGTAAACTAAGTGAAGACACAGAGTTGGCAAAACTTAACAGCAGTCATAAGATCTCAAACAAATCAAAAATTAAAATCAGAATGGAAATGTTTTGAAGAATACATGGAAAAATGCTGTTCTAAAAAGAATATGTTACTATGCATGGATTAAATATGTAAAGCGGTTGTGAGAATAAAAGTATATGTTTAGTATGTATAGTTTAAGTATGCAAAGTAAAGGAGAGAGTAAAAGTAAGATGGTCGTAAGAGATGAAGATTTCTAGGAATGCAATGAAATAATCAAATTTAAAAATTAGGGAAGTCGAGTCGTGGTGGAGGGAAGTCACGGGGTGGGTAGATGTTTTGTTTAATTTGTAGGGGTTATATGTATCAGATGCATTCTATGTGTATTTGTGGTATTTGTATGTCATTGTTTAATGTATTTTCTCAGTAAATAAATAAATTAAACAAACAAACAAACAAACAAACAAACACTGCTTGTCATTCACTAGATGGCATGCACCAAGCACTGCTGGCAGCCATTTCTTTCCTCATGGGGGAGACAGAAGAGACTTGACTTCATTGTCTCGAACATTGTGAAACTCTAATTCACTGCAAAATCAGATTTAAAAATCGAGACTTTTTTTTAAAACTACAATGGTACCTCAGGTTAAGAACTTAATTAGCTAATGGGGCCGCTGCCGCCGGATTTCTGTTCTCATCCTGAAGCAAAGTTCTTAACCTGAGGTACTATTTCTGGGTTAGCAGAGTCTGTAACCTGAAGCGTCTGTAACCTGAAGCGTCTGTAACCCGAGGTACCACTGTACTTACGTCATTGCCAGTGGAGGCTTGTCCATTAGGATGAATGGGACAATTCCCACCAACCCCAGTCTGTCCTCTGCTAGCCTTCTTCCTTGCAACTAGTACATGGAGCAGCAGCACCTATTGACTGACATGCTCTGAGGTACTCATGAGAATAGAAGCCATAATAAGCCATAATAAGCCTAAGCGGCGTGGTTGTGCCTCCTCCACAGAACTTGCAAACACCGAAACTAAGAATGCGACAGGTCAAAGCTTCAGAGACCAGGATGGAGGAAAAGTTGACTGGTTTCATTAAAGGGGCTCTGGGGGATTATGCAAACATGCAAGAGAATAAAAGCATAGGCACTTTTCTGTTTTGTGGCCTTTAAAATAAATATTCATGTGTTCATGCTGTGACCTAAAGTAGGAGATCTCCGTTATTATAACCACTTATTCACTTCTTATTTCTAACCTTTTTTAATGCGTTTTCCATGTATATTGTTTATAAAGTGCAGGAACACAAGAACTCCAGTGAGCACATTAAAAAGGCTGTTTATGTGCCTGCCTTTTATTTGTTTACTGAACTTTCAGCCTTCAAAATACACTTTGGCAGGACTTTAGCCTGCAATCTTGCAAGGTATTCACTTAGCCTGTGGAGTCTTGTTAGGATCCTGAGAGTCGAGATTAAAAAAAAAAAAGTTGCTAGGTCTCATGGATTCAGAGAATAAAGTGAATGAATTTACCAATACAATGTCTTAGCAAGTAGGCACTGTTATGAAACCTCCTTCCTGTGTCCTTAGGTATCAATGTCACTATGGGGAAGAAAAGTACCCTTTCTATCCCTTCATGAAAAACTCAGTTGTTTGCTTTTAAATGCTTCAAATAAAATGTAGCTTGGTATTTCAGAGATTAATAGAAATGATTTACAAATTATGTTAACTGCACACAACCAAAATATGCAAACTAACCCAAACATTTATTTGATTGTCCCAGCTTGATCCTTGTGTCTATACAATTCCTAAAATGAAATAAAAATAAAAATGAAGCAAGCTATACATTGTGGGGCTTTCCCAAAGATAGGATACAAAAATCAGCATGTGTTGGTTCTCTTGCCCTGGTATTCTTCATGAGGGAAAATGCAAAGTCCATAACATTTTAATTTACAGGGCAGAAAATAGCTTTGTTCTAATTAAAATGTGCAACAGCTATGTTTAAAAAAATGAGAGAGAAAGTCAGATTGCCTTTCTAACCTGAAAACAAAATATTGGAAGCTGACAAATGATATAAGTTGCAGTCAACACGTAAGCTCCTTCAAGGCATCAGTTGTGATGAGTGTGGCTTCAAAGCAGAGATTTCCATTTTATTTTTTTTTTAAATAATATTTATTAAGATTTTCAGAGATACAGAAAGAAAAAGAGTAGAATACATTCAAAGCCTTCTTTTCAAACACCCTCTTTCCGGGACTCCCTCCTTCCCCCACCCCTACCATATTCCCCTATCATATTGTTGGCTCCACAAGTTCTCAGTTCTAATTAAAACTTAATTTGTTTAAACCATTATTCAAATTTAAATTTAAAATTATTCAGTCCTCACCAGTACCCTTAATAAAAGACGAGAGTTCTCTCCCCAGGGCCCACCCCCTTTCCATTCCACAATTTCCCCTTTTTTTTAGTGATAAAGACACCTCACACAATAAAGAAATAAGAAACAAGAAATAAAAAGTATAGTAAATGAAAAAAAGCCAATTCAAAAAATAGTTGACAAGCCTTTGGATTCTAGTTCTCCCCCCCCCCGTCCCCGGTTTAATTTCCCCCTGACCACTAATCCATATTGTCTGCCTGGAATTCTTAAAGTCCATAAATCACATTTTCCCCCCGATTCCTTGCTGGCTTTTTTCTTTTTATAATTATTTTTAAAGTTATTTTTAAACCATTTAATTTCCAATCTTTAATAAAGCTCCCCCCATTGTTCTTTCCAAGTTGTAGTCCAGTTTCCTCTTGTTCCGCTGCCAAAACGTTCTAATTCAGAAGTTTAGTAGGTCTGCAGGGATTATTGTTATTCAGGAACAAAAACATACGTTCAGTCCCTTCCTTTCTTCAATAGAAAATTCTATTGTTTAGCTAAACACCCTGTAGACACAATATTGTTTCCGTTTCGCAGCTTTCCCAGAAGATAACCAGTCCTGTAGAATTCCAATGGTATTTTTCCACTTACGACCTTCTTTGTAATGTCCCGAAACTCCTCTAGGGGGATTGTTGTAACTTTGTTTTCTCTAGTCCAAAAGTCCGATTGTTATCCATGTTTTCGCCATTTTATATCCAAGTTTTGACAAATTGTAACAAATTGTAGCAAAATTAACCAGCAAAGTCCTCATAATCAAGTCCTCTTTAAATTTCGGACTTTGACAGCTACTTTGACAGCTGTCAAAATCTCCTTCGCTTTTCGCCAGGCTCTCTCCTCAATCACCCCGGTTCCCAGGGGGGGGGTTACGTTTTCCATCTCCCTCAATTCTTCCTCCAGCACAGTTCTTGTAGTTTCCCATCGTGGAATTCTTAGTTCTTATCAGCAATTCAATTCTTTTTGGACCTTGGTTTCCCAGTCCTTGTTTTGGAAGGTTTACAGTAGGGAGGGGGACTGACTTCCTTTTTGGATCCCCCCCCCGCTCGTATCAAATCCGAAAAAAAAAAATTCTTTTTTTCTCCTTTTAAACCCGGTTTCCAAATTACTCACGGGTTGTTGTTACAAATCCGAATTCTCAATGGAAGAAGTCAGCGCTCTCCGCCGGATGGCATGCGGCTTCGCTCGGCAGGGATAGCAGAGGACTCAAAGCACCACGCTTCTCCCCGGCACCCGATCCGTAGCCTTTAAAAAGGCTCCTTCACGAGTCGGGAGGGCGCTAGCAGTGCCAGCCGAGTCTCCATGTCCACGGCCTCCGTGGCCGTGGTTTTTAAGGGTCCCCGCGTCGCTGATGCGGTAGGACCCAGCCCCTGCCGAGCAGGCTCCCTCCGGAGCTCGGAGGGAGTCCGCCATTCGGCGATGGCGCCAACCCGGAAGTCTCATTTTAATTTCCAAGTGAAATGATTCAAAAAGCTGTTGCCCCGGTTATTTTGAGAAACGTGTCAAGAATCTAAAAAGGACAAGGGAAAAAATCAATCGAAGAACATACAAAGGGGCTAATTTTAGAAATGTCATAAGGAACTCAAACCTTTCCAACCCACACGGGGGAAAGGATCTGCCATTTCCAGCAAAATACTGGTTAATGGTATCAGGTGGCTTCGTTCTCTGAGCACCCCACCTCCGCCTGGTGCAGGTCAACAGAGATAAATAAGCAATCCATGGAGGTCATGATAGCAAATGTCTAGTTATAACACCTTCAATTTCCATTATGTTTGCAACTATCATACAGGGTTCTGTAGAATTGTGCAGGGATGCTGTCAGCAGCTCTCTGCCAAGGCTGTCCCCATCCATCAGCTGACATTTTACGCTAGCAATTCCTCCTTTTTATGGCTAAAAATGTTATGAAGAGGGGGGCCAAATGGTACACAAAACAGGAAGATTTTCAGTTGATGTGAAATAGCAAAAATCTAAATAGGTTCCCTCACTGCAAGAAGCCAAATTACAGGGAACCAGGCAGAGGGCCTTCTCGGTAGTGGCGCCCGCCCTGTGGAACGCACTCCCATCAGATGTCAAAGAGAACAACAACTACCAAACTTTTAGAAGACATCTGAAGGAAGCCCTGTTTAGGGAAGCTTTTAATGTTGGATGTATTACTGTATTTTAATATTTGGTTGGAAGCCGCCCAGAGTGGATGGGGAAGCCCAGCCAGATGGGCGGGGTATAAATAATAAATTGTTGTTGTTGCTGTTATCCTATGTGTGTCTGAACATTTTTCAAAGAGGTCCGGATTTGATGAAGTGAAAGGCCGTGAGGGCTGACCATTGGGCCAACCAAAGTTGTTAACCTTTTTGTAGGGTTGAAGTTGTTGAGCTTTTAAGATTGATGTTGATGAGGTATTTTTTGGATATTACCCCAGGAAATAAACTGCCACAGGGGCCGGATTAAACCAACCGGCGGGGCGGATTAGGCCCCCGAAACGGACTTTGGACATGCCTGCTATTAAGTGTGTTTAGGCTTGCTGCCTTAACTAATTAATTAATGTAAATTAAGAAGTGCCAGGTTCCCAGGTCTTCATCTAGCTCCTATATTTTAGGGTGACCACCTATGGAGTCCATTCAAAGCAGAGAGGTTATTTCCGTGCAATGTAGCGTTTTCTTTGCTAAACGGTGCTTGCACTTCACAAACATTAAACCGAACCTCATTAGCAGTTTCAGCGACGTGGTAGGTAATTGGGAGGCTGCCATAGCAATTTGATGCATGCTTCTCCACCCTCTTACCTACCTCCTGTGCAGCCCTCTCTGTTCATCTCCACTCAGAAGTAACTGGGCTGTAGCCACTCTCCTCCTTTGCGACAATCCCAGCGGGATCATAACCCACATTTGGCGAAACCCAGGGCCTTTTCTATTTCTTGCCCTATTAGCTATGAATATATTCAAAATATTCTGCATGCCCTGACTGATGTTCTCTGTCCCATTTTATGAAACAGCAATATATGGAAACTTCTCTGTGGGGGAAAAGGCATGCTGACAAACTTGATATACGTTTCTGTGCAAGCGGTAATATTCATATGTGGAATATTTCATGGTCTTCCACCTCTGCAGCTTCAGAACACACAAACACTGATAACTGGATAAAATCCAGAAATGATCCAGTAGTTGGTAATTTGATACAAAGAGTGCTGGTCATTTCAAGGGAGTGGGGTGGAAATACCCCCTGAATATTGCATTAAGGTTTGATTTGGTGTGGGGCAAAATCTAATAACTTTCAGGCATGGATGGCCTTACTTTTATAGACAGAGGGCTGGGTTTCTTTTCTAGATTTAACAGATTAAAAAACCAGTGAGAGCTGAACGTTTTCTAACTGGAGTTAGCTGAAACTAGGAACTCAGCTAAAGGTAAAGGGACCCCTGACCATTAGGTCCAGTTGTGACTGACTCTGGGGTTGCGGCGCTCATCTCGCTCTATAGGCCATGGGAGCCGGCGTTTGTCCGCAGACAGCTTCCGGGTCATGTGGCCAGCATGACTAAGCCGCTTCTGGAGAACCAGAGCAGTGCACGGAAATGCCGTTTACCTTCCCGCCGGAGCGGTACCTATTTATCTACTTGCACTTTGATGTGCTTTTGAACTGCTAGGTTGGCAGGAACAGAGACCGAGCAACGGGAGCTCACCCTGTTGCGGGGATTCGAACCGCCAACCTTCTGATCAGCAAGTCCTAGGCTCTGTGGTTTAACCCACAGCGCCACCCGCATCCCTAGGAACTCAGCTACACAGCTGCAAATAAAATGTTTTATATGTGTTGTAAAGTGCAATATACCGGTACAAATGTGACACTAGATGACGACAGTGAGCTATGCAAAATTCAATGTATTTTTCAAAACCCTTTTTTTATAAAGCATTTTCATAGCATTTTTTATATGTGTGTAGATTCTACCTAGGTGTCCAGTCTGGGCTGCTTCTTAGGTTGGTCTCTGAGGCACCTTCTGCCTTGAAAGTAGGTATGGGGAAGAAATTCAGTTCTCATTGAAAGGTGAACTCATGTAACTTACTTTATGTAACAATATGAAAAATGAAACACAGTCATCCTGCAAAGTTCACATTTCTTCAAATTTTGCAATGCAGTTTCCAGCCAAGTAATGTATATAAAAATGCACACCCTAGAGTAAAGTGTGCATAGAAATGCACATATAAGCAAAAAAACCATTATAGCATGGGAAATGGTTTTGCAAATATGCATAGATTTGGCAAAATTGCACACAAAAATATGCCAATTAGGAAGCCCACACCACTGAGAACATGTATGGAGAATCTCAAATAAGTTTCAGGTGTTTTTGGGGAAGGTAGGTAGGTAGGTAGGTGTTGGGCAACATAAAAGATCTCTCAACCACTTTGTTAAATTAAAAAGGTAACCACTATACCTGCTCTCTCACCATCTTACAATGATAAATTTATTTGAAGTTTTCTCCCTCCCAACGAAAGAGGCAGAAAAAAACACCTATGCCTCTATCATCCAGAGCAAACAACTTAATGTTAACAAGGGATCAGGGTTTAGCACAGCGCTACTATAAATACAGAACACTGTCAAGGTTTGGAACAGGTCCTTTCAGTAAAACACACAGAGAGATTACTTCTGTATTGCAAATGAAGCACTGCTGAAAAGAAGTCATGAGTTTATGCCATAAAACCCCCAGTGAAAAGCTTATCTGGAAATTCAGAATGCTTCATTGCTTTTCAGAGAAAGCAATGGTGATATTTTCAGTTCTCGTGGGCAAATGTTTTCCTAGTAATCAAGTGAGGTATGGATCAATGTCACTGGTACATGCACACTGTTATAAATAGGTTAGAATTTTGGGAGATTCAGAAACTTCTGGATGTCTTCCATGGGCAGCATAATTACGCACCATTATTTCACTTCACAAATTATGTAGAACTTGTTGCTGCAGTTAAGCTTCAGGAGGAATCTCTCCTACAAACTTAGTTTGGCCATGTGGGAGTTGTGTACAGGAAGGAAGTTCTTACTGTTATTATTCATTTCATGATACCACTTTATATTTTTTAGAAAAAAACCTCAAAGTGGTTTAAAAATATCACTATAAAATATCAAATACAGCGGTACCTCGGGTTAAGAACTTAATTCGTTCTGGAGGTCTGTTCTTAACCCGAAACTGTTCTTAACCTGAGGTACCCCTTTAGCTAATGGGGCCTCCCGCTGCCGCCACCCCGATGCCACACGATTTCCGTTTTCATCCTGAAGTAAAGTTCTTAACCTGAGGTATTATTTCTGGGTTAGCAGAGTCTGTAACCTGAAGCGTCTGTAACCTGAAGCGTCTGTAACCTGAGGTACCACTGTAAAGCAATCCAGAACAAAACATTACTGGAGAAAGTCAAATATAAAGTATACATTCAAAGCAACACAATTAACAGGAAACCAATGTAAAACATTACAAAGGAGGCCAGCTACAGAATGCACATTTAACGTAGCAAAGTTAACAAAAAACAAACAAACTTTTGAAATCTTAAACATTTCAAAAGAAAACATTACAAGGAAGTGAAATATAAAATGCACATTTAAAACAGATAATTAACAAGAGAATACTGTCATAAGCATAGAACGTATCTGCTGCTGTTGCTGCCAGTCCTGCCAATGGTCGTTTATGGCAGGTGATGGCAGCTCAGGCTTGATGACTAAGAGACAGCCAAGATGGCCTCTGGCCTCTTCAGCAGTCTGAGCTTTTGTAGCTGGAGTCAGTCAAGGCCCATCCTGCTAGGTAGGTAGGAAAAGGCCTGCCGAGGATTCACGGAAAGATGGTCCCTTATGTAGCTCAGCATGCCAACTTACAGTGAGCCAAACTATGTGCAGAATTGGTAGTGCCTGGGCCAACCCAAAACATTTTGACACCTGAGGCAAACCACAAAATGGCACCCATCCTGACCAGGGAAGGAGGCGTGTGTGAAGATCTACATCAAGAACAAGGGAGGAATAAAGATCTACATCTGGAACAAGGGTGGGAAGAGACCAGCAGCCCCTCCTATTCATCAATAGTCCACTGTAGAGACAGCATGGTGGGGGTGCTGCTGAGATGACAGCAAATCCAGCCTCCAAGGAGTATGTGGCAGTGGTGGCAGCAGCAGTCAATGCATTCCTTGAGTCCAGACCTGCTGCCCCTGTGGATCCTGCTTCATGAAGCAGTCGCCTCACCCTGAGTCATGGGTGGGCCAGCCGTGGGTAGTGTTGAGCTGAAACATGAAGCCATAATTCCCAAGCACAGTTGCCCATTGTGAAAGCCCATTCTTGGCTCTTGTTCAGGGTTGCCTTTGAAGGTGTGTGAACATGTAAACTAGCAGTTGCAATGTGTAGCACTTGACAACGTCATGAATTAGGGCACACACGATGTGGCTTCAGAAAACCATAGCTGGTTGTGGAAGGTCAGGCTTCGGGAAAGCGACTTCCTCTGCCCCTTTGGCCGTGGATAATCAGAACAAAGCAAAAATAGTCTCTTACCATTTAAAGATATTTTAATGATCACAGCTCGAGAACATAGAGTCCATCTTGGAGGAAAGGTGCTCCCAATTAAGGTTCCCACCCACTTCCCCCCTAGTCACTTCCACTGCTTGTAACCTGATGTCACAACCACTGTGCTTTTTGTGTAGCCACCTTATCTGCTCTACGTGACTTGGACTGATAGGCTCAACACTTTTGAGCAAGAGAGTCTGTTAGCTCTCTCTCTTCCGGTTCTTCTTCACCTTGCTGCCTCCCCCCCCCCATTCTTCCCAACTGTTGTCTTCAGAACTATGCCCCTCTGCAATCCATTGTTCCAAATCTATACTGCTCCACTGCTCCTGGGCAGCTTCAGGATCCTGGTCAGGAGCAGGGGGAAGGGGGAGGCTCCCACCATTCCTCATCAGAGCTGTACTCCTCAGCCTAGTCTCTGACATGGAACTATGATCACTTCGGAGTGCCAGGATTTGTGGAGGACAGAGCTAGCCTATGAAGGGATAGGCAGAATACCAGAACGATTTCTTTGGAGTGAGAGATTTGGAAATGGGTTGGGCTCTACTATACACTACTAAATAGTTAAACAATATATGGAACAACTAATTTCAGAAGTTGGAAGTTAGCATGAGCTGATTTCATGTCATATCTAGATGCATTCAGACTTTCAAAACAGTAAATACTGAACTTGTGAAGGGGGAACAGGTTCATGGCTACTTACTCTGTCCTTGACTGCCACATGTATGTACCACTGAAGGGCTACATAAAACTGTACCCATGCAGCATTTGCTTTTACACATTCTGCCAAATGCCTGGAGGCTGGGATGAGCTCAGTCATCATGTCTGGGATGGTATCTGCTTCTGTTCCTCCTCCATGCATTCAGTGACCAGGAGGGTGAACAGGTAAGTGAGGTGTCTGTCTGAAAGGATTCCTGGCTTTGCAGAAGATCTTTGGAAATCTGTAGCAAATCATATGAACGATATTATCAGATACAAAATCCTAACTGATCAAAGGATTTTTCTGCTACAATTTCTTAAGAACACAGGTAAGAAAGGTCATCAGAAGCGATGCAAAGTTTAGTAACTCCATTTGCATATTAATTGCAAAGCAGTGGAAACAATGAAAACTTTCAACAAAGAAGAATAGATAGGGTTTTTTCCCCCCATACAGGGCTGTTGAACAAGTTTTCAAAGGCCTAAATACTGAAGGACTGTTGCTCTTGGAGCAATAAAATCTTTCCTCTCCAACTGGAATCGAATTAAAATGCAACCTAATATACAGAATGACATTCTGGCTACTGTTGTAATTTTTTCCTTAATGATTTAACATTTCCCTAAGCTGGTGCCCTCCAGATATTTTTTTATGTGCAGTACCCATCATTCCTGACCTTTGACCATACTGCCTGAGCTGAAGTCCAGAACATCTGGAGGGCAGCAGATTAAAGCGATTAAATCTGTTTAAGTGGTATTATATAGGAATTATTTATTGTATTTCATTTTCTGTACACTTTTAAAATTTGAGCACTAAAAAAAAGTGCTTTGAAAAAGTGATGTATCAATTTCTCAAAGGCCCTCACACCTGGGAGGGGTTCTGAGAAGAAGCTGTTTCATTCCAAAATTTGACATTCCAGAATCTGGGCCGCTAACCAAAATTCAACCAGGTGAGAATCAACCAGCTATCAAACTCCTTGAACAATTGCAGAATGGAACTGATATGTTCTGCTTGCCTTTATTACAAGTGTAGGCCTAAGGATGGGTACTTAAAGCAAATCTCATCAAAATAAAATAGAACTCACAAATACGTTTAGGGCTGAAGTGTAACAGAAAAGTGCACTAACTGAATATTCTGGAGCTGTGGCTTTCGTTTCAAATTGTGTACTGAAAAAAGATTCAGATAAGAGACTGAATGTATGCAGTGATCATAATTTCATAATTATTGGTTCCTTTTCCTTCTGACTTAGTTATCTTTCATATAGCACTTAATAAGCAGAGAGCTGAAAAATATAAAATCACATATTGAACTGAGATAAAGGAAGGCCAAATTCTACTGAAAAAGAGCATATTTTTCATAGTACTGATTAAACACCCCTCCACACAAAATCTATTCATGCTGAAGTGGCTGATGGGAGTTATAGTCCAGAACATCTGGAGGGCGCTGCATGAGGGAAGGTTGCTCTAGAGAGCTACCACAATGAATCATGCCAAAGATTTAAAAGAGGGGGAAAATACTTTTATTCTTTTAGCGGCCATGCCAGTTTCTTAGACAAGGCCTCAGTAAAATCAGGTTCAGCCTGTTCTGCACAACTGTAGGTGCTTGTGGGGAAGATATTTTACATTGGACACAATATTTTCCATTGTGGAAAAGTAAACAGATCATAAATCTCTTTTGCTGCCAAACATCCAGTGAAATTCAGAGGCAAAAGAATGGTGTCTTTGAGGCTGGTTTCTCCACATTTACTTTTCATGAAGTCAAGTCAATATGAGGTGGTTTATAGACTGACGGGATTTTAGAGTTAGAAGGGCCCTTAGAAATCATCTAGTCCAACCCCAGCTCTATGCAGGTACAACTGCAGCATCCCTGACAAAAGATCTCTGCTTTTAAAAAAAACCTCAGCAAAGAGAGCCCACCGTAACTTTTACAGAATGAGAATTCCTTCTGAATTCCTTCTGAATACGCCTTCATGTGGTTGTATCTGAGGATGGAGTCTTACGCCGATTTGTAATGTGTGCCCATTTATGAATACACCAGGAGGCTACCTGAAACCATCTGAAGAAAGGTGGGTCGTCTTATGTAACATGACAACTTATGTATTGCTCACCTTGTCATGAAAAACCAGTCAACGGTGCTAGGCTAGGTGGGCAAATAGTTTGACCTGGTGTCAGACAGCGTCCTATTATCCAGCATTGTGAGCCAGCTTTGCCGTGCCCTGATGTGTCAGATTTCTATTTCCTTGTGGGAACACAATGGAGTTCACACTCAGGAGTGGCTGGGGCAGTGGGAGGGTGTGTGCTGCGAGTCTGTCCTCCTGACTGCTGCTTACTAGGACAGCATGGTGATGAAAATGGTGCTCTGTGGACACACTGCTTGGAGTTCCACAGAGTTCCACTGTGAGTGCACCCACACAGACCCAGCCTCGCTACTGCTCTGCCCCATCCCACTCCAGCACTGTGTACTTAAGCAACAACTATGCCAGTGGCGGGGTGGCAACTCTGCAGCACTGCCCCACTGCATGGCTGCTCCTGTTTATATTACTATGACTTTTAAAAGATCAGCCGCACCACAGTGCTTTATTCACCAGGTCCTGGAAAAGAAAAGACCACAATGTCGAAGTTGACTTTATTTACGGACACAGGAATATATTCAGACTGAGATGCTCACCGTGTGAAGGTGATTCATAAGTCTCATGTCGCTGTGACTTTACCAGGTTAAAAAAAAAAATAACAATGTGAAAATCTAGGCTCAGAGGTGACAACATTAATCTGGCAAAGGAAATTACATATTCACTTTTTCATTTGATTAAATGTTTAACACAAAGGCAATAACCCACAAATGTTTGAGACCTGAGAACTGAAAGAAAAAGGAAAGAAAGAAAACTTTTGGAAAGTTTTCTCTGAACAATTTTTTTTCTCCAGGCAGTTTTTTTAAGGGTCACACTAGAGAGAAGTAGTTAAATCTAATCTTCCTCTTCATATAGAAAAGGACCCGAAGACCATCTGTTTTACTCCACGTTGATGTGTCAAGTTGAAACATTTGGTGCTGATATAATGACAGTCAAAGCATTTCACCAGCACTGTAGTCTAAAGGGAGGTGCACAAAGGAGGGGGGGTGGAATCTATATATTAGGCAGGGCTTTGCTGTTGATCTATCATTCCACTGAAATTTAGTTGCCAATATATTTGTAATCATCCAATGATCTGCTATTCTAAAACCAGCGTCTTTCGAATAGAGCCACTGATTTAGAGTATTATGAAAGTTTTCACTAGAATTCACATTCACTATGAGCAGGAATCTATCATGGGAAGGAGGAGAATAGGTTGGAGGGAGGCCTGAGAGCTGGACAGAGAGGTTTGGAAGGCTCCACTTAGTCCCTGGACCTGAAGCGGCTGACCACCTGGCTTCAAGACTTGGAGCTCTGGCATTCACCCCAAACATTTTAATGAAAACCATTGGGATCCAATACCAATGTCTGAGAACTGGTTTGACAATAAGTGGGTAGTATCACATAGCAATAATGCATTTCCTACTAAATAACCCATTATTTTACTCATTCCTAGCAGGCAATCTGATGTTTCGCATTAAAGGAAGGAACTAATTGTGGTAATATTTTCTCTGGGCTTTAATGAATATTTTATATGTTGTATTTAATTCATAATATTATACATGAATGTATTTTTTCCTTTCTTGGTGCAGCTATTAATGATCACAATACAATACAATAGCAAGTCTTTTTAATATCAGTTTGTTGCCATGTCCTATTTAGCGATGTATATTGCAATCAGATTGGGCAACCATTTTGAATGCTGATGTTAATAAGGTTAACATTCATGCAATGTTTTGATTAATCTCATCTAAGCAATGAAATTGAGCTATCACATACAAACAAGGGGGAAAGAGACAACAGTGCAATATATGTAGAGAGGAAATAAGCAAGACTGTATAAGGAAGTGATATTGCAGCAGGAAAATATATTCAGCTAATTTATGGTGGATTCATGGTAAATTCCAGATTAGCTGACCTAGGGAATAACTGAGTTTCCAGCATTCATTTTAAAATGAACACCCACACCCACCCGCTTTTTAAAGAAAAATCAACATAAGCACCATTCTATCGTCACTCAACAAAACAGAGGACTGATGATTCTTCCTGCAGAAGATTCTACTGCACATTTTTATGCCAGACTAAAGTCTTAAGAATTAGATGACAATTTGCACATGCAGAAATATGGTGGGTAGATTATTAACTGGAGCCGACTCACTTGGACTAGGGATGAATAAATTTGGAAAAATACGAAACTGAGATAATTGAAACTGACACTCTTGAATTCAGTTCTCTACATAGCAATTTGTGATTTTTAAAAATAAAAAATCCTCATGAATATTCATCAACATTTTAGTGCAAATTTCTCTTAATAAACACATTTTTTAAAGTAGTCTTGACAAATAGATGCTTTTTTAAAGCAGTCTTTACAAATAGATGCACTAATATACATACTTTTATAGGCACACTTTACCCTAGGTATATGCATTTTTATACACATTACTTGGCTGGGGAGCTGCATTGCAAAATTCAAAGAAATGCAAATTTTTAAAGATGGCTGCATTTCAGTCCATGTGTTTGTTTCCTGCACTAGGATTCCCCAGAAGCAGTCAACATAATGAATTTAGCCATGAAGAACAGAATCTTACCTCATTTTCTTCCTATTCCCATTCTCTGCACTTTATGTGCACTTTCTTTCTTGTGCTTTTAGCCCATATTCATCTGCTCCTAGGAGATCTCACTCTAGCTTGAATCACTGTTCTGAAACTAATAACCCTACAAAGAGCAGTGAGGCTCCTCTTCACTTGGATGAATGTATCAGGACAGTGGCAGAATCAATGGCGGCCAGTGGCAAAGGACAGAGTGACCCTTATTTCGTGTATATAGTTCCTTCCCTTCCTGCTCTCCAGCACAGCAAATGAAAGAGATCCATGGACCAGTAGAGGACATTGGGCTCTCAAATTTCATCGGCACCCTGTGCAATGCTAAAATTCACTGCCCCCCGCCTCTCTTGCTTCGTTCTACAGCATTGTTGTGGCGCCCCCTGTAGCACAACACCCAGTGCAGCCAAACTGCTCATGCGACCCTAAAAACACCTCTGCATGGAGTCACTGTGTTTCGGATTGTATGTTGCAGGTCTTTTGTCTAATGAAGTTGGAAGGGAAATTGGATTGCATTCATGACACTTGTCTGTTTTTCAATCTATTGACCTCAGCCGACTAAGCACTGTGTGTGTGTGTGTGTGTGTGTGTGTGTGTGTGACCTGTCCTTCCACTGTGGGAACAGTGTATAGGGCAGCTTATAAGCATTAACAAATATAACATAAATCAAAACATTAGCAGCACAACCTAGTAGTAGAATTTTTATTTATTTATTTATTTTACAAAAAAAGGGGGGGGAAGGAGCAGTCTAAAAATGAGAGGTCAAATAATTACATTTATGTCTCACTTTTCTGCCTAGGAGTTCAGTGTTCACTCCACCATTTCATTCAAACAAGAACCCTGTGAGGTAAGAAAAGAGAGGGATTCATTTCTTCAGCAAAGTAATGTGTAGAAAAATACATGTAGTAGGCTAATGTGCATATAAATGCATATATTAGTGAAAATAACATAAAAATGTGTAGCGTTGCTGGAAATTGTTTTCCACAAATGTGTATGTCAGGTAAAATTGCATACACAAATGTGTATATTAGGATCAATTTACACTAAAATGCTAACAATTTTTCATCAAGAAATGTGACTGGGAAACTGAGATGTTCTTGTGTGCTCCATGACTGAACGTAATTCCCTCCCCCTTTTCTCCCATGTATTATTGACTATATCCAATTTTAATTGATGCTGTCTCTATTGTATCTCTTTTGTAACTTCATTATATACGGCTTAGCAACTGCAGTGTTGAGCGTTATATAAAATATTGAAAGAAGTGCATAAAAAGAAATATTCCTGATTACACACTGCAAATATCAATGGCACACTGATTTGACTACTGCCTTCTCTGTGCGCTGCCAGTTGGGAGTTCCACAGGCCTCTGTAGAGATGTTAGAAGTTGCAACCCTTTCTCCATGCCCAAATTAAACACAGGGCTTCTATTCATTTTTTAGGGACATATCTTTCTCCTACACTCTCTCGATGCCCAAAGGAATTGGAAAATTCAGATCTTCAGGAAGGAATGACTCATTAGTTTGCCAAAGAGAACTTACCAGTGGGGTTTATGATATAGCTGAGTTCCTTTTCATTTGCCCCAGGCTTTAATCCATATCAATTCAAAAGAACTGAATTTGGGTGAAGCTTGTATTCCCGGCTCTCCTTTGCATTTAGGTCAAGTGCCAACTGCTACTGAAGAATAATTGGTAGATTTATGGAGCTCTCAAGCTCCTCTAATGTTTCATTTGCAAATTGTCACAAACTGGGACAGGCAAGTGGTTGCAGCTTGTCTCCTGGAGTATGATGACCATTCTGGAAGATGTCATTTTACCTTCCAGTGTTTTCATTGAATGCGTTTGAACAATATGTGCTGATAGCTGATTTGTTCTATTTTAAAATATCGCAATTGAACAAATTGTCAAGCTGATTAATTCAAGACAATCTATATTAGATACTAAATTAGATGGAGTAGCCAGAGCAATTAGAGTCATGCAGGGTGTAATTCATCATTGATTAAGTATTTATTCAGTTAGAAACCACCTTTGTCTCACAGCGAGCACAAGAAAATGAAAGCCGCAAGATATATGCATTTTCCCAGTCTCTCTGAGTTGGCAGACAAGTAATGTGGACAACAAACCTAGTGATGCTTGACAATTTCATTGATGTTCACATTTTAATGGGCATTTCCATTAAACTAAGACAAAATGTATACTACTAGCTCTGGCTATAACACTCCTCTGAATTTCTTAAGGTACAGTGGTACCTCGGGTTAAGAACTTAATTCGTTCTGGAAGTCCGTTCTTAATCTGAAACTGTTCTTAACCTGAGGTACCACTTTAGCTAATGGGGCCTCCCGCTGCTGCCATGCTGTCACCACACGATTTCTGTTCTCATCCTGAAGCAAAGTTCTTAACCCGAGGTACTATTTCTGGGTTAGTGGAGTCTGTAACCTGAAGCGTCTGTAACCTGAAGCATCTGTAATCTGAGGTACCACTGTATATACCACTAGTCTGCTTTATAAACCCTAAACCCCTAAGAAACTCCACTATGAGTTAGCTATTCCCTTTGCTGTTAGCCAACAGAGATCAGCTTCTGGGAGCAATAGTGCACCTTCAGATTAGGCAAGTATCTTCCACTTGCTGTCTCCTCTGGCTGACAAGCAGGGACTTGCCACTGGATTGCATTAATGATATAGATATAGAGCATGTGTACCCTCCTTCCTGCTTCCTCTACTATACACCCCACTTCCTTCACAATCCCATTGGCTGGGACTAGGTATGGTGGCCCAAGTCTTCCCTTATCAGCCTGGGTAAGAGCCACAGTCATTGGTAGCACATCTGCTTTCCATGCAGATGGTCCTAGGTAGATGTGGATTCAGGGCAGCGCAACCAGTTACGTCGCCCTGGGTGCCAAGCTGAACCGGCGCCATAGGGCATTGCAACTGTGATGTAGGGAACAGAGCAGAATGGAAGGAAAGAGGCAAGGGGCCCTGAATTTTGGCCTCTCCCAGGTTCACTACCCTCTCCACTACCTTCCCCAGAAAAGGGACATTGGCCAGGGGTGTATGAAGTGGGGGATGGAGGGGGAGGCTGCCCTGGGTGCCACTCGGGGGGGTGACAAGATGGCCCCTGCCTCCCCCCAGCTGTAGAGTGGCCGAGGGCACGCGACATCCATATGGGCTGCCGCTCTCGCGAGCCATCCATACAGGATTCTGTATGGGCTGCCTCTTGTATGGTGACTGTATGGGCTGCAGCGCGTGCAACTCTGTATGGGATACTGCACATACACAGTCTGTACGGGATGCCGCTCATGTGGCAGCCCGTACAGACACCATGCAAGCAGCAACCCGTATGGCCGTGTGCAGTCCATACGGGATGCCTCACATGCACACTCCGTATGGGCTGCCCTGCCCCGGGTGCCAGAGAGGGTTCCTCCGCCATTGACATTGGCAACTGGCCAGTAGCTGCTGCATTATTGTGCAATGCCTGATGAAGAGTTTTAGAGGACCTGAAGGTTTTTGCCACATTTTTGTCCTATTTTGGTTAGTCCCAATAAAGATATTGACCAACTGTGGATTTTGGACCTCTGAAATTTTGGAATATAGTCATTAATATAACAGCTTGTTGCTGTTTTGGAGCTGTGTCCCCCTGTCCCAATACCCAATGCAGAGTGGAGAAGCATTTAAACATGGTGCAGGACACAGGACCAAAACAGAGGAGGATTTAAATGTCAAGAAAAAGTAAATAGATCAGTACCTGGGGATTTTGCTGCTGGAAATTATAAGTTGTTTCTGAGCAGCACACTGATATTAACTATGGCAACGGGTACATTTTGTGGCCATGGCATTTTCATATATCAAACCCAGTAATAATTTGAAATGCTCAACATGCAGTTAACACATAATTTTGAGCAAAACATTATGTCAGCTTTTAATTTGCAGTCCAGGACAGCTCATTTGATCAGAATCTAAAGTCTGCATTCCTTCTCAGCCATTCAGAAATTATTTCCATGTGTTCTCATTTACCATAGTTTAATTTGTTTAGGAAATTAAAGTAATAAAACATGAGTTTGTTGTTTGTCTAAGAGAGCTGTGATTGTCTCAGCTGGTAGCTGTAAATGCTTGAAGAAGAAAAAAGACTTTGAAAAGATATGCATATGAAATAAGGTTCTTTTACAAAATAGGTTCTATTTATGCTCTGCTTTTAGTGTTATGATCACATTAACTGATACTTCCCTTGGATATTATTAAAAATATAAAAATAAACAGCACTGATGGTGTCAACTTCCTGTTTTGGTGTATGACACATCATGGAGAACAGGCGAAGTCCCGGCAGACTAGAGGAGGGCAAATGTTGTCCCTATTTTCAAAAAGGGGGAAAGAGAGGACCCAAATAATTACCGCCCAGTCAGTCTGACATCAATACCAGGGAAGATTCTGGAGCAGATCATTAAGCAAACAGTCTGTGAGCACCTAGAAAGGAATGCTGTGATCACCAATAGTCAGCATGGATTTCTGAAAAATAAGTCATGTCAGACTAACCTGATCTCGTTTTTTGACAGAATTACAAGCCTGGTAGATGAAGGGAATGCAGTGGATGTAGCCTACCTTGATTTCAGCAAGGCATTTGACAAGGTGCCCCATGATATTCTTGTAAAGAAGCTGGTAAAATGTGGTCTTGACTATGCTACCACTCAGTGGATTTGTAACTGGCTGGCTGACCAAACCCAAAGGGTGCTCATCGATGGTTCCTCTTCATCCTGGAGAAGAGTGACTAGTGGGGTGCCACAGAGTTCTGTCTTGGGCCCGGTCTTATTCAACATCTTTATCAACGACTTGGATGATGGACTCAAGGGCATCCTGATCAAATTTGCAGATGACACCAAACTGGGAGGGGTGGCTAACACCCCAGAGGACAGGATCACACTTCAAAACAACCTTGACAGATTAGAGAACTGGGCCAAAACAAACAAGATGAATTTTAACAGGGAGAAATGTAAAGTATTGCACTTGGGCAAAAAAAATGAGAGGCACAAATACAAGATGGGTGACACCTGGCTTGAGAGCAGTACACGTGAAAAGGATCTAGGAGTCTTGGTTGACCACAAACTTGACATGAGCCAACATGCTAAAAAAGCCAATGCAATTCTGGGCTGCATCAATAGGAGTATAGCATCTAGATCAAGGGAAGTAATAGTGCCACTGTATTCTGCTCTGGTCAGACCTCACCTGGAGTACTGTGTCCAGTTCTGGGCACCACAGTTCAAGAAGGACACTGACAAACTGGAATGTGTCCAGAGGAGGGCAACCAAAATGGTCAAAGGCCTGGAAACGATGCCTTATGAGGAACGGCTAAGGGAGCTGGGCATGTTTAGCCTGGAGAAGAGGAGGTTAAGGGTTGATATGATAGCCATGTTCAAATATATAAAAGGATGTCACATAGAGGAGGGAGAAAGGTTGTTATCTGCTGCTCCAGAGAAGCGGACACGGAGCAATGGATCCAAACTACAAGAAAGAAGATTCCACCTAAACATTAGGAAGAACTTCCTGACAGTAAGAGCTGTTCGACAGTGGAATTTGCTGCCAAGGAGTGTGGTGGAGTCTCCTTCTTTGGAGGTCTTTAAGCAGAGGCTTGACAACCATATGTCAGGAGTGCTCTGATGGTGTTTCTTGCTTGGCAGGGGGTTGGACTCGATGGCCCTTGTGGTCTCTTCCAACTCTATGATTCTATGGAATATAAATGGGTGACTTTATAAATGGGTGACTTTATAAATGGGTGGTTATTACCAGAGGTGCACAGTCTGTTTTCAGTAGATGGCCTGAATGCAGAGCATTGCCCATTTTGTACTCCTGTCCACAAAAGTCCTGCCTTCTGCATTGTGGTGGCTTACATGTATTCTGTCTTGTACCCAATGGACTCCATATTTGACCCTACAATGCAATTTGTGGAATGATAGTGCTAGCACCCAAGTCTGTCTGGAAATGGTCTCATTAAGTTTGTCCCGAATCCCAAAAGTACAAAGGCATTTTGTGCTGATGGGAAAACCTGTTCCAGAACCAAGCCTGACAGAGAAAAGAGATTTCTGGCTATTGTATAGGTACTGCATGCTGATTGATTCAAATAATCAGTTTCACACACCATGCATGATATTTGCAGTCTCCTTACGCTGTCTTAAGGATGAACTAAGAGCACTGGCTTAGCACGCACAAGATCCTGGATTCAGTTTCTGGCCTCTCTTGTGAAGAGTCTCATGTAGAAGGACTGGGCTGCACTTGAGATCATGGATAATCTTTGTCAGTCCACCTTGAACCAATGGTCTGGCTTTGTAAGAGGCAGCTTTTTTTGTCTTTTAAAATAATCCAGTGTGTTCCTCATCAAGTTGCAATTTTGGGACTTGCTGAAAGCATTATGATCAAGGATCCCTAGAATACATGTGGAGTTTTTCTCCCATCCAGACTGATCTTGCACTTTCCTCTTTGATAGCATTCTGTGAACATTCTATGCCATCACATCACAGCCACAATGGTTTGGGGTGGCAGGAGAAGGGCTGTTGGCAGTTCATATTAGCCAGTTTCCAGTGTGTAATATGTATGCACAAACCAAGCAAAGGCATTTCTCTCTCTCTCTCTCTCTCTCTCTCTCTCTCTCTCTCTCTCTCTCACACACACACACACACACACACACTGGTTATATATAACCAGTTAGAAAAAATAAAGATATTCCAGCAAAGGAAGTTGTATTATTATTATTTTAAAAAAGAGGAAAACACTTTAAATCATACAGTCTATTATACGATGAAGCTAATGAATTGTAGTCTTGTGTAACAGCAGCTTGCCTAATGATATCATTTGTTTGTGGGACTGGAAGAACTTCCTTTTTATATTAGAATATGTGATGGTGCTGGAGTTAAGTTTGAGTAAATCACACTTTAATGACCAACAAAGAGGAACTCCATTATGTGCTTTCATGTTCCTTAATTGTTTCAGCTGGGTGGATTAGTAAACTGAATTGAATGAGCTGCAGAAAGACTCAAAAGAAAATTAGAGTCTCATTTGATTTCAAAGGGGAATTAGTATACAAGTGGGTCATGCAGAATGGAACTTTCTTTTTACTTTACCCTTTTGAACCTCTAAGCTGTTTCATCAGTTAGATGTAGGGCTTCCATTCCTTCAGTACTAAAAGCACGAGAAATTTAAAATGTTACCATCATTTTCCAGCCTGAACCCATGAGTTCCTTTGCCAGACAATTAATGTGCAAGATAGGATCTAAGATAAAATCTGGAGCATATAATGGAAGACTAACAGCAATTTATTAAATTTGGGAACAAAGCTGCTCACCAGTGGTATCCATTCAGGCTTCTTGCTTTCATGAGCATACCCTGCTAAGTCATCTTCTCATCATAATGGACAAAGTTATCAGCTGGACCAAATAAGTAATTACATTTCATTTAGCAATGTGGAATAATTAAATCTGTTAATTATTAGAATATAAACTTTGACTTTGGCAGTGAATAAATGCATAATCTAATAAAATCCACCTTTAAAATGGGATTTTACCACTGGTCAACACATGCGAATCCATCTGCCAGCAAATTCTCTTCAAACTCCTGAATGGACACCTTCAAGCTGTTGTGCTACAGGTGACACACAAAGTGATGGCCAGGGTCATTTAAATTACTCACTAACACGAGTCTTTCACCCTTTTGTTAAGCAAAGCATACACAGAGTGAGAAGCAAACAGGGTGGCTGGTTTTTAGCCATTTCTCACTAGGATGGACAAGGTGAAAAACGGGCAGGAGCTCTAGAGGAAAGACAGGATTTCCTCATCTCAAAGCCCCTCCCTTCCCTACTAGGAGACATTAGCCAAGAATATGATTTAAACCCCAGACTTTCCAGTACAGTGGTACCTCTTCTTACATACTTAATTCGTTCCGGAGGTCTGTTCTTAACCTGAAACTGTTCTTAACCTGAAGCACCACTTTAGCTAATGGGGCCTCTCGCTGCTGCTGTGGCACCAGAGCACAATTTCTGTTCTCATCCTGAAGCAAAGTTCTTAACCCAAGGTACTATTTCTGGGTTAGCAGAGTCTGTAACCTGAAGTGTATGTAACCTGAAGCGTTTGTAACCCAAGGTACCACTGTAGTCAGTAACTCTTCTAGCTGCGACAGAACAGAAGTTATGCAGCACTCCTCAGGACTCAGCACCCTTCTGCTTCACTCTAAGGACAGGTATACTTTCCTCCCCGCCCCCTCCACTTCTGGGGTGGGTTTATGGCAAAATTGTCATGCCCACATTCTGTAGACTTTAAAATAGTTAGGGAGTCACTCTTCAGATCGAGAGGTGTGTGCGTTTTAGGGGGCTGCTGCCTGCTTAATTTGTATTTTTGTTATCTGAAGCAGTATTTATATATCCTGTCACTTCTATTTTGTATACTAAACCAAGCTTTCTTGATTCCTTTGGCATGAGAAGTTCTAGCGGGCATAAGGTTAAGGGTCATCACATACTCATAGACCAACCTGTGTAATAACTCCAGCAAAATATCTGAAACCTCTCAGAAGTGTGTATATGAACACACACGTTCTCCCTCCTGTCAGCAAGTGTGCTTTAACCTTCTCCACTAACTCCAGTTTCCAAATCAGTCTTAAAAGAAGCCCCACATACAGTGCATTGCAGTAATCCAATCATGAAGTCGCCAGTGACTTAACTACTGTGTTTAAGCTTTTGCTTAGGAATGGATGTAGCTGCCATACCAGTCACAGCTGACAAAAGGTTCTTCTGCCCACAGAGGCTACCTGGGCCTCCAGTGACAGAGTTGGATCCAGAAGCACCATAAAACTGCGTAGCTGCTCCTTCAGGGGGGCTGCAACCCTATCCAGGGCTGACATGTGAGCCACCCAACCACAGTGAATCCTTGCCAGGGTTCGAGCTCAGCTTATTTCCCCCCATCCAGCCCACAACTGTGCCCAGGCACCTGTCCAGGGCCCATACAACACCACCAGATTCAGATGTTATGGAGAAAGAGAACCAAATATCACCAATGTACTGATGACACCTTGCCCCCCACCCCACCCCAACCACTCCTGGTAGTTTCATGTAGATATGAAAAAGCACTGGGAATACAATAGTGTAACTATGGTTGTAGGTAGGTCTCCCCCCCCCCAACAAGTTCAGCAAGACAACTTTGAAGTTGCTTTTGCATTTACTGAATGTGGCTAACTGACAACAATAAAGGACAATCCTTCAAATAGAGGGCTGCCCTCTGTTATGCAGGACACATGGCTACCTTAAACAGATGTGAAGGGCTGCTTCTCTGAAAGTTACCCTATATTGCATTTTATAAAATTCACAGCATGGGGGAAATGAAATGGAAATCCCTTTGGTCGGGAGCTTTCCAGAAAGAAGGAAATGATCATGTGGGAGTCACTTTCTAAAGAGCAAAGCCCAAATGTGCCCTCTGAGGCAGTTGGAGTCACATGCAAGCACTACAGCACATCAGCACCTGCATGTTTGAATCAGCTCTTATACTGACAAGTATTTGATATATTTACCATCATTAACTTTTTAGGGTGGTTATTTTGGGTGTTGCTTCTTTTAAAAGCTTTTAAAAAAATATGCTGTTCCCTTTATTTACTAAGTGTCTCAACATATAATTAGAGGAAATGAAATGACTCAGAAGTTAGGGGGCAAACAGGATTATTTTTAAACCAAACCTGCTGATTATGGAAATACAGTAAGGGAGTACACAGGGAGGAGAAAGATCTCCCACAGGAATTCTTGCAATGAAACTGCAGTTGGAATTACCTTCGATTCAATTACTCTCCTGGGATGACTAAGGAAGTGGTCATTTGACAGGTCTAGAGGGAGGGTCTTCAGCACAAAGGAGGAAAGGTACATTTGGAGAGGCAGATCTGGAAGCTTAGCCCCAGGGCTGCTGATTCTTGGATGCAAAAATACTTGGGCCGAGCCTGAGGGCAGAGCCATTAGGCCAGAGATAAAGCAAGCATTTAAGGGGTGATGGTGGAACTGAGATCTTTCCAGCATTTGGAGACCAGGCCTGAGGACAGAGCCCAGTATAAATCTGCAGAATTGGGTAGGAATGGTATTGTTTTGAAGTGGTTCCATTCAGTGGAGGCTAATGAGCTAATGTGGAACCACCAGAGCCAGCCCAAGACATTTTGGCACCTGAGGCGAACTACAAAATAACCCCCTCCCCAACAGGGAAGAATGAACGAGTGAAGATCTGCATCAGAAATGAGGAGGGAATAAAGATCTGCATTAGAATCTGCTGCCCCTGTGGATCCTGCCACCTGAGGTGGTCACCTCACCTTGCCTCATGGGTGGGGCAGCCCTGAGCCCTGTCTGCCACCTTCCTTTCCTTATTCCCAGCAGCAGAAATCAACAGGGAGAAGGACAAAACTAGAATTAGTTGGCTGTGCCTACATTGACTCTGTCTCCACTTATCATTTGTCTCCCTGTCTTCTGCCTTACAAGTTCCAACAGGTAGTCTGTCCACTCCTACATGTAAGGCAGGTTTCAAAAAGTGGTGTGGATGGATTTCTGTTCTATCTCATGGAACATATCATGGGTGGTGGCACAGAGTTCCATTATGTGAGCCATGCATGTCAATATTTACATCAAATATTAATGGGCTAGATGAGGGTCAGTAGAATAAAGCTCAACCCAGAGATAATGACCGCTCCCCGCATAAAACGGGGGGCGCCCTTTGTGTGGACGCACGCAGCCCCTGGATCTGGAGCGGCTCCATCAGCATAGGCTTGGCTTCGCCTTCCCTCAGGTGGGATACCTGGAGGTCTCTGCCTACCTCAGTCAGCTGTCCAATCCCACCTGGGGGAAGCGTTGCCAAGGAGACCAGTGAGGCAGTGGAATCATTGCCTAGAATCATTAATGGGCTAGATGAGGGTCAGTAGAATAAAGCTCAACCCAGAGATAATGGCATTGGGTATCTCCTTATACCCTGTTAGTTCATAACCTCATCTAATCCCATGTTGTCTACTCTGACTGGCAACAGCTCTCTAGGATGGATCTAAGGCAGGAAGAAATCTCTTCTGTCGCTTGCTGCCTGATTCTTTCAGCTGGAGGTGTCATGGCACAATGCAATGCATGTGTTGTGCTACAGGACTACGAGTTGATGAGTGGACTACGTTAGCTGGGGGTCGCACTCCCCTGAAGGAAAATGACTGATTCATGGGGATAAGGATCTGGCCTTTAGTTCCTAGGTTCCAAGGCGTGGTTGTAGCCAGCAGTACCTTTCTCCAGCTTTACTTTGTGAACTTCAGATAGTATCTGGAATGGTCTCAAGCAGGAAGGGTCAAAAAACTTGTCCATGGCCATCAGGGTTGCTGGCACTGGTGGCCTTGAATGAGCACATTGAGCCAAACAACAGGTGCAACTTTTCACTTGCTGCCATCTGCTAATTATGGAGAAATCTTTTCTCTTGGTCAAAACAGGACTTAGTAGTTGCTGGAGAGTGGAGACAATCAAATAAGTCTTCACAACTCTTTCCCAAGTTTTGGTGATTCACCAGAAATAGAAAATGCAGAAAGTTTCACTTATCTATCTTGTACACTGAAGTCATCATTCCTTTAGGAAATATGTTCCCATGTCATTTTTATTAGTCATCATTGACAAATCATTGCCATTTATATAATTATTGTCAACAAATTGTCTTTTTGAGTGGCATCGGCAGAGATGATGGAATAATATTTGCCAGTAATGCGTATGCTGATTATTTTCTGACAATATTTATTTGCAGCTCTGTGGGCTGCTATAAGATAACATATAAATAATTCATATTATTTCATTGATGATGAAATAAATCATTTAATATTTGTATAAGTTTATGTCAGTTAAATCTTATTATAGATGATATTTGCAGTGCACTTGCGTGTAGAGCAGCTGCCATGCAGTCTAACCCTGGATTCTGCAGTGGTTGAAGTGCATTATTATGGGTCAGTACTAGATTTCATCTAGTACTTCATCACAAGATATGGCGTGGTAGGGGTAAAGGGGACCCCTGACCATTAGGTCCAGTTGTGGCCGACTCTGGGGTTGCGGCGCTCATCTCGCTTTATTGGCCAAGGGAGCCGGCGTACAGCTTCCGGGTCATGTGGCCTGCATGACTAAGCCGCTTCTGGCAAACCAGAGCAGTGCACGGAAACACCCTTTACCTTCCTGCCGGAGCGGTACCTATTTATCTACTTGCACTTTGACATGCCTTCGAACTGCTAGGTTTGCAGGAGCAGGGACCGAGCAACGGGAGCTAACTCTGTCGCAGGGATTCGAACCACCAACCTTCTGATCGGCAAGTCCTAGGCTCTGTGGTTTAACCCACAGTGCCACCCGCGTCCCTATATGGTGTGGTAGGATGCTTCAAATTGCCTAGCACAAATTCAGGCCTGCCCTGTGGCAGCTGATGCTGATCAAATGGAGTGAGCAGTTTGAACCCTTCACGTAATAGATTCTACAGTTTATCTGTCACAGAGATTGCAAAGCTGACCACTGACTGGAAAGGGAATAGAGCCAATGATTTCGGTAAGACTTCAGACTTGCAATTCTGTACAGTGGAATAATATGGAGCAGGGGTAGCCAACATAGTGCCCTGGTGAAGGGCTCCCCCCCACAAAGCAAATTGATGCAGAACTGTGGTGAACTAAACTTAAGACTGAAAGAATGAAGTACTGAGAGACACCAGAATTGAAGATTTGTGCATCCTTAACCATAAGGAACAAAAGTACCATCCCTAACTTGCAAACAAGTAATTGAAGGTATAAGGCCAATTTAATTGAATACTTTCCCCCAAACATTCTTCCGTAGTATTTCCCCTGCAGCCCATTATCTTTCTGTATACTTGCACTCTACAATTCAACATAAATATCATGGTTACATCCGGCCAGTTTCCATCATGGCTTTCCTTAAAAGTAAATGCATACAAGTTTGGTTATTCTACATGGAGCACAGTCTCATATGCATAATTAGGAGGCTGGATGAATAGAAATCACAAAATTAATTTCTTCAAACAGAGACAAGAATAAAAAGCAATCTGTATAGCAAATTGAAGCATGCTGCATGAGTGACCACAGGTTGTGTTGCTTTAGCAAACATTTGCCTTTCTGTTTTTCCTCCTGACGAATGTGCTTCTAATTTTCAGATTTGAAGAGCTAGGCCACTTTTTTATTTTTTTAAAGCAAAGTGTGACAAAAGCTTCTCACTTCGAATTTACCAATATGCTGGGATCCATATTGGAAGACTGTGTCTATATCAACCCACACACCCTTCATAGGTGTTACTGGCAGACTCAGTAGGTTGGTGTTGCAGGATGAGTGGAACTCACACTTCTCACTGTGCTTCTCAGTGTAGAAATGGGACTACTTTATCCCATCCTGGTACAAAGAACCAAGAGCCCAGAGCTCCATCACCAGGCAGGGCACCAGGGTTACATGACCAGGTAGAAGGTGAGGTGCATATTTATCAGTCTATCTTCTGCTTGTTCTCTCTTTGATAGAGGAGGAAGTTTCCTTTGTATAACAACAACAACAACAACAACAACAATAATAATAAAATAATAAATTTACTTATACCCCGCCCATCTGGCTGGGTTTCCCCAGCCACTCTGGGCGGCTTCCAACTGAATATTAAAAACAATACAGCGTCAGACATTAAAAACTTCCCTAAACAGTTGCCTTCAGTTGTCTTTTAAAAGTAAAATACCGTATTTTTTGCTCTATAGGACGCACCCGACCATAGGACACACCTTGTTTTAGAGGGGGAGAACAAGAAAAAAAATTCTCCCCCTCTCTGCTCAGCGCCCCTTCAGCGAAGCGGCAGGAGAAACGGAGCCCCTTCCATTTCTGTGGATAAACACCGGCTCCCTGGCCTGAAAAATGAGATGAGCACCACACCCCATAGTCACCTTTGACTGGACTTAACCAGCCAGGAGTCCTTTACCTTTTTTTAACCTTTGCTATATGCAAACAGTGTTCTTGAAGCTACCAGCATGAGTTTGACCAAACTGCGGGAGGCAGTGGAAGACAGGAGTACCTGGCGTGCTCTGGTCCATGGGGTCACGAAGAGTCGGACACGACTAAACGACTAAACAACAACAATATGCGGTAGTGCCCAATGAAATTCTCCCCGAAATAGTTTCTGCTTTGCCTAAGGGAAAGCAAAGCTCAAGGTGCCCTATGCAAGGCATATTAGCAAAAACACTTAATCTATGGCCTCAGGTAGACTGATTGCAACCTGAGAAACAGCAGAACGACAGTCTAGACAGCACCATAATGTTGTCTGAGGGCTCCCAGACATTCGTGGTTTTCCATAGACTGAGCCACAATGTGAGCCAAGCCACAAACATTTGTCTTCAGGACCATATTTCACTTGTTACAGCATTATCATAGCGACCCAAGCCTAGCCAAAGCCACAATATAAGGCTTCCTATACTAACGACTACAATATAGAAGCAATCAAATCATGCAAATAGTGTGAAGGGGGAAGAAGCAAGAGTCTCGTGGCAATCCCTTGCTAGAGATTGTAACCCTGCATTCACCAGAAAGCTGAGCTGAGAAACCCAGATCACTCTTTATTTTCATTTATGCACAGTGGATTAAGTGTCACTTTGCTATGCATCCAAATAGACTTTTAATATTAAATGGACCAACAATATCTGCATCAGGTTACAACTTCCTATATTCAAATTTATTTTAGTTTTTTTATTATAAAGAAAGAATTTGAACAGAAATCACAGCATGTAGAGTAGGTGATATTTAAAGTGAATGAGTAGAAGAAGGTTAAAAATGTTGGTAAAAAAGAGCCAACAGTGGTTATTGCTTAAAAGATGCGTTATTATTATTTTTGATAACTGAAGTGTCTATATTAGGAGTACAGGAGGTACAGGGATGTAATTCTAGTTATTGATCATCTGTTGTTCTCTCACTCAAGAATACAAGAAAGGGACATTGCTTGAGCACAACATTGGTCAACAGTGTAATTTTAATGTACATTAAAAGGCAGCATTTTTTGGGTAGCAACATCTATATGTCTCCTTGTCAGTTGGATGATTTTCAAGATACTTCAATATGTAGATCTTTGGGAATTCTAATGCTAAGATAACAAGATCCACGCCTTCTGGACAAATGTGAATTGGAATCAGTTTTCATACTTCCCAGGCATTTCAGTACAGCTCTGTTGTTTTTTTTAAGTAGCAGAAAAAGAGTCAACACAATCTCTTGGGAGGAGTTCCAAAGTCTGAGTACCACATCTTTTGAACCAGTGATGTGACAAGGAGCAAAGCCTTCCCCAATGGCACGAGTCACAATAATGCAGGGCACAATAATCTTTAAGCCTCCTGGTCTTAAACACCTGAACATCTCTCAAGGGCATTGGGGCTTCAGGTCTCAGATGAGCTTCTGTGAGCTCCATGTACTTAGGTAGCCAATGCAGATGTTGTTGGAATTGAGCTCCTAACTGGCATGGCTATTGGCCAGGGATGATAGGAGGTGGAGTCCAGCAACCTTTGGAGAGAACCATATTAGCTACACATTAATCAGACATTCTCCTTCATGGATCACTGCCTTGTCGTGGCGAAGGGGCTTGAATAATTCAGAGAAGCTATGAGCTATGCCATGCAGGGCCACCCAAGACGGACAGGTCATAGTGGAGAGTTTTGACCAAACATGATCCACTTTGACCAGGAACCGGCAAGCCACTCCAGTATCCCTGCCAAGAAAACTCCATGGACAAATCACTCATTAGAGTTCTCTAATGTGGAAGGGAACAAAGAAACTCAGCATCAGCCTCTGCTATTGGCCCTCCATATATAACTTCTTTGGATTGCTTAGGGTAGCAGTCTTACAGTCAAAAGGGTTCATTTGAGCAGTTTACTTCATGGACATTAATTTTGTCCTATGGTGAAGTGTGCAGTCTTTAACTGACAAGACAGCTGGAATGGCTCCCAATGGTGCAATCCAATCATATATATAGCAATTCCCTTTCCCAGAGCTTTCTCCCTTAGCTTGGTTCAGAATACAAATGGCAGACAATCTTACTTTCCACGAGGGTAGCTAAAGAAATCTTTCAGCAGTAATGGGGGTTGAGAATAAACATTTCGAGATTGAAACCCACTCATCTGTAAACAGAAATGGGATGGCTTGACATTTGCTGAAAAAATAAGGAGAGATTATCTTTTCACAGTAGCTGGAGGATGAAAACCTGCAGACGAGCAACACGAACTCTCCTCGGCAAACCAAATCAAGCCACTGGGATGCTGTGTAGATGTTTTGATTTAAGTACACTAATTGCTTTACTTCTGCTTTTAATGAGCATCCATTATGCTTCCTCGTTTAATAGCGAGACCTGACTAATTCACTGGAAAGAGCAGGAAAGGGCAAAGACACTGAAATGGTTACTGAAATAGTAATAAGAATAACAGTCATTCAATTGGCTTTGACAAGCACTGCAGATGCTTTACAGTGATACTCTGTGCTAACTACATTTATAAAATTATTTAAAAAGCAGATTGGAAATACTGATAACAAACACCCCACAACAGAAGAAAGAAAGACAGCAATTCATTGTTTGAAATGTGAGGGTCTTTCCAGGTAAGTGGAGTTATGGCTGAAGGATATTTCTGCACAGTTACAAAACTTGATAAAGATAAGAGGCTACTGGATAATACAGTGGTACCTCAGGTTAAGTACTTAATTTGTTCCGGAGGTACATTCTTAACCTGAAACTGTTCTTAACCTGAAGCACCACTTTAGCTAATGGGGCCTCCTGTTGCTGCCGCGCCACCGGAGCATGATTTCTGTTCTTATACTGAAGCAAAGTTCTTAACCTGAAGCACTATTTCTGGGTTAGGGGAGTCTGTAACCTGAAGCGTATGTAACCCGAGGTACCACTGTAACTGCAAGCCCACATCTCAAGCATATAGGTTTGGATGCAGACAAAGTTAGTTCCCATTGAAACCAATGGGTTGTATTCAACGCAGAGCTAAGTCAACCATTCCATCAATGCAAACATTTCTTCTTGTGTGAGGAAATGATCTCCTGTGTGCTGTTCTGTGGGTTCTCCTAACCCCCTGGAGCAGATTCAGGGAGGAGAACATGGGGGCACATATGGGGAGGAGAGGGTAAAGTTCCATTGCACCTGCCCATGAAGGAATTTTGAGTCTGCTTCAACAGGCCTTAAGTTTCTACCTGATGAGCCACTGCTGTCACTCTCCAACTCTGGCAGATGCACACAAACTCTTAACCTAGCATAATGCAGCTGAGCTACGGAGGGTCAGAAGGAAGTCCTGCAGGAAGGACCATAGTGTCATGGCCTGGCTGGATGCAGAGGAGTGTGGGAGGCACCAGCTGGGGAACCACCTAGGAAACCCCCAGGGGAAGAAGTCTCGGAGCTAGGGAATTAGTGCTCAGAGGGAGAAGGAGCTGGCTGGGAGGGGAAGGTGTAAGGAGTAGCAGAAGCTATAGGGTTTAGTGATCAGGGAGAGGCTGTGGAAGAGAACAGTGCAGACTCAGAGGCCAGAGAGGAGGGAGGATCAAGAGATTGTGGAAGAAGACTCCCCCCCCCCAGTCTCTCAGAACATGCAGAAAAAAGATAGGCATGAAGCCTTGGGCTATTGGAGAAGGAACCGGAGGAGGAGCCTTAGAGAGCAGAGGGGAAGACTTCCTGGAAAGAGTTGCTGAGACCTCTAGGCCTGAGCTGTGGTTTGTTTCCTTGAATAAAGACTTTCTTTCACTGTCATTGGGTGATTTATTTCTTTATTGCTGATCTACGCCTGCATTGCATGTAGAAGCTGTAAGGGTTCAATCCCTAGCATTCCCAGAAAGGTCTGAAGCCACTTTCCTCTTTGCACCATCCTAAGAGTTGCTCTTCTCATGCAACATCTCATGGAACTGGGATGTTGGCTTTAACTCTCCAGCAAATGAATCTTTTTTTGGCTTTGGAAATACATTAAGTCAGTTAGGTGTGAATCACAGATACTTTATGTTTGTCAAAGCATACTGTGTTTCATGCATATTTATTCCCCATTGCTCTTGTCAAATTTCAAGAAGGTGGATTTTGGCTCTCTTAACTTCCTTATACTTTTAATGGATGTAATGCTCTCTCTTTCCCCCTGTCATAAAGCAACATGCAATCATTCTTTCTATTCTTAAAACCAGAATTTAATTTCTCTCTGGAGACTACTATTATATCTCAGCAGTGGATGAAGTCATTCCTGGAAATATATTCCATGTTGATCTGGAAGCTTTTAAAAAAGAAATTGCTTGCAGGATTTAACTCTAAGAAAATGTCTGGTTTTTTTGGTTTTTTGTTTTGGAAAAGTGCATACCTGTAAATATATTGGCAGCGTAAGCAGAGAATAAATGTTGGGTGTTATCATAATATGACAGGAAGCCTTAGAAAAGGAAAAGGGACACTGAAACATGGTTAATACATTGGTGAGGCGAGGAACAGAGATGGTTTTAAGATCAGACATGCTGATTTGAGGTATCACGAAAGAAGAGCACAGTTTTTGTTACTTCTTAACTGTTTTAGGAGTGGTTGAACTCCAGCTGAAGGAACAGGTCCATAGCCTTGGAGCACCCCTAGAGTCCAACCTGTCACTGGAGTCCCAAGAGGGTTCTTTGGCTAGTAGTGGTTCAGCCATTCTGGGATACTCAGGTCTCAATTGACCATGCTCTGACAATCTCCTACCTAGTTTACTGCAGTGTATTCTACACAGGTTGCTCTTAGAGGTCTGAAGGCTACAGCTAGTGCAGAATGTGGCTTCTAGGGACAGTTTAATGTGACCATGTGTCACTAGTCCTGAAAGTGCTGCGCTGACTGCCAATAAGCTAGAAGCTTTTATCTCCTTTCTCTATGAGCCTTGGCAGCCCCTGAGTTGTTGGTTCTTTGGTGGTGGTGGTGGGGAAGTGGTGCGCGGTCGGTCAGGGATGGAAGGCGGAGGAGGGCCGACAGCGGGGATCCCTCAACTGCAGACCAGAAGATCTGTTTCACCCTTCACATTAGTGCAGGCATGTTTTCTTTCCAATTGAGATGAATACATTGTAAAATCTCCGTTAATGTCAGTTGGTCTAAATCAGGTATAAATATATTTGGACACAACAAGTGTTCCTGTTCATATGTTGTGAACTTAAAAGTTGACAGACAACCTTTATTACTGTGTACTGTACTTTACAATGTTCCTGACATATATTTCAGCTTTCTGGATTTATTTTTCATCTGGCCTTCAGATATGAAAGACAGAGTGATTTAACACCTGTATAGATTTGTCATCCATGTGGCGAAATGAAAAGTATGCCATTTGCAAAAAACTTTGGATAAAATCGTTGCATAAAATTTGCATTTAATTTTAATGATTCTAAGAATGACAGGCAAAATGGCCGGGCCTCGTGCATGTTCACTTCATCAAATCAGGCCTCAGCTCTCATGCTATCTGTTGCTGCTGCTGCATGTTGTAGTCTCCATCATCTGGGGCAACAGGATGACAGCCCAGGAAAGGAGATGCCAATAATAATAATGGAGAGCTTGTTTCTTTGAAGTTTGACCACAGTCACTGTCTTCTGTCTCCTCAACACCTAAGGGTAAAAGTAAGTTAAGCCCAACAACTTCAGTTTAGACCGACTGGTGACAGTCCTTCAGGTCTCCCCCAGATCTACCTGGAGATGCCGGGTATTGGACCTAGGACCAAAAATCAGATGCTCTACCACTGACCTGGGACCCTTCCCCAAAAGCAATGGGGTGAAAGCATTGTTAATTTGTTAACATTAAAATGTAATGCATATGTATTTTGATATATTATTTTCTATTGTTATTCAAGCTCTGTTGGGATTTAACAGCTCATGGCTAACACCTCTGTCTCGTTTTATATCACTGCAGCTGGTATATCTTAAATGAGAAGCCACAGAAAGCAACAAGAGCAGCAGCACAACAATATATATAACACCACTCAGGCATGACGTAAATATCAGACAAATGATACACAAATATTCATTTGGCCTCCATAAAATTAGAGGTAAGAGCCGGAGGCAATATCTTCTATTTGACAAAAAAGAAAGGAGAGAAGAGGATAAAAAAATGGAAGAACAGATGGCTCAAGGACTGGTAACAAGACACAGAATCTATTTATCTTTATGTCAGTGACTTAAATTCATTTGAGGTTAGTGACCGAAATCTGTTCACAACTGGCTGCTGTTCAAGTGGAAAATTAGTTGTTGGTTTCAGTAGATATTTCAATAGTGGGGGGAATTAAAAAATGGAAAAAGCAGAAATCCTTGTGTAGCATACACACAGTAGAGACCACAAAACATAACCAGGATGTAAATTGAAATACTAAATCTTTCAGCCAGGACAGTGAAAATAATTACAAACCAGACTAAATTTGCAGCTTTTTTATATGAACTTCATAGACCTGCCTATAAAGGAAGCCACACACTGGTTCAGCAAAAAACTATATGTGTGCAGGAAAAAAGTCTCCATGCAGGAGTCACCCACAAACACACACCCACACACACACACACACACACACACCCACCCATTACATGCAAGAGGCTGTAGCAGGTGGATGTGAAGAGCTGGTTCGAACAATTGTATCTCTTAATATTAAACCATAGTTTCAGAACAAGGAAACTATGGTTATGAACCTTTGAACAAGCCCAGGCTATTAAACCAACTTTAAAGCATGATTTAATATCCTGGCTTGAAGCTGGTAACTACAATTTCATGCTTTGGACAGAACAGTAAACTGGTTAATTGGAGCCTTTCTGCTTTGGTAACTAGCACTGCAAAGGCACTGAATGAACAGGTAAGAACTGCATATCTCAGTTTAATACATTGAGATGTATTATTATTATTATTATTATTATTATTATTCCAACATCTGGCTGGGTTTCCCCAGCCACTCTGGGCAGCTTCCAACAGAATATTAAAAACACACTAAAACATCAAACATTAAAAACTTCCCTAAACAGGGTTGCCTTCAGATGTCTTCTAAAAGTCAGATAGTTGTTTATTTCCTTGATATCTGATGGGAGGGCATTCCACAGGGCAGGCGCCACTACCAAGAAGGCCCTCTGCCTGGTTCCCTGTAACCTCACTTCTCACAGTGAGGGAACTGCCAGAAGGCCCTCGTAGCTGGACCTCAGATGTGATAATCGTGGCCGAATATGGCCAAATATCTCACACTTAACGTCCCAGTTGTGTATGCAGCTATAGCCATAATCTGGAGATCAGTGTTGCACTATGTACACACCAACTTCTGCATTTCCTAATACAGTGGTACCTCTGGTTACGAACTTAATTCGTTCTGGAGTTCCATTCTTAACCTGAAACCGTTCTTGACCTGAGGTACCACTTTAGCTAATGGGGCCTCCCACTGCCAGCACACAATTTCTGTTCTCATCCTGAGGTAAAGTTCTTAACCTGAGGTACTACTTCCGGGTTAGCGGAGTTTGTAACCCGAAGTGTTTGTAACCCGAAGTGTTTGTAACCTGAGGTAGCACTGTACCTATATACTGGCTTAACTTGGTTAGAGGAAGAGTGCAGGCAAGCCTATCACCTTCCATTAATCATCAGCTTGAAGGAGAAAAGTCAAGATGTGAAGCTTGAGTCTCTAGGTCAAATCCAGTCTGTTTGTTCTGCACATTTTAACTGGATGATCTAGTGTCATTTCATCAGTCTGATCCTCAACCCCACCTTGACCATACTTACACAAATGAGATCCAAATAGAATTACTATCAAACTACTCAGCGCTATTCGCTTGCTCTCTCTCTCAAAACACTTACGTAAATTAACAATAGATTTGTAAAGTCCCATGTAGGGCAAAGGAGAAGAAAAACACATATACAATTGCAGAATATTGATGAAAAATTAATTCCTTTGAATAAAAGCTTACAGTTTGCTTTTATTTTCTTTCCATTTTGAGAAAGAATATTAGTAATTGTCAGATTGTGAGTTAGGTTGTTTTCATCCTCTATGTTGATTGGTGTTCGTTTGCACACACATGTATGTGTGTCTGTATAACTGGATTTGGTTCAGTAGAGTCCAAACCCACTTAATTTTGAAGAAAAACAAATACTCCTTATCTGAAAGGGTTGGGGGGCAGGGGAACATTAAACAGTATTATAAAATGCAAAAAGTCAACTGATTTTTAATTGCTGAATAAACTGGTAGAGTTGATTGTGGAACTTTCCAAACAGGCAGATATACCAGTTCTGTCCTCTTTGAGCCGAACTGGATGAATAAGAGACATCAAGGTTGTGTTCCTTCCCATTTTGCATACTAAACTAACGGACAGTTCATCTTGTGGAGTGGCTTGCTATTCCAGCTTCTTGGTTAGGAAAACCACAGTTACTCCAGCACAGTATCTCCAACATGGTGCCATGCCAGTTAGTTGTATTAGTTGTGTCATTGTTAATCATTTAACCTCAGAAAAATAAAAGCACACATCATAGTTGAAAAGTAATTTTAAATGCCAAGGCTTGATAGTAGTAGCCCTGCATAAGGTTGAATTGATATCTGAAAGCCAATTGGGAGAAAAGGAAACAATAGATTTGGGAGGTGTGGGGGGGAAAACAAGTAGCAAAATTAATTTGTGAAATGCAGTAATCTGTAACTTTGAACTGAGGGATCGAAATATTTTTTTTAATGAAATTTACTTTATCTTTATTTTTGCTGATATAATTATGAAGATTTGGCAAGAAGTATGAAAAAGACATTCACAGAAACATTATAAGATCCACATCTGCCAGGATCTTAAGGCATGAATGCAGGGTGAGAGTGTGAGCAGATCAGGCCTATTTAGAAATGTTTATAATTCTGAGATTTTGCTATAACTATAAATAAATTACTCTTTATATGTATATTTTACTTTCTTTTTCTTTAAAAAACACACACACCAGAGTTCTTCTGTGTTCCAAAGACAGACAAAAGGTACAAAAAGTATTAATTACTTCTATTGTCTTGTCTTCTTGGATTGACAGCATCTTAAATACTGAGTGAAAGAAAGCTCCATTTTCTTCCAAATATATATATATCGAAAGCAGTGAGCTATGATTAGAGAACGCCTGATCACTGGTGTTCTTCAAAGGAATAGATTTTAATCTCTGTCTATAAACAGATAGCGACATTTTTAAAGGAACAATTATATGTTTCTTTAGAGGGATGATTCATCAAATTAGTCAAAGAATGCACATTATGAGGCTTTTTATATTTATGCTTGAGTTGCCAACAAGCAGAATCTAATGGTGGCTTCAGACAACCGGGAAATAATGTGAGGCCCCCTTGGAAAGCTTACCACATGGAACCGCGAGACATGTTGTATGGACATGTGAATGTGCCCTTTATTCAATTGGATCATTGGTCCATTTACCACACTATTGTCTGTTCTGACTGACAGTTGCTCAGGGACTCCATCACCATGAAACTGGAGATATGGGGAATTTCTCATACTTTGCAAGCAGAAGACCCTATCACTGAGCTCTAGTCTTTCCCTAGATACCGGGAGACATTTATATGGAGCCTTCAACCACAAGGCCAACCGTAGAGTTCAAAGCCACCCAGATTCACATGTTTTCCCTACACAGGGAAAGGATACCTGGATGGGTTCATTTCAGTGCTAGCGCTTGGTAAATTATAAATCGGGAAAGTAAATCGTATGGAGAGCATTTGGGAGTAGGTAAACTGAGGGCAGGGTGGTTGGTTGCAAAGACTTATAAAGAGGACAGGAAAATACTAGGAGGAGGAGGAGGAGGCTGCTTAATCAACAGAGACAGGGAGGCAGTTTCAGGCATAATATTTAACATTTTTGTTCAAAACATTTCAGGATTCCTCTAATGTTTTCAGGAGGTTAATAAGAAAGGTGACTGAACGTGAGCCAAGTGAACTGATATAATGAATGTCAAAAGAATAATAGCAAAAATGGCTTTGTCTGAATATCCTTTGGCAAAATTGGGCTTTTAGAATGTGGAGGCTTTGTAATATAAAGTGTATTGCTTCATTAGCTTCCAATTGGCACAGAGCATTGAGTGCAATTAGCCCCTCATCACCAAACAACTTATTGAACAAGAGGATTTAGCAAAAATGACTTTTTGCTTCTAGAATAACAAGGCCAGGATCTCGGAAATATACTTGACAACAAAAATTATACTAAGCTAACAACAATACCAGCGTGAAAACTTGATCATGATCCACAAATATTTGAAATAAGAGATAGAGACCCGTGACTCTCCAGATATTGTTGGGGTCCTGCTCCCATCAGCCTGCCCCCCTCCGGCCAGCATGGACAATGGTCAGGGCCCCGGGTTGCCAATGATTGCACACATCTGCCATCAGACACAGACTGCAAGCAGGACCACTGTGGTAGCTTAATGGTTAATCTCCTCTTCAAGTGACATAACAGGCTGTTGGAGATAGAGTTCCATATGATTAAAAATGAGTTCTCATCAGGAAATCGCATTTGGTTTGTTCGGTGAATCTTCCTTTTAAACTCAGCCCGCTTTACAATATTTGGATCCCACCTTTTCCACGGAATAATTTTAACTGCGACTACTTTGTAAGAAGCAGTTGTCAGAGGAGATATTCCTTTGGTCCAAGGGAGAAAAAACAATTTCTGCTGCTTTTCAGTGAATTTGAGCAACCCAGTACCCAAACCATTTAAACCAGACAATTTGTATTTAAACGTGTTTTTACCCTCTCCCCAAATATTCTTTCGACTGGCTGTAAAGCAGTCAGCCTTGGGATATCCACCTGCCTAATGTTGGGTAGTTATCAGCCAAGATCTCACATTTTCTGCTAATTATTTCAGTGCTTATTTTTGCATGCACATTAGACAAGATTGCATTTTCTCTGGAAAAGTCCACTCCGACAATGTCAAAGAATTAGAAAATTATCTGTGCTTAGCGTGGGAGTGGGCACACCAGTGATGATCATCATGCAAGGCATTACTTAGTAATTTTCTTTCAGTAACTCTGTCAGTTTTACCATAGAAACGAAGAAAGAAAAACCCAGCAAATCTAATAATAATAACCAAGTGAGCTTTAGATAGCATTAATAAGCATGTTATTTACTATTTTTGAAATTGCTAGCTTTGCTTTTTCAGGGGAGAAAAAAAATCTGTTCTCCTTCTTTGCAATTCTCCTGGAATGTACTGCATCTAAATTTATGCTCTTCGCCATTTTTGACCTGATGCACACAACAATCAGGTGTCAAGGAAGAGACTGGAGAGAGGAACAAAGTTTCCAAACAATCCCTTTTAACTGTTAAGAGGCTTCCTGTGGGGTTTTACCCAGACGCTGCCCAAGTAAAAAGTACAGGAACTCATCATGGCAGCCGCCATAGAAATTCCCCCATAAGAACACAAGAGCCTGCTTGATTAGGCCAGTGGCCTGCCCAGTCCAGCAATCTGTTCACACAGTGGCCAAACAGATTGTTGTTGTTTTTTAGTCGTTTAGTCGTGTCCGACTCTTCGTGACCCCATGGACCAGAGCATGCCAGGCACTCCTGTCTTCCACTGCCTCCCGCAGTTTGGTCAAACTCATGCTGGTAGCTTCAAAGACACTATCCAACCATCTCATCCTCTGTCGTCCCCTTCTCTTTGTGCCCTCCATCTTTCCCAACATCAGGGTCTTTTCCAGGGAGTCTTCTCTTCTCATGAGGTGGCCAAAGTATTGGCGCCTCAGCTTCACAATCTGTCCTTCCAGTGAGCACTCAGGGCTGATTTCCTTAAGAATGGATAGGTTTGATCTTCTTGCAGTCCATGGGACTCTCAAGAGTCTCCTCCAGCACCATAATTCAAAAGCATCAATTCTTCGGAGATCAGCCTTCTTTATGGTCCAGCTCTCACTTCCATACATCACTACTGACTTTATGGTCCAGCTCTCACTTCCATACATCACTACTGGGAAAACCATAGCTTTTTATAATGAATGATTTTAGAGTGTTGTTTGTGCTGTACTTTTGTACTGTTTTATTGTTGTTAGCTGCCCTGAGCCCAGCTTCAGCTGGGGAGGGCGGGATATAAATAAAATTTATTATTATTATTATTATTATTATTATTATTATTATTATTATTTTACTATACGGACCTTTGTTGGCAAGGTGATGTCTCTACAAACAGATACCTGTGGAAAACTGGCAAGCGGGACCTGAGGACAAGAGCACTTTCCCCTCTTGTGACTTCCAGCAACTGGTATTGGAAGACAGTCCATAGCCACACCAAAGTTACCCAGTTTATTCACCTTCTGTTTTGACTAAGACCCCCTAGATCCTTTTCACATGTACTGCTGTCAAGTCAGGTGTTCCCAATCCTATATTTGTGCATCTGATTATTTCTGCCTAAGTGCAGAACCTGACATTTGTCCCTATTGAAATTCATTTTGTTCATTGGCCCAGTTCTCCAATCTGTTGAGGTCATCTTAAATCCCAATTCTGTCTTCTGCAGTATTAGCTACCCCATCCCGGTTTGATGTCATCTGCAAATTTGATGAGCATCCCCTCAATTTCTTCATCCAAGTCATTTATAAAGATGATGAACAACACCAAATATTTCTCATGCTCTGCTAAAATAAACAACAATTGTGCTCCTCTCTTTCCCCTCCAGTACACCAATGATTGCACCACTCCTTCTAGATTCCCTATCTCAGCCTTTGCTGAGCTGGTACCCTCATGGTTGGGGCTGATGGGAATTGCAGTCACAAAAACTGGATGGCACCAGTTTGGCAAAACCTGCACTCTTTCCTCACTAGTTATGCAATCATAGGTCCTTCATGGACATAATGGAATAAGACATCAAAAATGCACGAGCATTTATCAATAAAAGTTTAAACAATGCAAGAATAAATACAAAGGCATGATAGCAAAAAAAATAACAACAACCCTTAGATAAAATACGCGTCTAAACTCTTCATCAGAATCTCCCTCTCTCTATATTCTCTGATAACTCAGCTGCTATAAATAAGCTTCTTTGCCCCTGGATGAGAGCTCTGCTTGGGATCCACAGTGTACCTATTTTATGATATTATTATTACTATTATTATTATTAGTAGTAGTAGTAGTATGCCAAGGGAATTCTCTGCAACATTTGCTCTTCTAAAGGACCATCAACTTTTATTTTTAATGGTTTGTTTTCCACCACCACCCCACCTCAGCTAAAACTAAAATTATTATACCAAAGGGTTGAAACGTTATGACCCCTCATTCCATGAAGACAACAGTGTTTTGCAACACAGAGTTTGCTATGCAGCTTTAAAAATAAAAAAAGGAAAACACAGGCCAATAAACTCTTTCTTAAGCAAAATTGTGAAACCACGATTCCATCTGTTTTATCTGAATTGCAGGTTGTTCGACATAATCTACTTCAGCCATGTGTGTTATCCCAACGATTATACTATTAAAAAGTAAAATGGCTTTCTTGCAATCTTTGTGCCTTGTAATAACATACTCAGCTTTCCAAGGATGACTGATGTGGCTCTGAGACTCCTAAACAGGGAAAGGGAGCCCATTTCAACAATCTTTAAATAAGGCTGTTATTTATTATTTGTATCCCCAGTAGGAAAAAAAAACACAGTTTCACTGAAATGAAACAGACCGTTTTGTGTACTGAGGGGCTTAACTAAGAGAGCCAGGATGATTTCTTCCATAAGTAAACCACACTATACCACTTCCTAATACTGTCCCTGAGGACTCCATAATTTGTTTGCAAATATTTCCTAGAAGACTGAAGCAAGTTCAAATAAATGGAGAGTCGCTTCAACAGGGATTGGCTCCCAAATGTTGTGTTTTGTCTATAATTCTATCTATTGTTCTTTGGGGATGGCAAATTTAGAAAGTTAAGAGGAGGCCTCAAGGATTAGTCAACAGGGAGAACTTTTGTACATCAGTTGGGATGGTATCTGTCCTAACTTCATTTTCCAGGAATAGTTACGAGATTGCCAAAATACTTTGGCTGTAGCTACCCAACATCTGTCCCTGCTTCACTGTCTTAATTCTAACACGCTTGAATTCTTTTGTAGCTACAACTTGGTTTTTCTCATGAATTTCCCTTTCTGAAAACAATGGAATAGGCACAGCGGCTCTTTTACGAACCAGAAACCTTTCTTTCGCTTAAGAAGAAGAAACACTGGTTGCCCAACAGAAGCGCTCCTGAGTAAACCCCCTGGGACTGGTACAAAACTATAATCATCCCCGTCCTGTTCATTTCATTTTCACAGGAAAATATCCAGACGGGTTGCGTCTGAATGAATTGTGCATTCACAGTGCATGCTGTGTAAGAAGCTACAGTAGCTAGGATGTCCCGAACATCCACAAAGTACTGTGGGAGCTGTTATGGAGAAGCCCATAGTCTGTTAGGTGGCCGTTTTTAAATAAATAAAATAAATTAATAAGCCACACTCTTCCCCCTTGGCAACTCGATACATGGGTCTTCTGCAGTTTCCCCTTACAACATCAAAGCCTACCATTTGTTACATGGGCAGTTCTCCCTAGATTGTGTGAAAATGCATAACAGAAGCACCTATTTCCAGAAAAATGGAGCGTACCACGGGAATTGCTGCCAAAAATAGCTCTGACTCCGAGTGCCTCCCCCACCTCTCTCCTGCTCTCCCTCTTCCCTTTTGTGCTTTTCTCTTCTTTGCACTGATGCTTCCCCCTCACTGCATCCTGTATCTCACGTTATCGTTTATTCCAGGGTGAATGGGCAGAGCAATTTGGTGTGAAAATGAAAAACATTGAAACCCTTGACCTCTTCTGCTGAAGTCAAGCACATCAGTTTATCAGATACATGCAACGCTATGAGCACAGAACTAAGAATTTACTCATTTTTAAAAAATAAAAAACCCCATGAACTAATGCTATTAACTTGAATAGAACTAAATTTCACAAGTGGCCCCCTCAAAGTGAGCAGTGCTATTTATGGACTAATGTACTATTCAGTAGAAGGGTGTGGGCTCCTGTAATTTACTGCTAATTTTCAGTAAAAGCAGTTGAAGCAAAAGGTATTTATAGTTAGCTTTATACAGGAGGAATATTGAATATTCCAACAAGAAGATTGGAGTCCTGTTCAGACAACATGTGTACACTGACTGAATGCATGTGAGCATGGGTGGCTCAGGATCATGTCCACTGCTCCCCATGTGTCTTTATCATAAACTTTCCAAGAAGGCCCAATGTACGTAGGAAATACCTGCATATGTTGTTATTGTTTGGTCGTTTAGTCGTGTCCGACTCTTGGTGACCCCATGGACCAGAGCACGGCAGGTACTCCTGTCTTCCACTGCCTCCCGCAGTTTGGTCAAACTCATGCTGGTGGCTTCGAGAACACTGTCCAACCATCTCGTTCTCCTTGTGCCCTCATCTTCACGATCTGTCCTTCCAGTGAGCACTCAGGGCTGATTTCCTTCAGAATGGATAGGTTTGATCTTCTTGCAGTCCGTGGGACTCTCAAGAGTCTCCTCCAGCACCATAATTCAAAAGCATCAATTCTTCAGCGATCAGCCTTCTTTATGGTCCAGCTTTCACTTCCATACATCACTACTGGGAAAACCATAGCTTTAACTATGTGGACCTTTGTTGGCAAGGTGATGTCTCTGCTTTTTAAGATGCTGTCTAGGTTTGTCATTGCTTTTCTCCCAAGAAGCAGGTGTCTTTTAATTTCGTGACTGCTGTCACCATCTGCAGTGATCATGGAGCCCAAGAAAGTAAAATCTCTCACTGCCTCCATTTCTTCCCCTTCTGTTTGCCAGGAGGTGATGGGCCCAGTGGCCATGATCTTCGTTTTTTTTGATGTTGAGCTTCAGACCATATTTTGCGCTCTCCTCTTTCACCCTCATTAAAAGGTTCTTTAATTCCTTCTCACTTTCTGCCATCAAGGTTGTGTCATCTGCATATCTGAGGTTGTTGATATTTCTTTCGGCAATCTTAATTCCGGCTTGGGATTCATCCAGCCCAGCCTTTCACATGATGAATTCTGCATATAAGTTAAATAAGCAGGGAGACAATATACAGCCTTGTCATACTCCTTTCCCAATTTGAACCAATCAGTTGTTCCATATCCAGCTCTAACTGTAGCTTCTTGTCCCACATAGAGATTTCTCAGGAGACAGATGAGGTGATCAGGCACTCCCATTTCTTTAAGAACTTGTCATAGTTTGCTGTGGTCGACACAGTCAAAGGCTTATTAATTAATCAACCACATTTTACACAAACTTGAAGACAACTTAGGAATGTACCTGCTGCTGGCTCCCTTTTCAGAAGGAAAAAACAGGGTACAAATATTCACACAAAACGAAATGGAAACGGGAGGAAGATCTTTGCTTTCTATAGCAGTCCTTACTAGTGGTTCAGCTAATGATCTTTCAGTTAAGGTTAAGACCTCAGGGAATGTTCTGGAGATGTATTTTGTTGTGTGAATACCAAGAGTTTACAAAAATGTTCCCTAATGAATATTTCAAGCAAACAGGGCAAGGAAGCTTTTACTAAACTAGGCATTAAAAAAAGATGAATCAACAATTGCATACATATTTTACGGAGGCTGTGTCCCAAAGTGTTTATGTTATGAAGCTCCCACAGTGCCATTTTAAAAAGATCACCATGTTCCTATGCAACCTAAGAGAACAGAGGCTGTGGAAGAAGTTCAGGTAAGGCAAAGAGGGGGAATGATTTTAGAGATATTTCAGACACATCCATGCCGTATATTTTAAGCATTGTTATACCACTTTAACAGTCATGGAGAATTCTGGGAACTGCAGTTTGTTAAGTGTGCTGGGAATAGTTCTGTGAGGTCAGCACCCTGATCAAACTATGGCATTAAAAGTGGTACAGTGGTGATTTAAATGTATGTTTTGGATGTGACCTTCCTGATCCTGAAATTGTTTTTATTCACATTTCCAAAGAAAGCTGAACAGTTCTGTCTTAATCCTACATCATAATGAAAATTGCTTTATTATGTAAACTGAAGGCCATCCATTTGCCTTATCTTCCTCAGGTGCCTTTTAGATCATGGGATAAAAGCAAGCAGTGAACATTCAACCAGACATCCCATCTGATACTGTTAGTCACAGAGGACATAATCCAGTGTAAAAACGGAGGGCTCCCCTCCTGAAAATTCAGCAATTCTGCTTATTGTTTAGATGCATTGTGCATTTTAAATATGAAGCATTAAAGTAAGAATCCAAACTTTTGCCTCTTCACATCTAAAAGAGCTTTTAAAGCATGAAAACTGAAGTAGGAGCGGTATCTAATCTATGTGCAGTAAAAGAAGGAGGTACACCTTGTTAGCATTATTGAAATTCTCTCTCTCTCTCTCTCTCTCTCTCTCTCTCTCTCTCACACACACACACACACACACACACACGCCCTACATTAAGATCTTCACCACACACTCTTCTCCAAGTTGTCCTGCTTAAAGAGGGAAGGGCCTTTCTCGTGGGGGTGCCCTGGTTTGGGAACCCTCTCCCCAGTACGCTCGCTTGGCACCTACATTAAAATACTTTCAGTGCCAGACAAAGGCCTTTTTATTCTCCCCCACCTTTTAAAAGTATGCTTCAGTGTATTTGAGTCCTTGAGACAAATTCTTTTTAGCTGAGTCTTAATGCTGTTGTAGAATACTTGTATGCTGCTTAAGGTGGTTTGGTGTAGATATTTGTATACAGATATTATAGTTTTAACTTATCACATTAACCTTGGCCACCTCAAAAGTAATTGTAAGGACGCCCCCCAAAAAAGCCTGCACCCTTAGCAATGAGAATTTTATAGAAATGGCCTCTCCTATTTCATAATGTTAGAATGCAGTTTCTCTTCTCGTGAATGGATAGGTAATGATTGCAAAACAAAGAATACAGGAGACTTTTGTTGTTGTTGGATGGCACTGTGTTCTAAATCATAGAGAGAACCTGCACGTATGAACATGGGGAGCTGCCTTATACTGTGTCAGAACACTGGTCCCTCAAGCTCATTGTCTTCATTGACGGACAGCAGCCCTTTAGGGCCTTTTTTATGCAAACTCGATGCTCTGAGCTATGGCCTCCATAGACAGGCTGCCCATGTCAGAGCTTATTTTATTATTCATTTATTAATGTAATTGAATTAAGAATTAAGAAATTCAAGGTGCCATACATGGTTCCCTTCCCCCATTATCTCCCCAACAACTCTGCAAGCTGGGTTAGGCTGAGAGACAATACAGTGGTACCTCTGGTTGCGAACGGGATCCGTTCTGGAGCCCCGTTCGCAACCTGAATGGAATGCAACCTGCGTCTGTGCACATGTGAGTCGCGATTCGCTGCTTCTGCGCATGCACGTTATGTCATTTTGCGCGTCTGCGCATACGTGAGCGGCGAAACCCGGAAGTAACCCTTTCTGGTACATCCAGGTCGCCGCGGGACACAACCTGAAAAGACGTAACCCACAGCATTCACAACATGAGGTATGACTGTAGGTAGCTTCAGTAATGGCTGAATGGGGATTTGAACCCTGGTCTCCCAGGTCCTAGTCTAACACTCTGACCCCTACACCAAACTGACTCTCACCTTCAGCCCTCATGTGTGCGTGGTTGTGGCTGAGGACTCAAGAGAGATGTGCAAAGAGCTTCTCCCATCCCACACAATTATAACCGTGTGATTAGAGAACGACTGAAGGGAGCTAATAAGGTGTGGTGGTTGTAATTAGGTGACAACTATTCCATTTCTATTAAAAGATACTGCTGTTAGAAAAAGATATGACAGTAAGAGGGAGTGAAGTGCCTGACTACACTCGAGCTAATTGTCAGACTCCCTAGATCAGTTTAACTAGCCTAAAGTTATTCTTGAGATAAGTTAATTGAACAAATTGAGCTGCACTGAGGAATAGCACTGAAAAACCTGGATTACTGAAAAGGGAAAAGAGCGGTACGGGCTTGGAAGGGGAAAAAACCAGGCTGACTGTTTCATCTCCCCGATGCAAAGCTGTCATTTTGAGGCAGCTAATTAGGCACAGGGAGTTCTTCTTCTTCCCCCAGATTTGTAGATGGGGAAGCTTTCTCAGCTTCTTACGAGACTGCTTTCAGAATCCTCCACTGCAGGATTCCTGCCCATATTTTAAAGTTCTACCTTAATGGATGTAAGTGGGGTCTGCAAAAAAATAAAAAATAAAAATTGTGGCAGCATGGAATGCTCCTGTTCAGGATCCTAACCACCCACCCAGCCATGCCCTTTCCCCAGCCGCCCTATTCCACTACAGTACAACAGCTCTCATTTCCCTCCTCCCAGCGTTTTGTGACTACTGAGCACCCTCAGCCCTTATTTCTTGCTCCTTTAGGGTTCTCAGAGTCTTTTTTGTACTTCAAAAAACCACATGGTCCTCCCAAGCCTGCTGATGCCTCCATTTTGTACATGGATGGTGCCATTTTGATGATGATGATGATGATGATGATGATAATAATAATAATAATAATAATAAAAAATAAAATTATTTATACCCCGCCCATATGGCTGGGCCTCCCCAGCCACTCTGGATAGCTCCCAACAGAATATTAACAACACAAATAAAATCAAACATTAAAAAGCTTCCCTAAACAAGGCTGCCTTCAGATGTCTTCCAAAAGTCAGATAGTTGTTGACATTAAGAGTTTGTTGTTCATGGGATGCAGGGATGCTAACTTGGATAAAATATTGTGGGGGCCCAGATAAACCTTGCTCTGCATAATCAACCACATGATGCAGTGCACACATACTATTTGAATGTGAGTGCCCATCAGCTTGGGGGGGTGGCCCCCTCAAATATTTTATTGTGGGCGCCGTAGCCCCCACGGCCCCTAGGTGTTGGCTCCTCTGGTGGGATGTTTACTAGAGTGGAAACCTTGGTTCTTCCAAAGGTACATTTCTGGAAGGTGACGAGGAATCATAATAAAATTAACCGATGAATTAGCAATAAACATGGACTACAGGTTTTGTTTTTAAATGGGGAGATCTACCTAGGACCATGCCAGTTAATAGCTGGGGGGGGAGGTGTTCTTTGAAACTCCATTGAAACTTGCAATTGCCCTGAAGATAGAAGGTAAATGAAAGAACCCCTCTAAAGGAATGCTGTTGTCATAGAAATGAATCAAGACCACTCTTTAATCAGCTAGCTACCTTGAGCCAGACCATCAATTATAGAAAAGGATTAGAGGCTGCACATTGTTTCCTCTTCCTGCCTACTGATTTTCATTTGTTTCATTGAAGGACGGGATGCGGCCACCTCTCATTTAGCACACACGCTGTTCCCTGAATTCTGTCCAGGCTGCTTAGAAACACCCTCCAAACAGTTCTAGAGGCTGCCGCAACAGGTTTCCATGCAGTTTTCCAACTTACAAATGTCCCCAGAGGTGCCATCTTGGTTCAGTCATGCCCACTTGCTTTATTTTCCGACCGTGAAAAGTTAAAGTGTAGCTTAAATTCGCAAACTTACAAAAATGGGCTTTTATGATATTGCTGCTGAAACAGACATACGGTAAAACGGAACAAAAAATGTTTTATTGCCAATTTGCGAGCTTGAGACTGTTGTGCAATTAATTCTAATGTCATTCATCACTTTCATTTGCGGGTCCTCTCTAATACCCGTAGGATTTTCTTCTACATTTGCCATTTACGCGTATGAATGCCTGCGGAATTTTAAGGGAGTGGCTTATATTCAGGTATTGTCTTTTTTCTCCCCCCCCCTTTAAAGGTGCGGCTTATATTCTGGCCAATACAGTATATGCACCTCCCATGTTTCTCTGATGAAAATAGGGACATCCCATTCCATAATGATACTTTTACTGTTTAAACTCGACACATCTTATTGGGTTGCCCCAGCAGTCTGGCCAGATTCCAGCATATTTAGAAACACAATAAAACATTAAATGTTAAAAAAAAACAACTGTTAAAATGGCGGGGGACTGCTTTAAATTTACAGTGTGGATGTGATCTCTATCCCTTCTCTGCAGGATATGAATTCAGAAGGCAGTTGCAAGATGCCTGTGTTCCTTGTAGTAACAGTTGTGTACCTCTGCCCACTTCCTCAGCTTTCACCAGTCCAATTCTAGTCCAAAATATTATAATTGCATAACAAAGATAACATATCCAAAGCAACATATGCAAAAAGCTGCTGTGGTGCCAATTTATGTGGTGGTTATTAGTTTGGAATCAACAAAATGCTTTTAAAGGTTACAATAACAATGGCTTTCACAGGATATATCTTAATTACCAGAAGAGCATGAGATAATGGGTTTCTTGAACAGCAGTGCAGTAGATTTCCAAATGCTCCCAAATAAAAGTTTCTGAAACACAGTGACGGCTAGTATTTATGGGGACTGTATGGGGACTGTAGAGTGAGAGGCCAAGAGGAGAGCGAGCCAGAGTCAGTGAGAGGCAGACCCACCTAATTCTGCAATGCATAGACTAAAGAGTTGGAAGCTGACAGACGGGGGGGGGGGAGGTAAAGGACGCCTGGATGGTTACGTCCAGTCAAAGGCGATTATGGGGTTGTGGCACTCATCTCTCTTTCAGGCCAAGGGAGCCAGCGTTTGTCCACAGATAGCTTTCTGGGTCATGTGGCCAGCATGACTAAACTGCTTCTGGCGCAACGGAACACTGTGACAGAAACCAGAGCGCACAGAAATGCTGTTTACCTTCCCACTGTAGTGGCACTGGTGGAGGAAGAGGAGTGCGGGGGGGTGCACTGCCCCTGGCAGCACGATCCCGGTGGGGTGCCATTGTGGCTGCCCCCTGCCTGCACTGGGCACCACACTCCCTCAGGCAGCGTGCCCCATCTTCAGGACGCATGCCAGCCCCACACCCGCCTGCTCTCTGCCCCCCAGTGCCGGAGCATGAAGCTCCGCCACTGCGTAGTGGTACCTATTTATCTACTCGTACTGATATGCTTTTGAACTGCCAGGTTGGCAGGAGATGGGACGGAGCAATAGGATCTCATCCCATCATGGGGATTCGAACCACCAACATTCTGATTGGCAAGCCCAAGAGGCTCAGTGGTTTAGACCACAGCACCACCCTGTCAGACAGTACCACCCCTTGGATTGGTTGTAAGTGAGAAGGCAAACAGGTGGGGGCTAGCTGAGGGCAAACAGGTTACTGGGACAATACTCCATTCACTCTTAAGGGAGTAGTTTCCATTGCTGAAAGAAGGAGTAGATCTGGAAGTTTCAAACATATGTCCTTGGCATGGTTTTGTATCAGCTATCTCTCACATGTTTTCTTTGTTTACTTGCACTGTAATTTGAAAGAACCTCCTTTTGCTGTTGAAATGCCTCTGCATATAAAGATAATTTTACAGTGCTTGAAGTGGTGATATACTTTTTATATTGTCATGTTGCTTTAATACAGATTTTACATCATGCGGCTGTGTAGGCTCCATTAGATTGCTAAAACAAACGTTACATAAAATACAATGATCAGGACTTTAATTGCTTTTCCACTGGCAACAAAACAGTGTTTATCTCAGCCTATTCTATGGGGCCTGTCCTCCAAATTACAGGATCAACTGTACTACCTGGGCATACCACATGATTTAACCTTTGTATCAGGAGGACACAAAAGGCCTTTCCGACAACTCCCATCCCAGTCGGAAAGTACATTGCGTGCCCAGGTGCAGAAGCACACAGGCAAGTCAAGGCAGCCCCAGGGAAGGAATAAGACTAAGGACACCAGCATGTGGGTTGAAATAGGCCACAGCTTTATTGATTACACCCAAGTAGGCACTGGGTATGGATTCTGTATCAGCCCACCCGACTGCTGATAGGTGAGTGAGCTGGGTCAACCCTGGATGGAAGGTTGCCCTATGACATGTCAAATTGGAGCACTCTCCTTGGGGTAAGGGCAGTGCTACTTTTTTTTAGAAAAAGAGGTGCCGAAACCTCCTTCAATCTCTTAGAATGGCAATGGCGTCCACCTGAGAAGTGGTAGAACGGAATTCTGTCTGGGAAAAAAGCCCTGGTGCTACCCTAGTGGGCTCCCGGACAGAAATACCTCCCTAAACCCCTTTGATGGGGTACCCGTTAGCCAAAATTCAAACCCAATGCCTAATCTGCCTTAACCGCCATAAATTGTAACAATTGCTTTGAGGCAGACAAACACCAGTTTGTCTGCAGGAAGAAAATCCTCGCTGGCCCTGAATATGGTGGCCAAGCATACCATAGCAAGGTCAAGATGGCCCCAACTTGCTCACCTTTGGGATGGAGCTAGCTGTCTGCCAACAGCTAGAGGGCACTACATAGGCCACCCTTGTGTAATGGCAGAATCAGAGGAACTCGAGGTAAACGGTCAAGCAAAGGCTATAATCTGAAAAGCAAATTTTTAATGCAGAGTTGAAGAACCTGAGGGACCATGCTGGCTGGGAATGATGGGAATTGGAGTCACACAACATCTGGAGGGGCTCTGTTTCCCCACCACTCCTTTCACAGATTGCTTAGGCTGCCAGTTGAAATGCATTTTGATGCTCCCATTAAACCATAGACTTTAGCACATATTGCAGTTGGAATGGATGCAGTGGGATTCATTTCCACCCTGACCTCAATCTGACAGTTAAAATAGGTTGAAACAGGAGGGGGAGCTCTCACTGCATGATCCAAGGAAACAGGGAGGACAAAAATACATTTGTCAGTCCTGACTTGTCTTGTGGAAATGACACACACACACACACACACACACACACACACACACACACACACACATGTAACACCAGGCCTTTTTTTCAGCCGGAACTCAACAGAACTCAGTTCCAGCACCTCTCAGGTGGGTGCCACTGCCATTATAAGAGAACAAGGGAGGTGTTCATGGTTAGTTCCAGCACCTCTTTTTCGAGAAAAATATCACTGTTTTAAGCCAGTATCTTCTCGCTGCATCTAATTTTTAAAATTACATTTTCAAAAATAATTTCTGCTACTTGGGAAAATAGCAAAAATCCTTGTGGGAAAATAAAATAAAATAAATAAAATACTGTTTTGTTGTAGGCAAGCCTGAGTATCAGCTATTTGGCCCAACTGCTGGCCCAGAAAGCAAAGGCAGAATCAACCTATGAACAGCTGAGGGTTTTTTAAGGAAAGAGATCTTATGCAACAGGGTGACATTTCCGAGGAAGCAGGTTTCTCAGATTTAAAGCCACTTTAGAAAGAAAACATCAATCAACCAAGGCTGGTTTTATAACACTGACAACACTATTACTGAAATTGTTAATGAAGTACTAAATTCTGTGAGTCGCTAAGTACAACAGATCCTTCACACTCACCGTGCCATACATCATCAAGAGTTATGAGACATCCCTTTGCACAATGGATGAGATCCCCGTATTGTGAATAATGGGAACACATAACAGTAGCTATTATCATGGGCTCTCTGTTATTGGCCTGATCAGCATCATTTGATGAATAATACATACTTTCAGTAGAATAGCCAAAGCATTTCATTAAAGTGCAACGGGCACTATGTGAAAATGGACGTGAGACGCTGCCACTTTCCTTAGCTGGTGACTCCTCTCGGGAAGTATTATGTCTTTGAACAGCCTGCCTCCCAAATATACATTGATAAATAACAGTGATTAATCGGCATGTTCAAATTGCAATAAAGAACCGGCACCAATGCTCTGTTTGTCTATTAGTATACTGTTATCTTTATGGAGACTTTATAGAGACTTTATGGAGACTTATTAGAAGCAGAAGGCCGCCAGTGTAAACAAGTCTGCACATTGTTCCTCTTCCCATGCAAGACTTTTTAGACTGCTCTCCAAATCTCTCAGCGTTTAGTTTCAAATGTAAAGTCCCTGCACAATTCTTTCCCTTTCAGATGTTGTCTGATGTCCTCATATTATTTCTGCCCTGCATTTCTATCCCAAGGAGCTTGAGATGGTCTGCCTGGTTCTCCACTTCCTCAGTTAATCCTCACAACAACCTTGTGAGGTAGGTTAGGTTGAGAGGCAGTGACTGGCCCAGTGAGCTTCATGATCAAGATCGGAATTCAAACTCAGCTCTCCAACTAGTCTAACAACTACATCACACTGGGTACTCAGAAAAGTATTGAGCAAGACAAAATTTGCACTGTGTGCCAAAATTTTCCAGTCACGTTTCTCATAAGTTCAGCTTGAAAAGTGATCCTGATAAGATAGTTAGACAAGAGGCAGAGGATGTGATTATAGGTGTTTCATACATGTTGTAAGATCTAAGCCCCTTCTTCCTCTCCTGTCAAGGGCTCACCTGTTATTATTGACAGTTCGCATACAGATTCTCTTTCTCTCTCTCTCTCTCCTGCAAACAGAAGCAAAATGATATTTTGATATTTGGAGATCCTCTGACAGCTGCTAATGCGAGTGCTCAAGTAGCATGAGGCAAGCGGCTAAAGCCAGAGCAAGCCCAAGAGACTTTTTGAGTACAAGGCAGGAAAGGTGAAATATATTCCAAACCAGGGGAAAAAATGACTGGGCAGAAAAAGGTCAGGTGTTCTGGGAGACGTTCAAAAGGGTGACAGCCTGTGCTGTTGTTTCAAGGTCATTGTTGTGAAAGAGAATGGGTGGAAAGTTTGAAGTCTCGCACAAATCTGTGCTTGTCGTGTGCTTTTATTTTCTCTGCGTGTTCCACGGGCAGCGCTGTCCGTGCACAGATTAGTGCTTTTAATACGGTCTTTTGGCAGAGCGTTTCATTTATTTATTTATTTCTAAAAAGGATTATTTTGCTGCCTTCGACCTTGTTGCTTGTGGCAGAGTTCTCTTGTGTGCACCTGTTGTTTATGCCCGTTCCCTCTCGGCAGATGGAAGCAGGCAGCACAGCAAATGCTGCTACAGAAATGCCACCGACCGTACATTAGGAGGTGCCCTTTCCCCCTGCTGTGGGGATGGGGAGGATATGCCACTAGCAGTTCATCACAGGCAGCTGCTCTGAACCTTTTAAGACTGGTGAAACAAAACGCTAATGGCAGCCAAGAGTACCCCATTAAATCCATTGGATTCCTCTATACAGCCATTGCAAGTTGCCACATCCTGAAAATAACGTGCTTTTATCGATTGCCGTTTTACCTCACATACCACAGTGTGAAGAAAGATGGCGGTGGTGGTGATTCTTTAAGACATTCTGTTGGATGCCAGAATGATGAAGAAAGGACGAAAACTAAATAACATAAATATTAAACTAAGTACAACTTAAAATACAGCATCCAGTCACGAAAACAGCAGCAAGCATAAATAATAACTATGTTATCTCCAAATGTCTGAGTGAAAATATATTATTGTTTTATATGATTAAATATAGTCTGTTATATAATAGTTATATTTAAAGTTACTTTTCATATGGCACTTCTGAATGTACATACATGATTTTAGTAATCATTACAACAGGCCTATAAGGTAGGCTAATGGTATTGTCCCCATTTTGCAGGCTCAAAGATGGCAGCTTGCCTAAGGTGACCCACTGAGCTTGTAGCTGGTGTGTGCTGTGAAAGGCTTCCTATCTCACAAGAAAGTAAATGGGCCTGAAAGCCAGGCTACAAAATACTCAGCTGGGGCTGGCTAAGGAGACTGATCAGGCAGATGAGTGTCAGAAACTGAAAATTTGGTTTGCCAATAGGGGTGAAATGTAAAAGCTAAAAGGTAAAGGACCCTTGGACAGTTAAGTCCAGTCAAAGGTGACTCTGGGGTTGCGGTGCTCATCTCGCTTTCAGGCCGAGGGAGCTGGCGTTTGTCCACAGACAGCTTTCTGGGTCATGTGGCCAGCATGACTAAACCGCTTCTGGAGCAACAGGTCACCGTGACGGAAACCAGAGCGCATGGAAACGGTGTTTACCTTCCCACCGCAGTGGTACCTATTTATCTACTTGTACTGGTGTGCTTTTAAACTGCTAGGTTGGCAGGAGCTGAGACAGAGCAATGGGAACTCACCCCGTCAATTCGAACTGCCGACCTTCCAATCAGCAAGCCCAAGATGCTCTGTGGTTTAGACCCACAGCACCACCGCTATTACACAAAAAGGAACTTCAGGAACTAGAAACTCATTTGGGAAAACAGCAACAACAAGTTTGTGTGAGGTTAAGCCAAATGGTCAGAGACCAACTGGAAATGAGTGACCGAGGGGGTGGGCACCAGGAGCAGCTCAAAAGGTGGGTGAGACAAAAAGTGCTAAAGACTTCTCAGCCCTAAACACAGTCACAGAAGGAACACTTTCTTCTGCAGAAAGTGGTGGTGACCACACTGAATTGCCTTTCATGTTTTCTGTTCTTTTGATTAACCCAAGCATTCCAACATGCCACAGGCTATCTAAATAAGTTTCAGCCCTGTGGCTCTTATTGCTGTTTATCACACTTCACTTGGGTCCTACCCACCCACCCCCGTTCTGCTGCATTTTATATCAGCTCTATTTGGGCATTCACTCTCACATGATTACAATCTTTCCCAGTATTTATGTAGGCCCTTAAATACATGTTCATTTAACAAAAAAAGTTTTCAGGATGGTTTTTTCCAACACAAGCTACATTTCAATCTTTCTTGGAGATAGAAAATGTTCCAAAACCAAACAATGGACGTGGCATCAGAAGTAGTCTGGTTTGTTTTTTTCTTTTAAAAATGGAAATTCTGGGCACCTAAATGTGCGTCATTGGATCTGTTTTTGCTAAGGAGAAATGACCCCAATATGTTACAAATGGCCTGAACAAAAGCACATCCCAACAGCAAAATCAATAGACTCTCTGAGGCATTTGTTTTTGTTCCAGGTGCTTTCTGTATATTTTTTGTGTATAGAAAGAAAACTGTAAATTTGCGGGATATTGTGTATTACTGTACAGAAGGACTACAACGGAGGTCTACTTCTGTGTAAATTCTGCAACAAAAACGGGTACTGGGGGTGTAATGTAACCACCATGGTCTGGGACATGGAAATTTGTGAACCTGTTTTTTAAATTATACTATGCTTGACTCTTTTAATGTACAGTATTCACATGTCAATTTATAATTGATCGTGCTATTGATTGTCTTGGCTTAAAGTATGTGGCTGTGTATATTCTTGTATATTTGCATAATTTATCTATGTGCCACTCTGTGATACAATTTTTCAAAAATGTAGGCTATAAATTGGTTAAAGCAATGCATTTAAATAAGTAAGTGTGGGGGAAGAGTGGGGCTGTGTCCTCTCTGCCATCTTCCCATCACTCCGCACCACCAGCTTCCACTACATTGAAGGGGGAAAGTCTATAGGCGAGTGTCCCTAGGAGATTTAGAGCCCTGTGTGATGCCGCTCACTGAAAGCAGAAGTAGCAAGCTTTCTGAATGGCATCCGTTTATAGCTAAGCAGCAAATGATTGCAGAGACTGAAAATCAATTTTGCTGCACATAAAAATAGTAAATAAAAAAATCAATATGAGAATGCCATTAAATTATCTTTATGTCTTACAGGTAATTTACTTAAAGCAGAAACACATAACCCAAGACAAGGTAAGAACAAATAGCTGCTTTTTGAAAATTCCTCTTGGCAATTGCTGGATTTACACTAGTTAACATTGCAAAACATGAATTTGAAACTCTTCCAAGAGACACGTAAATACCCACTGACAGCTGTGCATTAATTAATAAGCCAAGACTGGTGGGTGGGACACATCCTCCAAAATTTTGGGGAGAGACCAAAAAACTATTTTGGGCAAGGTGCCTGAGCATACGGTGGTGAATCAACTTGCGAGGTTCTTATGGATTGTCTGGATCTGTTTCAGTATAGGTCCATTTATAGGACAGACGCAATCTTGGTCACCCTAGTGGATGACCAACACCAGAAACAAGATGGAGGGAGAGCGTCCCTATTGATTCGGTAGGACCTCTCAGCAGCTTAGGATACCATCAGCTGCAGTATCTTTCTGAACTTCCTGGATAGGATTAGGCCAGAAATTAGTTTTGCTCAGTTGTTGAAATCCTAACTGTAAGCAAGAAAACAAGCAAAGGCTGCTATGTGTTTGTGCTTGGACAACTAGAAACTAATCCCCTCTGAATCAGCATTCAACTCATCAAATCCAGTATAATAATGTTATTACTATATTCCCCTCTGGTAATTATATTACAACTCAATATGAGGAGTCTGTGATTTTTCTAGGAACTATAAGAGCTAGTGCTCACTCATCCCTTTGTGGTCTTCCTGCCTTTGGTGCTCTTCCCACAGGAAAAAGCTGCTTTCAGATAGCTATGGAGAAATCAATATCTCAATCAATCACAAAAATTATTGTTGTAATTGAGATGTGAGGGTAGGCTGGCATGTGCCTCTTGACCTTGTACTAAAGTGAGAGCAGTCTAAAAATAAAAAGTAGGACATTTCACAGTTGCAAATTTCACGATGTTCAATTAATAATAATACAAGCCATAGATAAATGACTGCTGTCATAGAGAGGGAATCTCATTTGCTGCTCAGTTGTTGTTCATTCCTAAGAAGAATGAGACACAAGCAGTCTGTTCCATGGAAAGAGATTGCACAAGCACAGCCCTGCGTTCCTCTGACCCATGTATTTATTGTAAGTTGAGTGGTTAATGTTAAGAACCACTGGCTAGTGTACATATTCAATACACTCCCTGGAAAATGTGCACATAATCTGTCCATGGAGAGGAAATTGTGTGCATTTCCTGGTCAATATACCTAATCTTCAACAGGCCTTTGGGAATATGCATATCTTGATAGCATTTCATGCAGCCTCTGGCCATTATGCATAATCCTAAATGGGCCTTGGGGAATGTTCGTATCTCGATTACATTTGGTACATTCCCTAGCCATTGTGTATTAATCTCTAACAGTCCTTGGGAAATGTGCATATTCAGCTGCATTTTGTGTATCCTCAGGGCCTCAAGTGAGGTGCAATTTAAGCAAATGTGAAGCTTTCTCCATGTGACCCCTAGGAGTTGGCTCCTATTCCCTGAAGCAGGACACCTCACCCTGTGGCCTGGCAGGGCTGTACCCTGCATGTAGCCAAAAATATGCTTCTAACTATGGACTTCTGCAGAATTTTTTAAAAGGATGAATAACAACAAAAGGCACTTAGCAGAGTGCTTTAGTTCTTGTTGTTCAGACCAAGCTTCTGGTAGGTGAGGTTTTAGATCAGAACAGGCACCCAAGGCCATCTTTAGCAAATGCAGCATCAGGGTACAAATATCCGCCCAGCGCCCCCAAATTACCACAGATAGTTTTGGGGTGGCCGTAGCTGCGCACTGCCAGCCATGGGGTGGTGCAACTCTCTCCCATGCCGCTGCGGGAGAGCGATCCCCACAGAGGCTTGGGAGGCTTGCGAGGGAAGCTGCATGCCCGCCAGCCTTATGGTTGGCGGAGCGCAGCTGGCGGGTGTGCAGGGAAAGGGGAGGCCACCGGCAAAGCCATGCAGCTCCCCCACTTGCTGGGGCACCCCTGAGAGGCTGATGCCCTGGTGCAACGCACCACTAAGCGCTATGGGAAAGATGGCTCTGCAGGCAACCATGTAGTACACGTTCAGGGCATTCTGGCGAACTTCATTACAGTCTCAGGCTGGGATTCCAGCTGGGGCTTAGACAGTTTGTGAGCAGCCCAGGCTACAGCTAGGAAATGAATTTCTGAAAGTGCAGTGAAATCAGGCCAGAGACAGTGGTTATATTCAGCCAGGTGAGGCTGTGTTTACAGTTTGGCAGGGGTGGACTTTGAAGATCTTCTGCAATTTGGCTCCCTGTGTGAGCCCAAAAGTTGGTGCCCCCAAATGGATCTTCTCAATTACGAATCTTCTCAATTTTGTGCCCCCTTGGCTTGGCGCTCTGTGCGAGGGAAACTGCTCCCACTTCCCTGAATCCATCGCTGTGCTTGAGTCAGCTGAGGGCCAGTGCAGCCTGGTGGTTATAGAGTGTTGGACAATGACTGGAGAGTTCCTGCTTCATATCCCTACTAAAACCAGGCTACACAGAGTTGCAGCCACTCTTATAGTTTCATTTTTCATCCTTTTCATGTTAGTACACTGCGGCTGGTGCCCGTTTTCACAGAGCAAAGACAACTCTTTCAAAGCCTCTGGAAATAAATTCTGTCCTCGATTAGAACAAATCGAGTGTTCTTCCTTTTAATTTATATACCAATTTGTTAAAATGACTTCTAGCAAGTGCAATAAAAATCTCTGTGGGGAGCTAATTCAGAATATGAATTAGGAATGATAATTTAATTTGTAGTGCCACAGAAAATGTTGGCTGAAGAAGTATTCTTCTCGGTGCAAATGTATTCCTTTTAAATAGACTGCACACTACCATGGATGTCCACTTAATAAAAAGAAAGCAACACATTGGATCAGTCCAGTCTACTGGCCGCCCTAATTTACCAGCCCCAAATGGAATCAGCATGGAATAATCTGCCTCCATTATGCTTTCTTCTCCTAAATAAAATCTGGATTCAGTCCCAGAGAATTTGTTTTCAATCCATTCTAGCAAACGTAGGGTGCTTCAAGGTGGGCTCCAATGGGCTTTGCTTTTTAAAAAGTATTTGAGTTATAGAAAAGAAATTACTCAACTATTATTGCAGTCATTTCATATGGGAGGGAAAGATGACAGATGAGGGTCAGATCTCAGAAAAAAATGTAAAATACTATGCAGGAAAATATCCTATGCATTCTTATACAGTATTTCTTTATTCCTAATTACATTTACTGTCCCTTTGCACAGTTGAACTGAAAAGAGATCTGTGTGTCTAACCCAAAGTAGATGGAGAAGTAGCATGTATTCGTTTGGTGAATTTCTTTGCATTTTTTTCTGAGATGTCATGAGAAGGCCATGTAATTGGAAGAATAAGAAGAATCAGTCTTTTTGTTGTGAGAATGAGCATGGCTGGCCCCACGAGTGTACATGCTCTTGAACATAAGTACCCTGGAGAACTGAATGTTTATCTCCTCTTAAATAGTATACAGAGATTAAGATGCTCACCATTGTGAGTAATGTGGTTAAGATCATGTTCGTCAATGCAAATTCGTGGTCTTAGAGTGGAATAAGAACGCTTATGTCAAATTGATCACCAATCTCCCACTCCAAACAGCTAAATTCTGCTATTTGTTTTCGTTTCCATGTCTACAGTTAATGGACTGTAGACAAGAGGACAGTGCTAATTTGGATACATTTGTAATGAATTGCATTTAATCCCCTGCAGAGGACATCCTAACCAATGGAAATGTCAAGTAAGGTTTTGAGCACAACTTTTCTGTGACATGTGATGAAAAAGTGATATTTTGAAATGTTGAACTAATAATTTCTGTCTCTGGCTTTTCAAAACAGCAGCTGTTCCAAGGCAGGTAATGAAACACCTGTGATGACAAAGATGCTTGGGACTGCAGGTGTGATTCACACAGGCTACAAAAAGGCAGAAGCCCTAGACACAATTCAGTTAAGGTACGACTACACAGTGCCAAGAGCACGGAGTCTCAAAACCTAAATTATGTTCCTTGTAAGAACACTGTTTCCTTTTAAAATCTGCATGATTGGGAGGATCAGTGTGGATGTGAAGGTAAAGATGTCATCAAGACAGGGCCCCAGAGCTTTTGCAACACACTGGAAATGACTGCTCAGAGTAATGTTCAATCTTCTAGGTATCCTGTACAGTGCATAGCCAAGCAAGTTACATTTATATAGATGGGAGTGGAGCTGTGGAGAGGAGGCTCCTATTTGAAAAGAAACTGGGGTTTCGGCTTCTGGACTATGGAGAGAGAGATAATGGTTTGCAACTCAGATATGGGATGTATTTAGACATTACATTCTCCAATCCTCCAAACCATAGTTTGGAGCTTCAGTAATGTGTTTTCTGCATGTGCCAGTATTCCTTCCTCCCCCTGCCTTCCATTTCCTCCTGCTCTTTTGCACCTGGCTTAGCAGAATATTTCCTGGTTTCTAAAACCACAGTTTACCAAAATATTTCGCATTCCCATTGTGGATGCAGCTGAAACTGCCAGATAACTGGTGGAAATGTAAGGTAGTAAAATAATTTTGGGAACTGATATATAATGAGTTGGAAAAAGTGTTTAAAATAATATTTTCTAAAAAAAAACACACGATATCCCAAGGGAGCAGAAAAGACTATTTATGTATGCAACCACAGCTACACGGATGCTATTGGCTCAGAGATGGAAAGAAGATGAAGTCCCTACCAGAGAAGAATGGCAGATCAAGTTGATGGATTATGCCGAAATGGCTAAAATGACTAGAAGAATCAGAAATCAGAAAGACCAAAATTGTAATACAGAATGGGGGAAACTCATATTTTATCTTAAAAACCATGGTAAACTGTTAAACTCATTAGTAGGATTGGAATAACACTTGTAGTTTAAGGGTGAATTTTGTACACAATGGAGAGGTAAAAGATTTGGATTTTTATAAAAGATGCGGGAGGAAATGATTAATAATAGAACCCACAAAAGGGAGGAGGGAAGTCCAGGAGATTCTTGGGAATCTTGTTTCTATGTTGTATATGTAAAATTTAATATGAAAAACAAAATAAATAAATTTATTTTAAAAAATCAACTGCCAGATTGCCAGCTGAATTTTGCCATAAACTGCAGCTGTATTCCAGGGCTGTTCACTACAGAAAGCGGGCTCCTTGAGAGACCACCTTCATACATTCTGAGTGACAGTTTCCATTGGTACAAGACTGGCGATTGTGTGTTCAGGCAGGCCAGTTTGCATCTGTCCTTGCATGAAAGGGAGTTCATATACCGATGAAACAGAATAATGAAAAATTGGGTGAGTCAGGCATTGACTCGAGAACACAACGGTCTCCAGGAATAAATACCCTAGGCATTTTCTTTTGAGTTGCTTTGAGAAGTTCCTTCTTTTATTGGGGTAACTCGGGGACAGTGCATTGTATTTTAAGGGCATCGGTTTGGAAGCTGATTTCCTTTCCCTCCCACTTGGTATCTGAAAAGAGCGCTTCCTTTTACAGTAGATGGCATTGTTTTTCTGTCGCTTTGCCAGCTGATGTCAAAGCACTTCCACCGTAGATGCAAAAGAGTAATGGGAACAGAGGACTACTTGCAAACAATCATTTAAGTGGCAAGGAGAGAAACAGCGGGGGTGGGAGAATGATCAAGTGCTCTCCCCTCCAGCCTCCCCCCCCCACGGCCAGCCCCCCTCCCCAAAGGAAGATGTGACATTGTTGGCTATTATCTGGCTCTTTGCCATTTTAATCTACTCACTCTGTCGGGAAACAATATTTTAAATACTAAAAGAAAACACTGTGATAAGAATTTCTTATTAAGAGAAAAGCCGGAGGGAGGGAGGAAATCCTCCCCGCTCCCTGCTCTCCCCAGCTCTGTAGAAAGAGGCCAAGCTCTGACCCACTCATCTCAGCCCATCCCTATTGCTTACATTTGGCTGAACCCAAAGCAATTTCATTTTGACTGATAGACTTGCATTAATGTAAAACCATAATCTATGTGAGAATAAGATCAGGCTCTTAATATGCAATCTATCTGTCGCCCCATAGAAGGCAGCATGGAAATTCCAATAGATTTAAATGGCTCCTTAAAGAGGGAGGAAGCAACCCACCCCATCTCTCCACATCTATTTGAGATAAGAGACAAGAGAGTGTTGGTGCAAGTGATCTTGAGAGGGCCTTCTGCAAGGCGATAGTCCTGTTCATACCAACACATATGTTTACTATCCTTTGAGTGAAGAATCAGGATCATGCTGTCTTACAGTGCAAAATAATCTAGAATTATACACACTAATCCTCCTTTCCAAATACAATTTAGAAGAAGAAATGAATGCTGTTTCATCTGCCCTGCCCTTTGTATGTTATTGACAAAGCTGCAACCCTGAGCTCAGATACTTCCATGCAAGGACCACAAATCTCTGTGAAATGGTGAGGTCCACACTTGCATGTTCATCGCTTGATGACCACAGCAATAAGTGATACCTTGAAGACCATTTTGGCTTATAAGGTTTCCTGGATTGGAGTAGGCAAAAGAGTGAAGGCGCGTAGTTTGCGCAGCTTTGCACTGTTTACTGTTTTCAAACCCAGTTTTCAAGCCAAAAATTAGCAACGGTGGATGCAATAACTGTAACAGGATGCCAGTGGAGAAAATCACCTTTTTCCTGTTGGGATAAGAGAAATTAGCAGTCATATTGTAATCTTTGTTCAATTTAATACATTTATTTCTATAAGCAGGTGTCTCACTCACTTACGCGGGGTGTGTGTGCATAAATGAAAATTGCATAACTGGGGAGCAGCCTCTAAACACGCTTCTATCTCCCTCTCTGCCACTCTCTCTCTCCATCCAGACCAAAAATACAGTGTCCAAAAATATCTAAAACCAGAGTTGAAGCTCTGGGGCCAGCTGGTGGCTGGAGAACGTGTGGGAAAGAGGCTGCTGCTGTGCCACCCCATGCACCAGCTGTTAGGCAGGGAGGCTGAGCAGCCTAAACAATGCTGCACTGTGCCTCTGGTCTCTTTGGGGCTTCCTCACTGATGTCCTCTTTGGGCTCCAGGGAGGGTCTCCTCGCGAGTCGCAACGACTCTCCAGCTCTCTTCTGCCATTTCCAGGTTTGAATAAAATTCTTTAATTATTTCCCAAGACCACACATATATGCACAAGTCAATCACGTGAAAGTAGGGGAGGCGGCGCCTGTATTTAGGAACCATTACAATTTAAATGACCATTTTTTTAATTTTTGAAAAGAAAAGGCACACAGTGCACAGCCATGAGAAGATTAGCAAAAGCTGCACAATTACCCAGCTGGTCTACCTGCCCCCCTCACCGCTTGCAATGGGATGTCTTGGGCTCTGCTTCACCTCCCAATTGAGTAAAACCTGTGCTTTCCCTCTGCACCCAAATTGCATCTGCCATCTGCCTCATGCACAATGTATGCCCAAGCTTTTAAAAAGTAAAGCCAGAGGAATGCCTGTCTGTGCTACTTCAGTGCTGCTCTGTCAAGCACTTGTCAAGCCAAAGCCCATACATGGGCCCTGGTGCCTAGTCAGACTGTGGCAAGAGATTGGGAACTGGGTGCCATTTTTTATTATTTGTTTTTGCTGGAGTGACTTAATAACCATCTTGAAAATGAACTGGTCAGAACTCCGCCATGCCTTATATGGACTCAACAGCTTGGTAGGATTCAGTAGCATGGCATGCTACAATTAAGCACAGATAACAAGACACTTCAGTTCAGTGGAAGAGAGTGAGAACACAAAGCTTTGTGGAAGACTTCAATGCAGAATACGACAGCACTTGGTAGGAATCCATGAGTTGCCTTCATGTTATGCCTCCTGCTTCAGTTAGTCATTTTGTTATACAACAGCACCATCAATGAGCACAGAACTTTATTGGCAGTTTATAAACTGGGGGCAGTAAAAAGCTTAGTTGACTGAGGCAACCTTTCCACCTCGGGTTCCCAGAAGTTGTTGGACTACAACTTCCATCATCCCTAGCCAGCCGGGCCAATAATCAGGGGTGATGAGAGTTGTAGTCCGACAACAGCTGGGGACTAGGACTGGGGGCACCAGGGTTCAAATTCCTGCTCAGCCATGAACCTCAGTTGGTGACCTTGGACAAGAGACTAACCTACCTCACAGGGTTGTTGTGAGGATAAATGGGGAGCAAGAGAGCGATATATGCCGCCTTGATCTCCTTGCAGGAAAAGCGGGATATAAATGTACTAAGTCAAGCTAAATAAAATAAACTCTGCTGAACACACACACACACACACACACATGCTCTCCCAACAATTTAGAACTCTGCTCAACATTTTGAAAGAAGCAAGGCTGCAAGATAAGCGAGCCAGTCAGGCTGGCTCCTTCTTGGGCAAAGGGCTCATAAGCTAGGACCTGACTGAGGAAGAGAATGCATTTTTTTATTTCTTTTAAGAAAATGACTTTGGTGTGGAAAGCCAGAGAGGGATGTCCTCTTTGCTTAGGCTGCTGGGACTCTGTCAGAACAGCTTCGTGTCTGGCATTTGAGAGGCTGACAGATAACACCCGGGATTTCCAGTATGGCATTTCCCCCCCTTAGGAAATCCCTCTCCAATGAAGAATGCGCTGAGTATGTGCCTCGCCACCTAAATATGGACTGTTCTTGGCTTTAGCGGCCAAGAAATCCCCGGAACAGGTGTTATATTAAGCCAACCCTGCTAACATCTGCCCCCTGCCTCAAGGTCACTAAGTGTTAACATGGGCAGCAGGAGTTTGGAGAAAATAGCTCACAGCTCAGGGAGGCAAAGGAAATTAGTATTGCCCAGCACCGTAAACAAAATCTGACCTCAGAAGTCCTCCTGTTCCTGTGTGCAAGGCAATTTAATTTTGCTTTGACAGGGAGCAGGTTCAGTGCTTCTACGGAAAACATACTCATCTTTTCCTGCCAGTATTAATTTATGCCACATTCCATTTCTATGAATACCGCCCAACCTACCTAAAAGGGCAACAGATGCATGCACATATAACCAAATGAATGAAATTGGAGGTAATCTCTGTGGAAGGAAGAGTCCGTGCAGGATTGACTAACAATCCAACAATTGCTCCTTGCAGATAAAACATTTCCTGGAGAAGATGTTAAAATATAGTTAAAATGCTGCATTTAGACATGGATCTCTGCTTAGAGCTAGAGGACAGTTGTCCCAGCCAGTAGTTTCTCTTTCCTATTTCTGTCTAAGCAGCCCCACCTTCTCCCTGTCCACATTTAGTGTAGGAATGTAATGTGTGAATCAGCAGGTCATAAATATAGTCAACAGTGGTGCCGCATGACCGTGGCATCTGGGGTTAATTGTTGTGGCAACCATGGAAATTACTGCTCGCAATAGATGTGATTCCTCAGATCATCCATGGCATGCCTCTGCATGACCACATCTTCAAAATAGGTTGGGTTGGGTTTACACACGTGAAGAAGGAATACACTGCACGAACCCACCCCAAGACTATACATTTTTATATGGTTATTTGCTGCATTGGTGCAAATATAAGTAACCCTCAAATGTAGGCCACACTTCTATATTTGGATGAGGAGTCTGCTTATGACAGCAGCCATCTGGATGCCCATACTCCAATTATGACCATGGCAAAGACATTGTCCCGTGGTTCCCTCTTCCCCCTGCCCCACTCCAGATTAGGAAGTGCAGGGTGGCCAAGGAAGCTGCAGAGTGCTGGATAAATGTTGACTGGAAAGAAAAACAGAAACACAAAACCCTTGGCTGCCTAAGATATTGTCATGGGTTTGGACAGGGGAGCAGGCTGTATGTAGTGACCCTTCTAATTCCTGGATCCTTGAAATCTAAGCAAGGTTTCAAATTGCTAGCTTCCCTGTTGAGCTGATAACCCTAGGTAATGGGCTATTAAGGGAACAAAGGAAGTGGCTCAGGGACAGACAGAAAATGGGTGGGCCCCCTAAATGGGTGGGCCCCCTCCCTCAACTGGCTGGAAAGACAATGGCCAGCGTTGAGACAAGGCAGTTGAGTGGTGTGAGCTAAGAGCTAGAAGCAGGAAGAAGAGTTTCAGGGAAGCAGCAAGTTGGGAAGCAAGAGAGTCAGAGAGATGCTTGATCTCTGTTTGAATCCTGGCTGCAGCTAAGGGGGAACCATGGCCCTTTTGGGTTGCTGATACTGTGAATCCCTCCATCATAGGCCCAGGGTGTATATATGTGTAAATAAACCATATATCATAAATACACCAGTCTCTGCTGTCCCTCACTCCAAGGAAAACATGAACCCTGAGTAAGCACTTGGAACCCCTGGAATCAGAGATTGGGGTGGCACACAGTGGTATGCTCAAACCCCCCCACACACAGTGAAATTTTAAAGAAATTCTCAAATGCCCTGAGAATTAGACAGAAAAATTGTCTCTTTTGCAGGGGAAGAAAACTTAGGAGAAGTTGCAGGACAGGTTTCAGCACAGCACTAGTACCTAGGAAAGCCAGACTGCTCCCTCAGCCTCATCCGATCTCTGAATTTTCTCCTCCTTGCTCTTGACAAAACAGAATTTGGGCCTCAAAGATTGTGTACAATAAACATGAGTGCCAGCCCTATGAAATTATTTATTGGCTTCTGAATGATATCATTCAAGGTATCAGCATATGCAGAATTTTGCCGAACAGCCTGCAGAAGTCTGGATATTGAACAGCAGAGCCTGTGTGAGTTCTATGCATTTCTATGAATAAACTATCTTGGCATACAAGGTTAGACAGAGACAAAGATTGCCTTTGACTGTAATGTTGAGTGACTATCTGTGTGTGTTTTTTTGCCAGTAGTCAAATGTTGTGTGTATAAAAGAAACATGGTGAGGAATGTCGACATTCAGCACACAAACAAAACACTTGACTATTAATTATTATGCTCCCCACTGACAACTTAATATATGTCTTCTGTGCTTCCCATTTTGTTCATCATTTTAGGTTGTTTTTTTTTTTTTAAAAGACCTATAATTATCACAGAGCATCTTTTAATTGTGAAACCGTTTTCCAATGATTTCTTGCCAACCTCTTCAAACAAGATGATAGGACTCTGTTATTTCAGTTCTAGAAATGGGGCTGGGCTGTCTTTCAGTGATGAAACTTCTACATGCAAATTCGCATGTCCACAGCTTCAGTTCCTAGCATTTTCTGTCCTCGAACACAAGAACATAAGAAGATCTCTGCAGGATCAGACAAAAGACCTATCTAGTCCAAAATTCTGTTCTGACAGTGACCAACCAAATGCCTAAGAGAAGCCTACAAGCAGGATATGAGTGCAATAGAAGTCTGTCTTATAGGCTTCTGATACTAGCCATATGATAGCCATCCTAACCAGTGGCCAATGTTTGCCTTATATTCTCCATGAATTTGTCTAATCCTTCTTAAAGCCATCCAGATTGGCAGCCATTGCTACATTTTGTGGTAGCAAATTTCACTAAGCCTGCACTGTCTGAAGAAGGAAAGAGAAACGTGTGGTGGGGGTGTAAATATGTACAATTGGGGGCGGCAAAGGGTGTTTAAGGAGATAACAGAAATCACTGGGTTAAAGCTGACCGAAAGTCCAGAGGTAGCATTATTATCAATTTACGATGGGGCGGAAGGTTCAGAGGCTATGAAGGACTTGCTCAAAAATTTATTGACAGCTACACGAATTATTATAGCCAGGAATTGGAAGGGGTAAGCAGATTATAAAATGGAAGAATGGTATAAAAAGGTGTGGGATATAGCTATTAACAATAAATTAACATGTGCCATTAAGGTAAGCCGGGGAATATGCAGGAGAAATTATTTTGAGGAGATATGGAGGGTGTTTGTAGAATTTGTACTGTTAAAACGGAAAGGGGTCAAACCATCGCAAGAGATGTTGACATTCTGGGAGGCTGTATAGTTACAATGCAATGGTCTTGGTGGTGGGGTGCACATTTTTATTCTTATTCATTATGATTATTATTTTGTAAAAAAAAAAGAAAAAGGAAAGAGGAAGTGCTTCCTTTCTGTCTGTGCTAAATCTCCCACCCCAACTTGCTCTAATCAGTTGATTCATATTTACTTTGATGGAATGAGATAGGCTTGAGTTTGCAAGGAGAGGAGGAAGGGCCATGCTCAATGATACAGCTCCTGTTTTGTATGCACAAGGTGGTTGAATCCCTGGCATTACCAGGTAGGGCTGGAAGAGACACCCGCCGGGGGGGCCACTAGGGGGCGCATTGGAAGATGGCCGACAATACCATCTCTCTGACCCACACGGGGTAATTAAGAGGCTGTTATGGGAGTAGGCAGCCTCCCTTGTTGCCCCAAGGAAATGGGGAACACTGCCCTTGCCTGCTGTGCCCATAAATCACCTCCTAATTCGAAAGAAGGGGGTGAGGGCCCTAGGCAGAATGCCCCCGTGTGGACCTCGGCTCTCCTGGACGCTGTCTCTGATCGCGCACTAGTTGCAGCAATTTGGAATAATTAATTACAAAAGAAGCAAATGCACATATTTCAAGTGAAGAAGGGGAGTGAAGTCTGCTAATTTAAGTGACCTCTGCAAAAGAAGACGACGGGTAGGAGAAACAGGAATATTTTATGATGAAGATACACCAAAGGCTGGGTATGTTGACAACGGGACTGAATGGGGGGGGGGACCTTTTTTACTTTCCTTCTATGTGATTTACAAGAACCCCTCCTCATTAGAATCACCGGTTGAACTGACCCAAGCAGGATAATTAAGGTCTGTGTGGAGATAAACTTCAACCAAAAGTATGCTTTATGGAGATCGAGAAGCAATAAGAGCTTTTGGGAATGGCGCAGCAATTAATTCGGAGTTGCCATCTTGCCAAAGGATTTATAGCCGGGAGGAAGAACGGACTTGTTTTCAGACTGCATTCCTAGTGAATCTCCTCAGGGGTTTTGAGAAAGGAGGCAGATTGGTGAAGATTAATGACGCCAAGACTGTTTTGATGTATGGAAGTGATGTTATATGGAAAACGTCTGGATATGGCTACTGGATTAAAAAAAAAATATCCACGCAGGATTACAAACTGTTCTAACCAGCTTGCGGAGATTATCAGAGGTCACAAAGGGAAAGGAAAAATATATGAAAATAACAACAAGAGATGTGGAAAAACAATAAGAAAGGACTGGATAGTACTGTGAACATCATAAGGTTAGATTTGTGGACATTAAAACAGCAGTAAGAAGCAAGAAGTTGATTGGATCCCCTTCGGAACTTGAAATATGGGTACCCCCAACAAAAATTTAAAATTCGGCTGTGTATCGGCTGTGTAATTTGGAATTTATGTAATTTGGTTTGATTTGTAGTGATTGGTCGGTTAATAAAAAATTATTCTTAAAAAAAAGGAAGAGACACCCGCCTGCAACCCTGGAGAGCCACGGCCACTCAGTGTAGACAACACTGAGCTAGAAATAGACCAGATATAAGACTCTAACTCAATATAAGGCAGGATCCTACGTTCTTCGGCTCAAGTGCAAAGGTGCCAGCTAAGGTCTTTTGTGGGTGACAATATAATATTCCATTTGGTTTTTGCTGGTCTTGTTAACAAAACTGCTTTCACCTCAGCCTCAGAGCTTAGTAGCTGATCGTTCTGGTTGTGAAACATGTGAGTGTTTTGCTAAATAGGTTACATGCCTGCTCTCTGCTGGGTACTAATAGCTGGCACATCAGGCTGCTTGCTGAACTGTGACAGACATACGAATATTTTCAGCAGACTCTGAATTCATCAAAGAAATAGAATTTCCACCCCATGATCCAAGGGAGCCTACACTTAAACCTGCTGCATTTTTTCCATAACCAGCTGCAAGCAGCAACACATTTGAGAGCTGTCTGGAGAATGGCTTTTTTTAAATAAACAATGCTGAGACACCATGGATCTAAATATGGTTTCTTGGAGCAATGCCAGAGGGAGCCCATGCAGTGTTGCATGATGAAGTTCCTGTCTGCCACCACTAAGTGGTGATGAAGGAAGAATCCATGCATTACCAATGACATCGTGAGCAGTGCTGCTTGCTGATGGCCGTTGAAGACAGGAAGGCTATACCTACATCAAAGCAAAACAGATCAACAGCCATCCTTCAACAAATAACGCTGGTCCTAAAAGATCTACTTTGGCTCCCATTACGTTTCTGAGCACAATTCCTTTAAAGCCCTAAATGGCTTTGGCCCTCTATACCTGAAGGAGCATCTCTGCCCCCATCGTTCAGCCCTGACATGGAGATCCAGCTCTGAGGGCCTTCTGGTGGTTCCCTTATTGCAAGAAGTGAAGTTACAGGGAACCAGGCAGAGGGCCTTCTCGGTAGTGGTGCACGTGCTGTGGAACATCCTCCCATCAGATGTCAAAGAGAGAAACATTTCTATGACCTTCCGCAGACATCTGAAGGCTTGACATTTTTCAGTGCAGCAGGATCCTTCTTATGTTATTCTGCTGCCCCATCTCCCTATATTTCAAGTAAATGGTAATTATTTGACAGGGCACTTATTTCTACTAAAAGTCATACATAGCTGGGGGCACTGTCATACAGTGGTTCCGCTCCTTCCTCCTGGGCCGTGTTCAGAAAGTGGTGGTGGGGGATGAGTGTTCAGACCCCTGGGCTCTCACTTGTGGGGTGCCTCAGGGTTCTGTCCTCTCCCCCATGCTTTTCAACATCTACATGCAGCCACGGGGAGAGATCATCAGGAGGTTTGGGCTGGGTATTCATCAGTATGCAGATGATACCCAGCTCTACCTCTCTTTTAAATCAGAACCAGTGAAGGCAGTGAAGGTCCTGTGTGAGTGTCTGGAGGCGGTTGGAGGATGGATGGCGGCTAACAGATTGAGGTTGAATCCTGACAAGACAGAAGTACTGTTTTTGGGGGACAGGAGGCAGGCAGGTGTGGAGGACTCCCTGGTCCTGAATGGGGTAACTGTGCCCCTAAAGGACCAGGTGCGCAGCCTGGGAGTCATTTTGGACTCACAGCTGTCCATGGAGGCACAGGTCAAATCTGTGTCCAGGGCAGCTGTTTACCAGCTCCATCTGGTACGTAGGCTGAGACCCTATCTGCCTGCGGACTGTCTCGCCAGAGTGGTGCATGCTCTGGTTATCTCCCGCTTGGACTACTGCAATGCGCTCTACGTGGGGCTACCTTTGAAGGTGACTCGGAAACTACAACTAATCCAGAATGCGGCAGCTAGACTGGTGACTGGGAGCGGCCGCCGAGACCATATAACACCAGTCTTGAAAGACCTACATTGGCTCCCAGTACGTTTCCGAGCACAATTCAAAGTGTTGGTGCTGACCTTTAAAGCCCTAAACGGCCTCGGTCCAGTATACCTGAAGGAGCGTCTCCACCCCCATCGTTCTGCCCGGACACTGAGGTCCAGCGCCAAGGGCCTTCTGGTGGTTCCCTCATTGCGTGAAGCAAAGCTACAGGGAACCAGGCAGAGGGCCTTCTCGGTAGTGGCGCCCGCCCTGTGGAACGCCCTTCCAGCAGATGTCAGAGCTATAAACAACTACCTGACATTCAGAAGACATCTTAAGGCAGCCCTGTTCAGGGAAGTTTTTAACGTGTGATATTTTAGTGTATTTTTGGTTTCTATGGAAGCCGCCCAGAGTGGCTGGGGAGGCCCAGCCAGATGGGCGGGGTATAAATAATAAATTATTATTATTAATAATATAGTTTTAGTATCCTGTGCAATCTTTTCAAGTACTCTGCAGTGATGGAGGCACCCGTGGTGTGTGTGTTTATGGTACATAGGCACATGTGCTTAAAGAGGTGCAGAATAAAGGAAGGCATTCACTTATCAGCCCATCTCCTATCGTTGAGCAGACATTTCTTGGTCCCTGTTGCTGGTTGCTTGCCAATCATTCGTAGAAGACTGACACTTCAGTGAAAGGCAGCCCATATCTATGTCATGCTTCATGGAGCAAAAAAGAAGGCAGGAAAGTTCAACAAGAAGATTTCTGTGCACTTCTTTTTCAATTTTATTTGATGTATTTATGGCCCTTAAGAGATTTCTTAGGTCCTCTTGATCAGAATATTCCACGACAGTGTACAACATATATATGTGTGTGCATGTTACTGTGATTAACAAGACACAGAAAGAGATCACCCAGAGCAAGCTTGTGTGAAATGCTGCTTGATTAAAAGGTAAAGGACCCCTGGATGTTTAAGTCCAGTCAAACGTGCTCATCTTACTTTCAGACCAAGGGAGCCAGCATTTGTCCACAGATAGCTTTCTGGGTCATGTGGCCAGCATGACTAAACTGCTTCTAGTGCAACAAAACACTGTGATGGAAGCCAGAGTGCACAGAAATGCCGTTTACCTTCCCGCTGGAGCGGTACCTATTTATCTACTTGCACTGCTGTGCTTTCGAAATGCTAGACTGGCAGGAGCTGGGACCGAGCAACGGGAGCTCACCCCGGCACGGAGATTTGAACCGCCGGCCTTCTGATCAGCAAGCCCAAGAGGCTCAATGGTTTAGACCACAGCGCCACCTGCGTCCCTGTTGCTTGATTATACACACACTAAACAAGAAGAAAAAAGCCTCTCAACCCTCCTCATCACATCTGACTAAGATACCATCTAAAAAGACTGGGCAAAAAAGGCTTCCATGTAGTTGTAGGGTTGGGTGAGGTCAGACGTCAAAGCAAAAATGGGGAACTTGCAGTGAACTTGTGATTGCTATTTTGTTGAAAGAAGACATGCTCCCACTCACCCATCAGCTGGTGTGACGGTGCTCCAACAGTCTTTTCTGCCCAGTCTTTTTAGATGGTATCTCAGCTCAAGGAGAAAGTGTTTTCCATTCAGTGGGAAGCAATTCACCCTTCAAGCACTGCGTTCCGGAGGTTCAAAGAGAAACATGGCTTTTTGAAAGCTCTTCCTTGAACAGACAAGCTCTGCTCCAGTTTTCAGAGGTTTAAGGAGCTGTGCTGGGGGATGTTTATAAAGGGTTTTCAAACAGGATACTAGGTTGCTTTAAAATGGTTGTTTGAAAGCCCTTAGTAAACTATTCCACTAAGGAGCAGCACAAGGCTGCTTGCAGAGGGATTTCAAGCAGTCCTGTGCTGTGCTTTGAAGTCCCAACAATTGGGGGTTCAAAGTGCAACATCATGTCATTAAGCAATCCCTTCTACAACCATTCATCAGCTGAAATTCAAACCTTCAGGAGGTGCTTTTGCTTTTAAAAAAGAAGAAAATAGGTTGTTTCATACAGCTTAGCCCTGGTTTATTATCCTCCACCAACACCAGTACAAAATTCTGGGCTATGGAGCTGTAACCTATAGTGCCATAATTATTCTACACTTTGCTTAAGCATTGGTCTAGATGAATCTAATTCTCCACAGCATGCCGTAAACAATATTCTTCCATGGACATTCTTATATGGAATGCATTATTATATTGCTTATTGTAAAGGAAGGTGATACTCCAAGTGCCTGAGTACGGTTAATGGTGTCACAACCTGGCTGAAAGTGACTTATAATCAGCCAACCACAGTAATATGCTGAAAGCGTTTGGAAAGCACTTGTGAAATATTTTAATTTATAAATTGATTGTCCCAAGGAATCATTAGATGTGGCACTTGCCAGGTCATTTTGGGCAGAAAGCCATTGACGCTTAGCAGCAGTTGCTGACATTTGGAACTTAGAAGAAAAGGGGGGGACAGAGGAAGGTGTGGTCATACATTGTTGTGCTGAGTAGTATTGGGGCTTCAGGTTTTCTTTTAACTTTATAGGCCACTAGGGTTGTGCAAAAAGCTTCACACAAGGTATGGACAAAAGGTGAATAGTCCTACTTTGGAGGTAGTCATATCACCTCCAGAAAGGTGGGTTAGGGCTAGAGTTAGGGTTGGGGTTAGGAACACTGGAACACTGTGTCCAGTTCTGGGCACCACAGTTAAAGAAGGATGTTGATAAACTCGGAATGTGCGCAGAGGAGGTGACCAAGATGATCAAGGGTCTGACAACCAAACCTTATGAGGAATGGCTGAGGGAGTTTGGTATGTTTGGCCTGGAGAAGAGAAGACTGAAAGGTGATATGATAGCCATCTCAAATATCTGAAGGGCTGTCACATGAAAGATGGAGCTGGCTTATTTTCCGCTGCTCCAGAGGGTAGGACCTCTGAAAAGAAAATGAAAAGAAAGGAGATTCCAACTAAACATTAGGAGGAACTTTCTGATGGTGAGAACTGTTCAACAGTAGAATAGACTACCTTGGAGGGTGGTAGACTCTCCTTCATTGGAGGTTTTTAAGCAGAGGTTGGATGGCCACCTGTCAGGAATTCTTTCACATCTAGAAAACAAATGGAATGTAGTGCATGTTTAGCAATTTCTGCGTTATTTGATTCGGGGGGGGGATTGCAGCCCCTTTAACACAGAAAATTGCAGGCACCCGAAACTTTGGGGTGGTATACCAGCATACAGTTCTTTCCTGCTGTTTCCATTGGGTACTCATGGGGGAACAGAAGCACGCATGCTCAGAAAGGGTGGGAGAGTAACAATGTCACTCTGTGATGTTCACTGTTGGTGTCACACCAAACCCATTGGTGTGAATGAAATTTAGCAAAATGTAATGCTGGTATATTGGTCAAAAAGCCACAGTTCGACAACACAACAGGCACTACACTATGAAAGGAGTATTAGAAAATGGGACAGAATTGCTAGCATTATATTTTAGAAAAGTACTGCTATTTCCCCCACATCTGACTGCACCCAGAGCGTCATGCTTCTTTCTGCCAATGACTGTACCAGAATAGCTCAGTACTATGCGAAGCTACTGCCACTTTAACATAACAAAAGCATATTCGGCTACAGCATGGCTCAGCTGTGTAAACTGAACGTCTTAAACTATGTCAAATAGTATTTCAGGGGCCGACACAGTGCTTTATATTTTAGCAATATCCTTTTTTTTTCTTTTAAAGACAGGGAGTTTTATATCCACATTGAATCTGGACTTTATTTGATCCTTTTCTTCTCTTTCTCCCTCCAAGATGCAGCTGCCTCACAAAAGAACATTTCAACATAAAGAACAAATGGATTCTGTCTGTGTCTTGTGGGTACAGATTGCTGCTTCCTACACACAGTTTCCTCCGTTTAACAAAGACATGTGAAAAGCAGCACAGCATCGCACTTGCTCATCCAGCTTCCAGGGTGGATACTTTAAACTTCCAAATCTAATCTTAGTGCTAAAATTACTGGCTGACACAACCTGAAAGGGGGCCACGGGATTCATTTCCACATAGGCAGACCTTTCTAGAAAAGGCCAGCAGTGTTGCGGTAAAATGGCAAGTTGTGCTGGGAGCTGTGCTTGATGAGGCAACCTCAGAAGTGCTTCTCTGGGTGTGCAAACTAGCTCCCGTTTCCGTATACAGCTCATGTGCAGAAACCACCTTCTTGACCGTTGGACCTACTATTGGTCTCATCTGCTCAATCCACCAGAGCCTGTCTTCACATGCAGGGGAAGTCCCTAATTCACCGAGGGTTTGAGACTCATAGGCTACTCTCAGTTGGTGTAGCCGGCCAGTCGAAGCAGTTCCCAGGGTGTGGCCGCTGCTGCATGCTGACAGCTTCGAGGAGACATAGATGAAAGCTGAGTGCAGAGTGAGGACCCAAGGTGGACAGACGACCCCAGAAGGAACATAAACATTGTCCCCCCAGCAGAGGTACTACCCCTCCCCTAACACAAATTGTCACGGTCCAGTTCACGGGCGATTGAAGTCCCAGCTGGGGACATTGGGACCAGGGGCAAGATGGCGGGGTGGGAGCAGGAACGGGAGTCCAGAAGCCAGGAGTCAGAAAGCCAAGAGTCCGAGGGTCAGCGAGCCAGGAGTCAAGAAGCCAAGGGTCCGAGGGTCAGGAAGCAAGGAGTCATGAAGTCAAGGGTCTGAGGATCAAGAAGCAAGGAGTCACAAAGTCAGGGGTCTGAGAAGCAAGAAGCAAGGCAAGGAATGTGTTGCTGTGGCAAAGAGCCAAAGGGAAAATGCTGACCTTATATCCCTTCCCGTCTCTTGCCACCAGGTGCTGTGAGTTACCAATCAGCCTCACCTGTGTGGCTGCACCTTGCCTCTTCAGAACAAACTTAGGAAGGCCCCAGTCCTGCAGAGTCCTATTGGTCACAGGGCCTGGCTCCTGCACGCACACCTGACACAAATCCACATTCAAAACAACAGCCCAGTAATTTTAGGTGCAAGATGAAACCTGCATAGCACTCAACAGAGCCTTATTTGAATGCCTGCCTCCTTCTTCCTCATTCCATTTTAATACTATTATAATTTTATTTTTAAAGCTATTACATTGAATGAGAGACTAAGCCCTTTATATCTAGTAGCTGTTTTATGAGGATTGTGCCAGTGGGGCAGGTAGTGGTGGGGAATTATGTAGTGGTTACATCCAGACTAGACTACTATAGCATACACCAGGCATAGGCAAACTCAGCCCGCCAGATGTTTTGGGACTACAACTCCCATCTTCCCTGACCATTGATCCTGTTAACTAGGGATGATATGAGTTGTAGTCCCAAAAAATCTGGAGGGCCGAGTTTGCCTATGCCTGGCATACACTATGTAGGGCTGCCTACATTTGACTATTATCCAGAAACGTTATCTGGTATGGAATGTGGAAGCTAGAATATTATACTCATACTGTACTGACAATGTTGTTTGTGGATTCAGTTTAAAGTGCTGCTTTTGACCTCTAAAGCCCTGAATACGTTATTTGAAGGATCCATCTGCATGGATCAGGAAATCTGCTCAGCTGTCTGATGTTAAGGTCTATCCGACTGGATACTAGAGACAGGTCCTTTGCAGTGATGGCCCCCAAATATTTGGAATTCTCTTCTCAAAGAGGCATTGATGATCTATCTGTGCTGCCTTTAAGCAGAACTTGTTTAAGCAGAAAAAGTGTTGCAGGTTGTGTTTTACTGATATGTTTGTGTACTGGCATCTTAACTACAGCTTTAAGGAGCAGGGAGTTTTATAAAACTTATATTTGTTATATTATTCTGTTTTTAAAATTTCCTCAAAGCTGCCTTGGGAGGGTTTTTGTCCTGAAAAGCAAGATATAAATTATTCAGAATAAAATAAAATAAAATGGGACTTTATGTAGCTGCCTACATTGGGAGGGGGGAGTCTTTCCCCATGTAGTAAATGACTACAATAAGCTTGATAATTGGGGGAAGAGAAAGAAGGATAAGGGACTAATGGTCTGGCAGACTAAAGTGACCTAAGCTAATCTCTTGATGATGAAACTTCATCCTACCTAAACAGACCTGAATCCTCTTCACAAACGCCAGCAGAAAATGTTTCTTCACAAAATTAGGCAGCGTCCTTTATCCATTCAAAGCATTTGAAAAGAAAAGGGGAAAGAGGATAAAATCTAGCACACACATTAGTTGTGAGTTCATTACTTATCTCCCCTCCACCCCACCCTGCTTCAAGCTTTTATTTTCCATGCTGCATATCCAGAAACAAAACCAGCAAGGACATGCTACTGGAAAAGACGCTCCGGCTCTCAGGCCTCCAGTTATGAATAAAATGTCGGAAGTAATTTATTCAAAAGGTGGTTTGATCCCTAAGGGGCAGTTCACTCCTCTGTAATCTGAATCACAATAACAAGCAATACTTCAATAATAAGGCTAAGCTGGCCTTTTTATTTTTTAAATGCAAAAGCAAACTTATGCTTTGGAGACGACTTTGTCAAAAGTAAGTACAAACTTGGCTGGTTTTTATTATTATTATTATTGCAAATTGCACTGGATAATATGGTAATTGTGTGTGTCAGGATTCATATAATTCTGAGTCATTCAGAAAGGTCCTGGAACATCCATAGCTACTGGGAGGGTTTCCTGAAAGAAGAATTGCATAATCCTGTCAAAAATTCTGATCCGAATGGACATTTAGAAGTTTAACTGTCAATGAATTCCATATTTCTACTGCCTGCTTAGCAGAAACTGCTAAGTGTGTCCACATTCATCAACTTGAGAACAGGCAATCTGCATTTGGAAGGGACCAGTGTCTTCTAGGTCTTTAAATAAGTTGTTTATACTTTGCTATTACTCCTTCTTTCTTATTGACTAGCTTGCCAGGCCACTGCAACTTCCATGAAAAAAACATAGTGTAAAAACAACAAAAAATACAAATCCCACTCATATCATAAAATATACAAATATATCAAGCAGGAGAATCATATGCACAATCAATACATTTTTTTATATAAGATCCCTTTATCCTTGGCACCTGAAGAGCAAATCTGGTAAGATCATTTGTAATATAGTTTTGGTCATCTTGCTATAAAGAGTTGACCCCTCCCCCCCAAAAAAAACACCCCAACAGGTCAGGTGTATCCAAAGGCAACACAGAAGCGATGGAAGAGATTCGTTTTCACGTGTTGTTTCCAGAGGAAGAGGAACAACGCTGAGGATTTAGTTGAGTCATCATCAGGGTACACTGTACGTGTACGCGTCTTGCTGCCACTACAGAAGCACAGCTCCCAGAAAGCCAGAAAAAAGAGTGGGATCCTAAAGGCCAATCAAGAAGTCCAGCCCCTTCCCAAAAAAATCCTAGTCGTCCCCTTGAAAAGGTAACTGGCAAAGCCCACACTATTGGAGGGAGGGAGAAAAGGAGAAAGAAGAGAGTTGGTTTGGGGGGTGGAGTTGGCTTGAGAAGCCTGGCTCCAGCTACAGTTTTCTTTGATTGGCCTTCTCAACCCATGTGGCTCCCTCACTCCAACCCTGTCCCTTCAGGATTGAATCTCCCAAGTTTTCCTCACAATAATGGATTATTCAAACTGCCCCCCCCCCCCGCAGTACAAGCAGAAATGGATTTGTCAGGAGTTTTCTATCACAACTATTTTCCAAATGCACATTGAACTACCTCAGATTTTTCTGTTGCCTTCAACACTGAATGTAAACTGATACAAATTTAAGGTGGGGAGTCAAGGACCAATACTCATTAGTTATCTTTTGACAGTCTCAAAATAAAGATGAGCTAAATGGGACAGATAGCTAGAATTTTATATGAGTATCAACTGCCACCTTAAAATAGCAGAGAGGAAGTTGTTGAGGGGGCACAAGGAACAAAGATAGATCGGAAACTTTAGACTGCCACATAAATAGATAGGTAGGAAGATGTTGAGAAGAATATTAATCCTGTTTACCTCTAAGGCTGTTGGGTATTAAACTTGTTTTCCTGAGTTATGCTTGAATGAACATCTGATGATGAGGTCTGATGTTGAGGTCAGTTCTCTGGTTCATAATGAAACTGAACTCTGAGACAACTGTATTTAGGAGAAAGTCTAAAGGGTTCTTACTTTTCAAAGTAGCAATGGCACACAGGATGAGTCATGAGTTTGTATGAAGGACACAACAGACTGTTCCTGACTACATGGTAGCATTATTCACACCCTTCTGAAGCAGCTCCCATACTCATGAGTTTTCACATCAAAATGCACATAACATGCATTTTGAGGCCATTGACCATTGGAATGTATGGGGCTTGGAAACCACCAAAATCTGGAGGGCCACAGGTTCCCATAAATGCCTTACACAGGGTTGGGATTGGGATTCGGAATGATTATTTTTTTGTAGAGGGAGCTGTTATATCAACTGGTGGCAAGTTTGGCCAAAAACTTCATTTTGCTTTTTTCTTTTAAAAAAACTTAAAATATGAAAAGTTATTTCAGAACTTAAAAAATTAACAAGGCCGCAGACATAAAACTGAACTGACACTGAAATCAAGCAGGCAAGTCATGTGTGCTAAAGCAGCTTATAGCTAAAAAAACTGTGGTGTACATTATCCCTTCCCTTGTACATTTTTTTTCTTTACAAAAATCCTGTGAGGTAAGTTCAGTGGAGAGGTTGTAATTTGCTCAAGGTGACAGAAGTATATGTGCAAATGACACATCTGTGTGCAGGGAATCAAACACAGGAGAAGCTTCGTGATGTAGAATAAAGGTACTGTAAAGGTAAAGGGACCCCTGACCATTAGGTCTAGTCGTGGCCGACTCTGGGGTTGTGGTGCTCATCTCGCTTTATTGGCCAAGGGAGCCGGCGTACAGCTTCCGGGTCATGTGGCCAGCATGACTAAGCTGCTTCTGGCGAACCAGAGCAGAGCACAGAAACGCCGTTTACCTTTCCGCCGGAGCAGTACCTATTTATCTACTTGCACTTTGATGTGCTTTTGAACTGCTAGGTTGGCAGGAGCAGGGACTGAGCAACGGGAGCTCACCCCATCACGGGGATTCCAACCGCCGACCTTCTGATGGACAAGACCTAGGCTCTGTGGTTTAACCCACAGCGCCACCCGTGTCCCCTGATGTAGAATAGAATATCCATATTTTCAACTGAGAAATGTTGGAGGGTATGAAAGCCCATCAATTGGCTTTATGGTGGGGTCAGGCTTTCTCTCCAAATCGTTCAAAATTGCCAGGTACTTGTGGTGTGCAGTTAAATATTTTACTTGGCCACCTACATCCTCAGTTCATATAGAAGTGAATGGGTCTTATCCTGCTCTATCAATGCCTTGCTTGTTGCCAAGGCATGTTTGAAAACGTTCCACCATGTGCTGTTTTCTCTTCTGATGGCTAATTGCATTTGGCATGCATAAATTTGCAAAGGCAGTTCAATCAATTCATCCTTTACAAAGATAAGAGATTTATTTTTAATGGGAATGTAGAACAACCAGGCGTGTATTTTAAATGTTAGATCATTGTGTCACTCAATGTACCTTACACTTTGTACCAAGCAAAGATTGAGATCTACAGCTTTGTTCTGTTTTGCAATGCATTGTAGTTGTTGAACATGTGCCATGAAGTATGCTAATGAGTCAGCCAGAGAATCAGCTGTGATAGTTTTACCCCAAAAAAGCACAAAACCCTCCAGAGATATATATCCAGGCTTAATGCAGTAGTGTTGCTGAAGATTTAAAGGGGATTACTTTGAAATATGTCAATATGGCAAAATCTTTTGACAATCTGCATCTGAACTTGAAAGTGCACATTTATTCAAGTACTATTTTAATTTTAAAAGAATATGAATGAATAACCCTGCAAATTTAGTAAACACCTTTAATATGAAGGACAACATAGTCCTAAGGACATTGTACAAATCTATGGTGAGAGGTCCGTATAGTTAAAGCTACGGTTTTCCCAGTAGTGATGTATGGAAGGGAGAGCTGGACCATAAAGAAGGCTGATCACCAAAGAATTGATGCTTTTGAATTATGGTGCTGGAGGAGATGCTTGAGAGTCCCATGGACTGCAAGAAGATCAAACCTATCCATTATGAAGGAAATCAGCCCTGAGTGCTCACTGGAAGGACAGATCCTGAAGCTGAGGCTCCAGTACTTTGGCCACCTCATGAGAAGACTCCTTGGAAAAGATTGTTGGGAAAGATTGAGGGCACAAGAAGAAGGGGATGACAGAGTGGAGATGGTTGGACAGTGTTCTCGAAGCTACAAACATGAGTCTGACCAAACTGCGGGAGGCAGTGGAAGACAGGAGTGCCTGGCATGCTCTGGTCCATGCGGTCACGAAGAGTCGGACACGATTAAATGACTAAACAACAAAATGGTGAGACCACACTTGGAATATTGTGCACAGTTCTGGTCATCTCACCCCAAAACAGACGTTGCAGAGCTGGAAAAGGTGTAGCAAAGGGCAACCCAAAGGGCCAAGGGACTAGAGATGCTCCTTTATTTCTAGCATCTGGGGATTTTTAGTTCAGCAAAAATGCAAGTAAGTATAAAAATATACCCGATGTGGAGATAATGGATAAATACTAGAATGTGGGACTTTTCGATGAAGCTAAATGTTGAAAGATTCAGGGCAGATAGAGGGAAAGACTTCTTCACGTATAGTTAAACTTCAGAATTCTCTCCCACAAAATATAGTGATGGCTACCAATGTAGGTGACTTAAAAGAGGATTAGACACATACATGGATATGAATGACTACTAGCCATGATGGCTGCATTTTTACCAACATTGTTGGAGGCAGTATGCCTCTGAATACCTGCTGCTGAAAATCACAAGTGGGGAGAGTACGGTTGTATTCAAGTCCTGCTTTGTGTGGAGAGCCGCAGTCACGTTTCCAGGGCTTACCTTTTCTTTAGAAGTAATTCAGTCCATCTCTCTGAGAGCTAACCTGCGTAAACTCAACAGTGTCCCTAGCCATGCCCTGAATCTCAAAGGTGGGCTTAGTAGCTCATGAAGTATCCTGGCACAGACAGATTCTATTTGTTATTAGATCTGGAACTGATCCTCTGCCACGCCAATGTCTCTGGCACATCAGGGGTTGCTCAACTCTTTTGTGTGTGTATGGAAAAGTGACTTAATGGGGGGAAATTGTGTTGCTGGTTTGTCTCACATATCTGCTGTCATTGATCTAGCGCAAGCCAAATCTATGGTCAAGCAGAGAACAAAAAAGATAGATGTGCAAAGAGCTGCCTATCAGCTAATGAACTATGCACACCACAGTCTCTAGGCCTGACTTGGGCTGCCTCTGGCATATGAATGCCACGTATAAATTTTCTTATAGAAGAGCAGGGTTTTCAGTCCAGTCCATTTCCATATTTCACCCACTAAGGTCAAAGTACGTCAGCAATAAAAACACCAGTGTCAGTGAAGTTAACTCTTTATTGAAGAAACCAAAGCAATGTAGTGATTGCAGCAACACTGCCAAGTAGGTCTTGCCCCAATGAGACAGTCGTGAGGCCTGAAGGCCTTCCTACATCATCCAGGGTTTTTGCCAAGCAACCAGAGACTGTGCCTGCACACAACCAACCTCTTCTCTGCTCTTTTCATTTCTCTGCATGTTCTGGGAGACCAGGGGGGAGGCGAGCTGATTTCAGCTAGACAGAGACACTCCCTAGATTCTTCCATAGCCTGCCTCCTCTCTGTCTCCTGGTCCCCCTCCTCTCCAGCCTATGAATCAAGACTGCTCTCTGTCCCAGCTTATTCCTACTCACTAATCCCGCCTGTCTCTTCAGCTTCTGCCACTTCCTCCTCCCAGTCTGCTCCCTCTTCTCCCTCTGACCACTCATGGTCATCCCACCACCAGTCCCCTGGCTCTGAGCCTTCTTCCTCTGGGGGTTCTCTTGGAGGTTCCCCAGCTGGTGCCTCCAGCCAGCTCATGACCCCCTCTAAGATCCTAGACAGTAAATTTGACAAAGATCTCTTCATGGATAGGTGGTGGCACTGTAATCATTCAGAGACTGAAACAATTTCAAGGGCTTAGAGAATGTACAGTTTATCCTCTTATGAGGAAGTTTCTTTGCCTTTCCTCAGGGACCCTTTTGAGCAGCTTCCCTGACCTTAAATTTATTACCAAACAAGTGGTAAAATATCGTAACTCTCAGGCCTGCTATGACTGTTAGTTCCTAGTTTGCCAGTGTTAATCATTCATAACTGGTTCCAATGAGGCTGCAAATTTGTATTTTGTTTATTGGTCAATTGACCATAATAAAACACACAAGTGCTTGGTTTTTAGTGGTAAATTTTAAAGAATTTCCTATTGCCATACAATCCTGATCATTTCCCTCAAGGTGGCCTTATGCCTGACATTTCCAGGCATCTTCACGTATGGTTGCTCCCACATAAAGAACTCACATCATTCTCAGTGATGCCGTGAGTCACAGATGGCTTCAACACAAAAAGGCTTGTGTTGAACAATTGCCTCCGCGTGTGCATTAGAAAACAAATTATTCATGAGCAACTGAACTTTTTGTTCAACAACTTGTGCTGCCCGAACTCCAAATTCACAAGGTTAATCGTGCATGGTCAGCAAAGAAAGAAGTTTAAACGCATGCTCTCAGATATCACCACCAGACTGCAGAGTCCGCTTTGTGTTTTAATTTGTTGTCTAGTAAGGTTTGTTAAGCAATTGGATGAAGTGTGTCAGATACCCACAAACGCAGTCATCTCCCTGTTTTTGGATCTTCTTCCGTTCCTTTAGTCACGGGTCTTGTTAGCAGGGAATCATTCTCCCAGGTCACTTATAAATAGGAGCACTCTTATAGTTTGCTGTTTGCAATTTGCTGATGAACAGAGTTGCCAAAGCTTACCAGAGCTCAGTCCCAGGAATGGTTTTCAGTGCTAGAGCTTCACACAGTCCTTTGTGAAGAAAGAGCTAGGCCTGACTATGGCTACTCCTTACCATCACTGAGCCTGGAATCACAGGACACAGAAGGCCAGTGGGTGTGGCATCTGGGGGTTCTGTAGCCACTTCACAGACTCACCACCTGCTTCACGACTGCTCTGACAAATTGGGGTAAAAAGAAGTAGTAAATTTGTGAGAGGGAATAGAGAGTCCAGTAGGGTCTATTACCAGATGTTGCCAAACAACTGCCAAAGCGAGTGAGCACTTCCATCCCGGCACATGGCCCAGCCAGGTCACAAATATGTGTGTTGTGTTCAGTCTACAAAAGTTCTGCACCAACAGATTAGGGACTCACAGGGTGCTTCAAAAGTTCTCCTAGAACACCTGCATATGACCTCCCTCACAGACTGCCAAATCCCTCCTCAAAACCCACTTCTTTCATTCAGAATTTGGTACGAGCCCCTAGTTCCTATGCCCTACTGCAGGGATGTCCAACAGGTCAGTCGCAATCTACTTGTCTATTGCGTTAGGTTCCTGGTCGATCCTGGTTGATCGTGTGATCCTGATCGGTCCCCCCCCCCCCAGAAAAGAAGAAGCAAAAGCTCTACAACTTTGGCTCTTCCTCCCTCCAAAAAGCTCAACAACTTTGGTCAATACAATGGGTAGATCACTGGCAGGTTTTTCTTAGTGGGAGTAGATCACAGTCTCTTGGAAGTTGGACATCCCTGCCCTACTAGAGCCAGTGTGGTGTAGTGGGTAAGAGCGGTAGTCTCGTAATCTGGGGAACCGGGTTCGCGTCTCTGCTCCTCCACATGCAGCTGCTGGGTGACTTTGGGCTAGTCACACTTCTCTGAAGTCTCTCAGCCCCACTCACCTCACAGAGTGTTTGTTGTGGGGGAGGAAGGGAAAGGAGAATGTGAGCCGCTTTGAGACTCCTTCGGGTAGTGATAAAGCGGGATATCAAATCCAAACTCCTCCTCCTCTTCTTCTTCTTCTTCTTCTTCTTCTTCTTCTTCTTCTTCTTCTACTGTAACCAGGCTTGAGTATCTGCAGCTGATGCAGTTTGTACCTTCTTCCCCTATTTACTCCTGCCCAGTCCTTTTTTCTGGCGGGATGTGGGGGGACACATACCCATAAACATTTTGTGAATCTAAGTTTGGCCTCACTGAGGGGCAGTATTTCAATATGAGTAGAAAAATGAGAGTACCCCTAAACATTTTTTTTAAAGAAAAAAATCACTGCTCCTGCCTCTCCTTACTCTCCAACTCCATGTTGAATTTTGAATTGTAAATTCCTCAGGACGGGTACCTGGCCTCTTGTATGCTGTAAAAAAGCATGTGCAGTGTGTGCTTTCCCCAGTTTAAATCTATATAGATGGATGGATGGCACCTATGCCCATGTCTTTCAGTGGCATCTGTGGAATCACTCCTTTGGGCAGGAATGTGGAACTTACAGGCCTTGAGCTTCTGTTGAACTACAGCTCCCATCATCCCTGACTATTGGTCATGCCAGCCGGGGTTGATTGGAGCTGTAGCCCAACAACATTGGGAGGCCCACAGGTTCCCCATCTCTGCCTTTGAGTTAAAGAGGTATCTCTGGAAGAAGCATGGCAGCAGAATCAAGATGCCCCGGGCACTTTCTTTCCTGAAGGGGTGTCTGCGTTGCAGCCCGTAGTGCTTCATGGTGCAGTGAAATGGTGACAGATATATAAATATATGGAAAATGAAGGTTCATCCGTGGAAGAGTTAACTGGGAAATGGTGAATTTCTACTTGCAAATTGCTAAACTGTGGTTAAACTGTGACAAAATAGGGGGCATTATCTGTCTGGCAATTCACTGACCATTATAAATAGTCAGTGAATCACTCTCTGAACTCTCTGTGTTGCATTTTCATCAGGAGTTGTCAAGAGCCTCAAATTGCCTGTGTCATATAAAAGCTACAGTGGGCATCTTGCCCAATTTTAGCTGGTGTATCTTAAAAGGCTCAAGACATTTCCCTGCTTGAGGTGAAGGACAAGGTGACCCCCATTCCGCATTCTGCACACAGAGGTAATTGGACAGACACTTGAATTTCATTTCCACAGTGGTAATGTTACAGCATCCATAGAATCATAGAATTGTAGAGTTGGAAGGGACCCTGAGAGTCATCTAGTCCAATGCCCTGCAATGCAGAAATCTCAACTAAAGCATTCGTGACAGATGGCCATCCAACCTATGCTTAAAATACTCCAAGGAAGGAGACCCCACCAGCTCTCATGGGAGTCTGTTCCATTGTCAAACAGCTCTTACTGTCAGAAAGTTCTCATTTGGTTGGGATTTCCTTTCTTGTGATTTGAATTCATTGGTTAGGATCTTACCCTCTAGAGCAGCAGAAAACAAGCTTGCACCATCCTCCATGTGACAGCCCTTGAGATATTTGAAGGTGGCTATCATCTCTCCTCTCAGTCTCCCCTTTGCCAGGCTAAATATATAAAATTCCCTCAAACATTCCTAAATCTTGGTTTCCAAACACCTAATCATCTTGGTTACCCTCCTCTGCACAAATTCCAGCTTGTTAACATCCTTCTTAGATTGTGGCACCCAGAACTGGACACAGTACTCCAGGTGTGGTCTGACCAAGGCAGTAGAGAGGGGGAATATTCTTCCTTCCAGGTTTCCTTGCAGCCAGTTTTGGCTATTGGGCAGGCTGGCTCCCGACTGTTGGTCTAGGCAGGTCAAGGTGCCTTCCCCCATACCCAGGGGTGGTCAATGCTGTGCCCCCCAGATGCTGTTGTAATCGGTTCCATCAGCCCCAGCCAGGATTGCCAGTGATTAGGGATGATGGAAGTTATTGTCCAACAACACCTGGAGGGCACTATGTTAGTTACTTCTACTCTGAACCAACTGGAAATGTAGTTAATAAAGTTGTGTCCCATTTATTCACGCAGTGCTGTGTGTTGGCGCCATCGTTTGTCCTGTATTCCTACTGGGGCAGAAATGAATATTCTGTGTTCAGGCAGTTGGGTCATGGTAAATGATGTTGCAGAATGCGTTTTATGTAAGAAACCTCATTCATAATATATTACAAAGATGCTGGCAAATGAAAGCCCATCATGGGTCTTGGGTTATATTGGAGAAAAAGTGACATGTTGGTGAAAAGATGCTTCCTGGCCATCCATGAAAGATCACACTCTCCCGCTTCCCGAGCAGTGAATTTAGTCACTTTTTAAAAAACAGTGCAAGCTACATTGAAAGACAACTCATTCCATTGTTCCAGGGATAGCTAGCCATCAGTCAATGGGCCTTATCTAGCCCACAAAACAATTTCTAAAAGTCCCTACAAAACTCTCCAAAATTTGGTGGCACCACCACTTCTCTCCTTATCACATCCCCCACCAACTTCCCTTGGTACCTTCTTGTTGCTGGTTTTCACTTGATACACATTTGAAAACCCTCCCCTTGCTTAGGTTGTCCATGCCTCTTCCTCTGCACATGCCCCAGGTGAATGAAGAAGGAAATGGTGATTGCGATCTTGGTATATGCTCACTCACAACGTCATTGGGAAGGTGTGCATACACACACACAGCACTACATCTGTTTTCAAATGGGCACACTGTATGGTAATATAGAATAAATGAAACCAGTTTCCCAAAAATTGCTTTAGAAGGGCAAAAAAATGTGCAATAAATCTCGGTTGTATGTGGGCTACATTTTTTAAAATAAACAAATAACACTGGGTCCCCATTGATTCTGGAATAAAATGTCATGTGTATGCAGCCTAACTATGGTCATGTGCCTTGTTAGGGGTTTCAGACCAAACGCCCGTGCTTTTTTCTTGTTAGATAAGCATCCAAAATACAGCCACATGCCTCTAGAAGCTCAGAAATAAATATCTATGCTCATTACCTAAATTATATAGGAAGAGGCTTAGAAACAGGTGGCTAAATACTAAATATACTGGTTGATTTCCAAGCATCCTCAATGGGGTGCAATGAAAATGGCATGAAAAACAGAAAAACGGCAGCATGCCTAAGGCAAGTAGAAGCCATGTACCACCTTCTATGTGAATAACAGAGAATCAATAGACCATTTGAGAGCAAGAGCGAGAGAGCAGCACATTTTGGCATTATTCCTCACTGCCACCCCTTCCCCTTCCCATATTTGCACTTTGGAAAACAGATTGAAAATATTCTACCAGCAGACAGTTTCAAATACAGTGTTAGAAAGTTATTCTGCTTGAGGAAGTGACAGAAAGCTCTGTCACTAGATTTAGATTATTCATAGCCTGCGGCATTTCAGAGAGAGAGAGAGAGAGAGAGAGAGAGAGAGAGATTGGAAAAAAGAGTGAAGAAAACAGAGAACTGGGAGATGTTGTAGAGATGATGCAAGAACAATCTGGGTAATTTGAAGGAGAAGCAGATGAAGCAATCACATTCGGGGAAGTGAAACTGATTTGACTTTTAAAAAATGATCCGTGCAGCAACTGTTGCTAGTTTTGCAGTGAGAGCGCCTGAGCTTCAGCATCCAGCACTCCAACAGTTTATGATCCCTCCCCCCCACAAAGGCTTTGCATACTTTTGGCTTTCCTCTCACACTAGTGCAAGAACAGAGCTGACTCACTCATGCATGTGCAGAACTCGAGCCAGTGTCTCATCCCTCAGTGAATATGTGAGCCAGAGGCACTGAAAAGTGTTTTGTCTAAAATGATGCAATGTGGAGATCTGAAAGCTCTGTCCACGGTGGCTCCTTCAACATCATTCTTCGCCATGTCTGTCCTTGCAAGTCTGCAGAGTGGGAGCTGCTTGAAAAGGCACCTTTACAGAGGCAGGTCCAACTGGCAAGTGCTTTTCTTTTCTTTTGTAAAGCAGCCTGGGATTGAGCAATGCGCATCTCCAAGGCCAACCTAAGCGCATGGTGTCACTATGCAACATCCTGTCAAGTCCTCCTTTTTTTGCATTCCAATCAGTCCCGAGCAACTGGATTTGAGAGCTGCCATTTAAATCCCATAATGCCCCTAATCTGATCTCACATCCAAGCATTGTGGTTCATTTAAATAGGCATTCCTTGACTCACCTCTGTGGGCATGGATCAAGGTGCTGATAAAGTGATTGCCACCAATTTGATGGTTATAAAAGAGGATTACACAAAGATGGAGGATAAGGCTGTCCACTGTTGGAGGCAATATGTCTCTGCATGCCAATTGTTGGTCCTGCTTCCTATACGCATCTAGTTGGCCATTGTGAGTACAGGATGCTGGACTAGAAGGACCAGATGGGCTTTTAGCCTGATCCAGCAGGACTCTTCGTACATTCTAACTTCATACCAGTTAGTTCTGCCAGGGAAAATTTGTGAATGTGTGTCATCTTGTTGAAATTTGCTGATTGACCAAACCAAACCACCTGTGTTTCATTTATCTCTGTAGAACTACCTGCACATGGCAACATTTTCAAATCCAATTTAATCTGCATCCTTTCCTTACACTTATACCAAATCTAAGCTGCAGATCAAATATTCCCAGCACATTTATAGCCATACCTGCCTCTTCTACCACTTTTCCAGCCAAGCATAAGGCCTGCCTATTGAAAGCAGAATGCACTTATGATAGATTTCCATTGAGCCAATATTGATTCTAGAGCTAGTGAACAAAAGCAAGAGGAACTGATACTGGTTCAATGAGATTTACCCAAGGTGTTTTAGTGTAGACCAGTCCTCTGGCAAAATTTGAGAATAAACTTGTATATGCACACAAAATAGCATGCCAAATAAATGATCCTTTTAAAAGTGTGCATATTCAAACCAAAGAATCCTGGGAACCGTAGTTTGTTAAGAATGCTGGCAACTGTATTTCTGTGAGGGGAAACTACAGTTCCCATAATTCTTTTTGGGAAGGATCGTGTGCTTTAAATGTATGGCATGATCTGCCTTTAATCCAAAATGGCTTCTCTTGTACTATGCTAACAAACATGTTAAGTGCCAATGAAAACATTTTGAGGTTTCTTGTTGTTTGTTGATAGCACCGCAAGGAAAAAAGGCCCCCGAGGAATGAAAATCATAAGGAATGATACTCAAAGGTTTCTAAATGAATGTGGAGATGAACTCTTCTTTTAATGTTAATTTAAACATTTTGAGGTTTTTGCCTACATGCTGCAGCTAACTGAACTTTTCAGAAGACTGATAGTAATGAACAAACTTGGCTTGTAGATGGATGCTGCCTCAAGGAGAATTTCCATAGTAATGCTGTCCAATTATAATTCAGAAATGATGTATCATTAGAGTAAACACTAACGGCATTTTGGTTATCTACAATTAACACGGGCAAATATTTGCTAGGTGAATTGTCAGAGGAAAGATGGATGAGTTCCAGACGGATCTTGGGAAAGCATGTTTGAAAGGTTTCCAGCTCAAAAAAGGCTCTTATTTTTAAGAGGATGGATAAAATTGAATGCACTCTGTGCAGTGATTAAACCCTCACAAATTGGGAGAATATATTTAGAATTAAATAAAAAAAGATGAACATACTTAGAAAATATATGACTGTAACCTTTTTTTTAAAAAAAAATCCCCTCTAGGATAACAGTTAGGAAAAATCTTATTATATTATCATTGATTTAATACCAACACCGGCTGCACTCATTAATCTATGCAAGTCATTTCAAAACACTTGGGGTCTGATCCATTTGGCTTTAAGAAACGAATAAGTCTGCTTGAATAGGGCATAGGGCCATTTAATCCACCATTTTGTTTCCCACAGGGGCCAAACAGATGCCTATGGGAAGCTCACAAGCTGGAAAAGAAGGTAATAGCTCTCTCCCACTCCTGATTCCCAGCAGCTTATATTCGGAGGCACACTGCCTCTGAATAATGACTAGTAGCTGTGGCGATCACACAGGGTCCCCGGACATTTCACCGTCTATTAATCCCTGTGCCACCACTTGATTTCTCGCTGCCACCACCTAGGCCCTACCTGGTAAAATACTGAGTCCAGTCAGGGTTAAATTGGAACATAAACTTCTGTTTATTTATCGCAGTTTAACAAGCGTGTGGTTTCATAAATGGTCTCAGTCAATTACAATCATGGGGTGCCTATCCAGACCTATAACTTCCGGTACCTGTTCTCATTCACTAAACCACCTCTCAGATATTTACTTGTCTGCCTAGCCCCTAACTGTTCCTGACTCAGCTTATTTCACTACACTGACTCAACCTACCCACAGACTCTATCCCAATTCACTCCCACTCCAACCAACCACCCAACTCCCAATAAACTCCCTCCTCTTAGCCCCTCCCAGAGCTGGTTTTATAGTCCCTCTGACTCCACCCACTGGGTTCTGATTGGGTAACCTGTTTAACTATTTCACCTCCAGCATTCTCATATGTTAACATCACAGTAGCCATTGATACCTTATCCTCCATGAATATGCACTTGAGAACCCTGTGCAAGAGGTTGTGACAGGTAGTCAGGACAACTATCATTATGGCATGACGTGATTGACAGGTGGGTTGCCCCACCCACCTGACAAAGTTGGCCCATGTGCTGGGGCCAGATGTGGAGCCAAAAAGCTAGTCTAGATCCCATAAATCAAAAATGGTTGCACTATAAACTGATTGTATGAAGACTCCCCCCCATTCCAGGACTCCCACATCTGTCTACTATGCCCCGCTCATTGGACGACCAAAGCAGTATGAAAAGCTTTACTGTACATCATCAGTGCAAGTGTATGGACTTGTCTCAGCAGTGTGGAAAACCTATTTTAGTCATTTTGCCAGTAGCTGAAGATCACTCTCTATTGCATAAATGCCAGGGGCCATTGTGGTTTTTCCAACATAGTAGCTCTATTGCATAAAGAGTCTGCTCTAAACTCAATGGCATTGCCACACAAGTGGCAAAAGGAATAAATAGTAATTGCCAAATGGAGAACCAAGTGGATTGCAAATAGCACTGTTCTGTTCTTGCATGTAATTCAGAATACTAAACATCTGGAAGTTACATCCACTTACAACTGTCATAGACCGCAGTCTTAAAAGAGATGCGAGCTTTCAGTTTTATGTACATGATATTTAGAGGCATAGAATAACTTTAAATTAAAGGAAGGAAGGAAGGAAGGAAGGAAGGAAGGAAGGAAGGAAGGAAGGAAATACAAACAACTCTTTTGCCTAGTGCACCAAGGGAAGCGTGCAAAAGGACAAGAAAAAGGGCCCCGATCTACTGGGGCTCATTGTCTGATTTACTGACTAGGAAGCAGCTAACAGTATACAAAATCATCCCTGACACAATACAGCCAACCCAAGAATCACAATACTTTAGAACAGTGGTTCCATTCACATAAAAAGACTACCTTAGAGATATCAACCTTTTCAAAAGTAGGGGGTCCATGGATTGGCTTTTGCAAAACTGGGGGTCTGCAGTACTTAGCTAATTGGGAACTGCTGCCTGAGAATCCCAGTGATGTATTGCATTTTATCAGGAGATTGTGTTTGCATAGTGTTGCCCTGCACACATATGTGTAGGACATTCTTATGCATGTTAGTTGGGATTCAGTCCCCGCTCAGTGGAGCTGACTTCCACATACTTAATCATTGGAATGGAGCAAAAAAATGGAAAGAGGGGTGCACAGAAAGCTAGTGTGGTGTTGTGAGTAGATTGTTAGGCAGGGGGGAAATGTCATCACATGTTTGCTTAGTACTGAAGCTCACTGGGCGACCATTGTTGCAAGACATAACAAAGTTCTGGGCTTCTTCAAGAAAGAGAGGGATGCAATATCCAACAAGGCAACAATGGCATTCTGGAATGAGGAAGATCTGGCAGAAATATCCCAGTAGCCAGAGACAGTTCCAAGCTGACAGGATGGGTTTATATCGAAATAGTGGTGGAGAGCAGCAGGCAGTAGCAACACTCTTAATTTCCCACAAAATCCTGGAGCATTAGGAAAGGAGAATTTGCTTCATGTACTGCCACATAATGCTAAGAGTCAAGGCAAAGCATCCCCGTATCAAACAAGAACCTGAGCACAGGAATGCATCTTATGCAAAGCTGTAATCAGTGTACAAACTTAGCTTTAATTAGTTTAGGCATGCTTTGGCTTTGCTACAGCAATAGTGACGGAGCCTCTTTCTAAATTAAATGTCTGTAAGCACACATACAAATGAAGCTGTGTATTTATAGTAAATCAATATACAAAGAGAAGAGCTTATATGTACACAGTTACAAGACAAGGAAACAAAATAGCCACACCCAGGTTTCTTCAAATTACTGTTATTCTTTTAAAAACGCTGCTCCTCTCTGTTTCTCTCTCTCTCTCTCTCTCTCTCTCTCTCACACACACACACACACACACACACAAACACACACACACACACACACACACACACACACACACACACTACAAATGATTAGCTACTGTTCTATTTTGGGTGGGAGAACATCTGAGCTTAGAACATTTCACAGATAAATTGTAACTTGGAATAGTGAACTCCTGCCTACCTTGTCCTTAGGCAGAGTGGAGGCATGGCAGACGTGCTGGTGCAGAGGTAGCATTTCCAGAGACAGTTTTGTAGGTCAAGTTGCCCATCATCAGTTAGGGATCAGAAATATCTGAAATTCACCTTTCACATTAGTATTTATTTCTTTCCTTCAACCCAGGAGTTTTTAGTGGGGGATGGGGGCAGGAAAGTCTTCACCACCAGAACCTATGTAAGTTCTAAACTTTAGGATCATACACTAGGCCATGAGATTATGTGTTCATCTATACTAATATATTTTGTGCTGACTGGTATTGGTTCTCCAGGATCTTAGGCAATGGTTTTTCCCCCATCACCTGTTTGTTTGTTTTTACATCACCGTAGCAGAACCTAGGGTCCCTTTCCTTCTAAATTTCACATATTGTTGACTAAGGCCAAAGACATTATTTAAAGTCGGGCAACTGACAAAGTGGCAAAGTGGAGACACCTAGGCATGGTATCTAATTGGCTGCTTTGCCTGTAGTTCAGAATGTTTGCTTCTCCAAAAAAGGTACTTAATTATTGTTTTTCCCCATCAGCTGCACCATAGTAGCATCCTCCTAGAGTGCATCATTTGAGTCAGTGAGTCCCCTCTGCGCTCTTTTTCTGTTTCGCTCACTCAGGCTCTTCCTGGGTTGCTTAGTTCTGTGACGTCAATTCCCCACAGGCAGACAATGTCATTATCATTACCAGACAAAGACATGCAAGTAAATTTGTCCCATGGGATTGCTGATATTATTGACCCAAACTAATGTAGTCTGACTACTGAGAAATGCTGATTGAAGCTATGTGACATACTACGGCTTGCTAATATCAATCAAAAATGACGCCGTCACTTTTTAAAGTGGGTAGAAGCTTTTACGACCCGATATAGTCCTTGAACACAGTTGCTATCCACATGGCCAGTGCAGATGGCGCTGGGGCAAGAGTTGCCAGATTCCAGATTGCTCACGCCCAGATCTGTTCCGACTGCTGTGTGACAATAAAAACTATTTCTTTCCTCAGGACACTTGGTCATCTCTCTTCTCCTGTTTGCCAGAGCCACCAGGACTCCTGTGTTGCCTCGTCGTAGGCAAAAGGGGAGAAGGGACGAGGGCAGGAGTGGGTTGGGAAGAACTGTGACTGCACCTCTTTTCACAACTGCAGAACTGTTCAAAGAACAGGCTGGTTCTCTTGTCTGCAACTCCCAGGTTTTGCGACTCCGTTGCAATCCAGAAGGCCGTCCTAATAGAAAAGCAGTCATTGCGAAAATAAAAATGGTGAGAAGGCTGGCTTGGGCTCACAAAGAAAAGAAAAAGAAATGCATATTTGGACAGCAAAATTCAAAAGAGAATAAACAAAACAGAAGTGTAGAGATCTTTTGATATTTGGTGTACTTATTCACATTTCCCACCATTTGCAGGATAGTTGACAGTGCAAAATTATTCAAGTAACTATGAAGGAATTATTTGGGGTATGTGGTCCTACTTATTTGATCATGTGGTTCTAAGGAAGTTTTATTGAGATATGATTGCTTTGTTATTATTGTAGTTTGCTTCTCTGAGCTTTCGATTGGAGGGAGGACAGGATATCAACATATTACATATCTATCAAATAAATAAATAAATGCCTACCCAGAAGTAAGTCCAGTTGGGTTCTCATCAGAACCAGCTATGAATGGTGGGATGGGGGGGGTCTAACAACATTTGGAGGCCCACAGATTCCCCGTTCCTGGTGCATATGATTGCATCCTCGGACTCTTAATATGTGATTGGTGCAATAAATCTCCTAGGCCCTAAGACTTGGGGCATTTATTCAAGTGTATTAAAGGTAAAGGGACCCCTGACCATGAGGTCCAGTCACGGATGACTCTGGGGTTGCAGTGCTCATCTCACTTTACTGGCCAAGGGAGCTGGCGTACAGCTTCCGGGTCATGTAGCCAGAATAACTAAGCTGCTTCTGGCGAACCAGAGCAGCACACAGAAATGCCGTTTACCTTCTTGCCGGAGTGGTACCTATTTATCTACTTGCACTTTGACATGCTTTCGAACTGCTAGGTTGGCAGGAGCAGGGACCGAGCAACGGGAGCTCACCCCGTTGCGGGATTCGAACCATGACCTCATGATCAACAAGCCCTAGGCTCTGTGGTTTAACCCACAGTGCCACCCGCGTCCCACTCAGGTGAATTAGAACCACATTAAAAGGTGTGTTATAGGTTTCCTATCAGAAATTTGTGTGAGATACCACTTAAGACTTGACAAAAGAGTTTTGATAACCCATGATGTTCAAGCAATGCTTCTCAAAGGGAGCTAACAAGGCTCAAGAAGGTTTAGGTGATGGGCAAACCTAACACTTTTTTTATTCCCCTGACCAGCTAAGCAGAAGCGGGAAAGTGAGGTGTTTTGCAAAAGTTTAGACTGGGAGACAGGGTCACACATAGAAGAGACTAAGAGAACTGCCCCTGGACTCTGAAAAAAACTTGTTCAGTTTGGGTGCTTGCTTCCTCTCTGAAATATCAGATGTCCATGCAGTGAACTTCGGGATATCTTTAATGTCATATCTCTGTCTATGCTCAGCATGCATGATTGTAATTAAACACAAATATTATTGAATACCATATATTCCCTGTGATTTCCTTCCAACTGAAACAAAACCTGAGTAGCACTGTTCTCTTGGAAATTCACAACACTGGGAGAAATGGGGCAAGGACAACCAAAGAACCAATATGCATTCTTTAGACCAATATGAAATCCAGATTCTGCAAAAAAAAACCCAAACCCCCTCCCAGACATTCTTTTTCTATTCCCTTTCCCCCCTCATTGACACTAAACTCTCAGTTAACAGTTTATTTATTTATTTTTTAGGTTTTCTTAAATGTATTTGTTTTGCAATGTTGATCACAAAATCAAAACAATTTAAAATGTATTTTCAAAATACTGTAACTTATCTTCTAACCTTCTTTAAGCTGGTTCGGTTTAGTATTTTGCCAGAGGAAAACAGTTATTTGTTAAAAATTGTTCAGATCCCACAACTCCACAGTTCAAAGCAGCTCACTGAAAGTCGAGATTTAAAAACTATTTGCACCTCTGTGCCTGTCGTAGATCAATTCCTAAAATCTCTTTTGGCAATAAATGGGAAAGACAGTATGTGCATCACCATTGGGGTCTGGTTAAAGAAATGAGCTACAGAAGAAGTAGCTGGAACCACAAGTCATGTGATATGGTGTGACCTATAAAACCTTCTGGGTCAGATTTCCCACTGGCCTGAACTGCATAGGGACACAGCTGACTGCTGTATCCTGTCTATGCCAGCCTTGCCTTCCTGACTTTGCAGAATAAAAATCTGTGCTGCAATACTTGGGTTCCAATGCTTTACACAACTGAAAGAGGCAAGAAAGAGGGTGCCATGCAGGGATTGGGATGTCTCACGTACGCTAAGACTTGTTTTGCAAAACGTTTGCCCTCCCCCTCTGATGGACAAAGCCTTATGGAAGTTGCATGCAGACATGCACAGAGCTGGTAGACTGAATAAAAGGGGTGAGGAAGGCATTTTAACCTACAGGAATGGTTTGGATAGCAACAATGCGACAAGAGCTTTGGCATATTTTTGAATGGCAGTCAGAGCAATGCATGAGACACATTTGCTCTCTGACAAATCTTGAATGAGAACCTAAGGGAAAAGCTACATTATCTTGAGAAAGATTGAAGCATCCAGGGCTGCGGGGGGGCGGGGGGGGGGGAGAGGACTAATTGAGAGAATTAGAGTGATAAAAGCCACATTGACTTTCTTTCTGTGGTCTGCATAGACTTTAGGCAATCACTTTAATGGAAGAATTGTTGGCATGTTTTAGAGGGCGTGGATTTGTTCCAAGAAACAGGGTCTCTGTGGCAGGACGTTACTCAGTCCGACTCCCCCCGCCCGCCACCCAGTATCAAATTATTGTGGGTCACGTATTCTGTGCTGCTTCATTCCAACATCAGCAGTATCACTGGGGTTCTATATTTAAATTTGATCCGATCCCATCCTGAAGACTCTGGCTATTAACAATAAATCAAAATGTACGTGCGTCCACCCAGAGCTAGGTACTAATCATGCCTGCATCCCGTTGAATTTAATGACCAAAACGGTTTATGAACCAGCACTATAGCACTAACAGAGCAGCTGCTCCACAGTGCCTCTTTCCTCCAGCGATCACTTAATTTCCTCCAGCGAATCCTGGACTGTCGTGTCAAGACCAAGTGGCAAACAGGGCTTTGGAAAGTCTATGATCTACTGCTGGCCAGATGGTCATAGCCTGTACATTGTGGGAAGGGAGGCAACCATGCAGCCATTCTGGCAGTTCTGTATTCACTGGATAACATTTATACTGAATAACAATTTTTATATATATTTTGGGGCTGTCAAAGCAACTTAGTCTTCCGGCATGTAACATGCCACCTGGATAGCTCAGTTAGATAGAGCATAGTGCTGATAATACCAAGTTGCAGGTTCAATTCCTGTATGGGACAGAGGTTGGACTAGATTATCCTCAGGGTTCCTTCAAACGCTACAGTTCTATGATTCTGTGGACATTAGGGATGAATAGTGGCAGAGGAAGCTTCTCAGGTGCCTGGGGAGGGGCGCACCACAGGGCCTCCCAAGTCTGCCTGCCTCCTCCCATTCAGGGGAGGCAGTGGGTGGACTGTTTGGGCAGCATGGAGCCTGCCTATGCCCAAGCCACCACGTCTGCATAAAAAGCATTTAAATGCTATTGAATCCATACTTAAAAGTTATTTTAAATGCTTGCTTTAAATATATTTAAATACATAGATATGGATCTCTAAATATGCTTTATCCTACAATACACATTTTTTAAAAATCATTCTGGGTCTTTTTCCTGAGTATAGAACCGTATCTCAAAAAATGAAGAAGTGTGATAATTATTTAAAGGATACAGTGGTACCTCGGGTTACAGATGCTTCAGGTTACAGACTCCGCTAACCCAGAAATAGTACCTTGGGTTAAGAACTTTGCTTCAGGATGAGAACAGAAATCGTGCTCCGGCGGCACAGCGGCAGCAGGAGGCCCCATTAGCTAAAGTGGTGCTTCGGGTTAAGAACAGTTTCAGGTTAAGTACAGACCTCCAGAACAAATTAAGTTCTTAACCCGAGGTACCACTATAATTAAGTTCTGATCTGCATATTTACCCTAGATGTACAGATTAGGTTTGTTTTCATCAGAATTCGCAGAAAAGAGAAGTCTGAAATAGCTGCAGAAGGTGGGCATGAAGGAGATCACACATGATATTTTTTTTAAAATGTTCAAAAATCCACATAATCAATGGGGGCTATATCCTGCACAAACCCTGTAACTTGACAGGGCATTCTTAAGAACATAAGAAGAGCCTGCTGGATCACACCAATGGCCTATCTAGTCCAGCATCCTATTCTCTCAGCTGGAAGGGAGTTCCACAGGCTTCTGCCCCCTGCACTGAAAACATGACTTCTGGCAGTTATGAGCACTGCATTTGAGCCTTGAGTGGCTACCAACAGTGACTCCCTGTGGATCTCATTAATCAGGCAGGCATATAAAGGATCAGGCAGTCCTCAAAATACTCTGGACCCTAACTTTTAAGGACCTTGTAAGTTAATACAAGAACCTTGACTCTGGTCCAGTAACATAGGAGCAGCCAGTGCAAGTTTTTAAGCACTGGTGTGATGTGTGCCGGGGGTATTTTTCACCAGCTGGCACTTCCAGACTAGCCACAAGGATGAAGACCATGAAGCACTTGATACCTTCAATATTTGGCGAGCCTATTGCAGATTTTCAGAGAGACTCATTTTATGGGAAAGCTGAAATGTGAAATGGTTAAAAAGAACCAAAAGTCCTTTCATCATTGTACTTCATTATCCCCATCACTGTCCAAGCAGAGAAGAGCCTTTAGGTATCCTGGTTAGCAGCACATCAGAGGATTAAGCGAAAGCCAGCTGTGATAATGTGGTGGCAGCGGGGAGGGCTAGCTGGCAACCACATACATAGCGGTACTCCCGTTGCTTTTAGGAGAGTTACTTCAATTTAAAAAGCTTGCTTGTTCCCATCATTATATTCTCGTTTGTGGCACAGCGAAACCATTCTGTTTGATTTTGGCTAGATCTTTTTCTGGAAGGTGAACTATTCACACAACATGGAGCTGGAAGGTAATTTTGAATGGACGCATTCCACTTCTACTTTAGCACATCAAATTTTCTCTCTCTCTGTTGAAAGAAAAAGGACAAACCTCCATTCTCCATTTTTCCTCTTGCAAATATATTGCTTTGTCATACAACTGCCTCTGGGGCTAATCCTCCACACTTGCAAAATCTTCTTATTCTAGCCACCACAGCACTGCCAAAGCCAAGGTTTTAAATCCCTAAAAATAGTAGCCGTAGCCGGATTTACTTGGCTTGCAGACTGCTGCAGCACTTTTAAGTTAGTATTCTTTTTTTTTCCTGAGGGAAATTTGCCATTCACTAAAAGCTTGTTGATGGAAAAAATTAGCATGGTTAGCTTTTTAATTACTCAGCTGGTGGCCTTGGTTATTTTCTTGCACAACTGGAATAACCTTGGTGGATTAATGTGTATCTCTCTGACAGAGATAAAACACCCCCGCTCCCCCGCTCCCATAAACTGTTAATTCAACTTCCTCTCTTCATCCCTCTCAGTCTAAGAATGTCAGAGCTTTGGATCATTGACTTTGCATTTTGGCCTTAGTTTTTTGTTAAGGCGGAGAATCTGGCCACTTGAGAGGAGGCCCACAATTTAGTCCTGCCATATACAACTCCTTTTGGTTGTATTTCCTGGAGATTGTCAGGGGAACGCTGCAGCCAGGACATATAGTAGCTCTACAGGAGTCCTGCTGGGAAACCCTGCCAGACAATCAGCGACAGGAGGATTTCTGAGTTTAATCCCGGCACATTTATTTATTTATCTATCAGGGTCAGTTCACTGAGGTGCCCCTAGCTAGGAAGTAATCAGGCACAACTGAGCCTAATTATTCAGTCAGAATCTTTGCAGGGTGAAAGGAGGATGAAGGGATTGAAGATGCCAGAAGCTAAAATGATGAGGCAAGTTGCACACACACAACATACACACACACACACACACACACACACACACACAAGTCAATGATTTCATGAGACGGAATGCATTTCTAAGCCTCATATTGGCCTCTATTCAAAGCTGATGTCAAAGACTTTACTGGAGCACTAAAATGGAAAATTGTTTAGTTAGTTATCTGTCTATTTATTCGTTCCTTCACTGATCCTTAAATTCCCACAAATGGCTCCAAGGGAGGTGTCAGGGCAGTTCACAGCATATAATGCAAACCATAAGACACCCAATCAATAAAATATAATTCATTAGATTTCCCCTAAGCTGTCATCTACATATTAATACTGATCTCAAGTCTCTGAGTGATTGCATTTACATAGCCAAATCTATACCACCCACATACAAAGTTGGGGGAGGGGGTGTCCACTGATTCTGATTTGTAGGGCTACCAAAAAAAAAAACACACACACACACAAAAAACACAACTTAGGAATAACCCAACCATGAGAGGGTCCCCCCCAAACAGCTCAAGAAGGACTGTGGACAACTGTTGTGGAAAAAAGGAAGAAAAGAGAAAAACAGAGGTGAGGTGAATGGAATGGAATTACTTGGCAAACATGGAGGAAGAGTCACATAGATATAACTGGTTGGGGAGAAGCAGCTCATTGGCCAGGTAGAATTCTCTCACTAAGAAGCTACTTTTAAATGTCTCCAGGGATGGAAGTGAGAGCTGCCCATAGAAATCAAAGGAATAATTCAAGTTTATTAGTTTGTTTATTAAATTTATATATCGTCCTTCACCCAGAGGTCCAAGTGTGGTTTACAACATAAAAATACAAAATAAAAACACAAAATACACAATAAAACAAAGGGGGGGGACAATTACCCCTTTCCCACAAACACTTTTAAAAGACCATAGAATGTTAATCAGCCCAAAGCCTGGTTGTGGAGAAACACTTTTGCCAGGTGCCTAAAGATATGCAATGAAGGTGCCAGGCGAGTCTCTCTGGGGGGAGCATTCCACAGACAGGGAGCCACTGCAGAAAAGGCCCATTCTTGTGTTGCCACACTATGGACCTCTTGAGGAGGGTGCAGCCAGCTGACTGAACAGAAGTACCCAGAAACAACATTTTCTTGCAGGTCCCATGGATAAAATCTGCAATCCTAATCCCAAACTTTTAAATTGAAATCAGCATTTTCATATAACACAGAAGAAGGCAGTGCCATAACTTTGAGTCCAGTGCAACTTTGCTTTGTTGATTTCACTTCTCCAATCTGGGCTCATCAGATGCATTCTGTGGAATTTGAATGTTTTGATTTTTAAAGATCTGTTTATTGCATTTCATTCTTGCTTTTTCTTTTTTTTAAAAAAAGCACACACTCATTCTTGAAGGCTGGTTGACTGGCAGCCATATCAAGGTTGCTTCTTGCACAAGTCTGCCTGTCTGCAGGCAGCTGCTGTGGGTTCACAGTTTTACTTTCTGCTTCTACATTGACGCTTGGCCCTTTATGCGGCACTTACGTAATTTGACCTCCATTTTCCAAAGCAAGGCAGGATCTCTCAAGTCACACGGCAAAATGCTTGAGAGTGTCACCATGGTAAGCCCCACAGACATCTTGGCCGGAGACCTTCATGCATGACCTGGAATGACCACCCCTGGTGAGTCCATTTCTGAAACAGAATGACCAGGGGTGGTTATTCTGGGCTGATATGGGAAGCCCTCACTGCTTGCAGTTATCAAAGCTTTAGGTGTCCCTTATTTCACAGCCCTGACCCTTTCAGAGGCATTGGGCAGAATGCAATATACAGTAATGTCTGTATATACTGTCTAAGAGCATAGCTAGAGTGTTAGCTTAATTGTAACTTTAACAATTGTTCCCTCTTGCCAACAGATCTATAACCAAGAATACCCACTGAACTACATTTCCCAGGATTCTTTGGTAGAAGACATGGCCTTCAACTGACATAAAGATTGTGTATAGAGCTGGAATATAAAATATAGGTCCTATTCTGACACGCATATACATTCCTGTTATATCTGCTGGAATTACATACATGCAATAAGGGATCTAGTCTTGTGGCCAAAATATTTTATCCAATCAACTCTCCTTACTCTAGAGGATCAGTACATATCTAACTACACAGCACATATACCACACAATGAATGTAGGTTGCTTTTAAACCGTTTCACAATCTGTGAATCATTTAGACATGGTTTTAAAGCTTGCATACCTAATTTTTGATATTTTTAAACGATTTATGAACACCAGTCCTCAAACCATTAGTTGGACACCAACATATGGCTATGCAGCAAAGCTTTAAAAATGCCATACGGGTAATGTGCAAAATCTATTCTGCAATTCCATTAATCATATAGGAACAAATTAACGAGCCACTAAATCAAAGTATCTGTTAACACTGCTATTACTTTCAGGAACCTTTTCACCAAAAAAAACCCTTCTTAAATCTGTGGTGCTAGAAAGATTTGTCATTTTCTCAAAAATGCTATGGGTGTATTAATTCGTGTAAGGTTTACCTGAAGGGTACACAGACAAGGCATTAAAATCACCAGCACATCAAAATGGGTAGAAGAGTAGTGTTTATGTATGTTTTATTAAGGTCCTGCACACATTTTAATTTGTTTATCTCTCGTTGCCACCCACCCTGAGAACATAGCCATAGGGAGGCATATAAATATTTCAAATAAATAAGTAACTGTTACTTGCTCCATTTTGCTTTCATGACTTAAATCGGTGTTTTACAGTGTTTTTTCTCCTGGTGGCAACCAAGATGCAACTATTTGCACAGTTAAGGTATTGTAATAATGAAGAAATGCTTTAGAGTATTTATCTGATTTACTTCTCACAACAACCCTCTCCATTAGTCTGGGGGGTGGGGAATCTCATCCCCAGGAGCCAAATGCAGCCCCCCACTCTGGCCTATCTGACTCTCCCCAGGTCATCCCCCCTCTTCAGCCACAGCCTCCTTCTCCAGGCTATATTTCTCACAAGTCTTGCTCCACACCCTCCTTCAGTGTTTTTGCCTGGTTGGAAGTTGTCCTTGAACTCTGCTATTGCCTCTTGCTTGCCTGGGCCAAGAATGCAGAGGAGTGTGTGAGTGTGTGTGCAGAAACCAGCCTCCTATACAAAGTTAAAATATGTGGCTCCCCAGAAGGGTATGTGGCACTAAGGTGGAAAAGGTTTCATGTAAAAATGGCTACATGCCAGGCTGGGGAAGAGACTGAGGGGTGCCCAGAACAGGCATCAGCAGCTGGTCTTGACACCACCATGGAGTCCTTGCAGCTGCCCAAGGATGCCAGGCATTGATGCCAGCCCTGAGTAAGGTGAATCTGATTAACAAACTTATATTGTCCTGGTCAGAACCACCCCAGCAGGGCTGGACTTATCGTGATCTCACAGTGTGACCTTGTGAAATTTGGTTTTTTTATATATATAAATAATTTTATATAATTATAAATAATTATAAATAATTTTTATTATTTTCCAATACAAATATACAATTCTGCCAAATTTTCACAATTTTAGTTCTTTTTAGACTTCCTTTGGCTTCTCTGACAATCAGAAATTTGGTTTTGATACTTGAGCTGACATTGACTAGAGAGTTCAAGCTACAGCCAACTTGCTTCTCATGAAGTCTAGCAGCTTCCCATAGTACCGTAATCTTTCAAGGAACTAGGGTGATTCTGAATCTCTTCCTTGCTTGTGTCTGGTGTCTTCCAAGGCAGCAGCTCTCACCAAAATCCTCTGAGATAAGAGAGTAGGGTTGAGCAGTTGGGTCTCCATCAGCCTGGGGTGGAGGCCAATCTTCCCTTGTTGCCAGTGGCCAGTTAAGAGTCAACAGCTGACTCCAAGGTCCTCTGAGGTCAGAGAGAGGGGCTGAGCAGCTGTAACTCACACAGTGTGTGATGGAAGCCACCAACTTCACTCCTTCTTTGTGAAACTGTCTGTAGGCAGCAAAGCTGCACCAGCCTTTCTTCTCCAATCTGGTACCCTCCAGACATTGTTAGACTACAACTGGCCAATATGGCTGGGGCTGATGGATGTTGGTCTCCAATAGTGTCTCAATGGCAGTAAGATGGGGAAGGCTTAGTTAGATTGTCTGTTCTTTGACCCAGCAATTTTCACATCTTCTTTGCTGAACCACTGGTGTTGTGAGCCTTATCAAACACTATAATTTTTCAAGACCCTAGTACAGTTTTGTTACCTCAAAGAGGTGCTTTCTTTTGTACCCCAGGCACTTTTCTCATCAGGTTTTCAAAATTAGAATGGTTTGCCATATTCCGTTCCCTTTTTCTGCCCAGAAAGCAAGGATAGGGTTGCTACCAGACAGCTGCCTTTGACAAGCACCATTGTGACCAGCCAATAGCTTTCCTTAGAAAAGGACAACAATTTGAATGTAATAGGTCTACTGTTGCTGACAATTCAAGCTAATTGAAGTATAATGGGTAAGAGGGTCTCCTGCTGTCACTTGCAATTTGAGCTAAAGGGGGCAGAAGCACTGAAAATGAGGAATGATTGGCCTAAATCTTCTCTGAGTGCCCTCTACTCCTTCCTTATGGGAAATCTGTGGTGGCACAAACCTTTTAAAGCTCTAAATAAAGCCCTTGTATTTTGATTCCTGTGGCTACATTTATTAATGTCCAGCAGACTCTCTGGGCACATCCTGTTAAAGTGGCCTCTTCATAGTTTCCACTTCTGACAGCACGAATGGGAGGAGGGGGTGGCTGGATAATGCAGTCCATATGTCTGGAGCAGAAGGCAAAAGGGGCTAGCAGAGTCAGTCTGGCCCAAACGGCAACTGGCCCAACACATGCAGGAAAACTCAAGTTTGATTTTTTAAAAATAAAATCAGAAAGATAATGGCAAGCAGGTGCATTTGAAGCTGTGGAGTGGTATTCAATATATTCAAATAAAATAAAACCCCACTTAGGTAATTTGGAACACAAACAAGAAATAAGAAAACGGATTGTGAGATATTATTGAAAAAGAACAAGTGTGGAGAATTCTCAAAAATATACCAAATGCTGATAAAGGAATATTGTAAAACAAACAATGCCCCCCCAAGTCCCTTGTGCAGAATTTCGCTGACTGGATACATTAGGGGAATCCCAAAGACAGTGTTTTTAGTTGTTGGGGTAAGTTCTTATTTGAGATTTTCAAGGTATTTAGGAGATGTGAGATATGCAAGGAATTTGTTATTTGAGAAATGTGAGAGAAGTTGAGCTATTTAAGGCATTTGTTGCATGTAAGAAATCTAAGCTATTTATTACAGTGTGTTTGAATCATTTATATGGAGATTCCGTTTTTTGTTTAAATGATTAATGTTTAGATTGTATGTTGGTTTGTTTGCATATGACTTCTTGTTTTCCACAGTAAATTTATATGATTTTTTAAAAAAAAGAAAACAGAAAAAGAAGCTGTGCAGCAGCTTCTGGTTCACTAACTTTCCCACAGAAGGAAAATAGGATATGAGGGAATGCAGCGGGGAAGGGAATCTACAGAAGCACAGACTCTAGTGAAAAAGTGAGCCACACTAATTGGCAGTTTGCAACTCATTTTCTGTGAGACAGGTTTATAAAATAGTAGGCAGAGATCTGAGGAAAGCGTAGAGGTTAAGAGCGGTAGTCTTGCAATCTGGGGAACCGGGTTCGTGTCTCCGCTCCTCCACATGCAGCTGCTGGGTGACCTTGGGCTAGTCACACTTCTCTGAAGTCTCTCAGCCCCACTCACCTCACAGAGTGTTGGTTGTGGGGGAGGAAGGGAAAGGAGAATGTTAGCCGCTTTGAGACTCCTTAGGGTAGTGATAAAGCAGGATATCAAATCCAAATCCAAACTCTTCCACTGTTAGTTTCTTACCTCTGTGCCATCTATCCTCCTTTGAAAATCAAGGGAAATTCCAAACAGAGCTCCAGAAACAGTGTTAAGTGCTACAGATCTCAAATGAAATAATGTATCTGCTAGGAAGAGCTCTTGCAGAAGTTTAGCTCACACCGACTATCTAATCTTCGTGATCCTATACATGTTTACTGAGAAGTAACTTCCACTATGCTCAGTCAGACTTCCTCTCAGGCAAGAGTGCAAAGGAATGCAGGCTAAATCAAACAGTTGGTTTTACCTTCTCCTCTTCCACTCCAAACAAAAATAAAGTGTGCCAGCCTGTTAGTGGGTTCAGCATTAGTCATGTAGTTGCCAAGCAAGTGTAGAGTGAGTCTGTGAGGTTTTTTATGGCTGCATGAAAGACAGACATTCAACAGGTACAGCCTTTTTTAGCAGAGACATAGTGATGTGGTGAAGCTTCAGCTGCTGAATATTCATTTGTTTTGCAGCTAATGATCCCACAAGAAGCTCCCAGAAACAAAGCTATCAACCCTACATATTTTGTTATTGTTCTGTTTTCCATTTAATTATGCTTCTCATTCATTGGAAGGCTATCATACTTAACCGTCTGGCATTTGGAACTCTTATTTAGCAGGAGCTATTCCATCTGACTATGACCAAGGGAGAGATGGGAATGCAGGGCATCTCCACTGGCCAAGTTGACAGACTAGCAACTTTGGGTTTCTTCACTCCTTCCATTCCAGGTTGCTACAAAAACACTCACCCTAGTAACTATTTTATCTGGTGCTCTAAAGGCTTCTTGCCTGTCTGCACATCCTAACCCAAAATAGCCCTATGGGAGGAATTACAGGACACCCAAGAAGGCTGCAGAGTGCAGACCCCCTGGTGAGTTGGTGTGTAGAATGAAGGGATATTCTCTCGCACAAACACACATCTCAGTCACTTCAAAGTTTTAAGTTAAGTGTGATAAAAAACCTGGTACCACACCAGGAAGAATGTCAGCAGAATTTCCTCTCCATCTCGATTTATTTACATATTTATTTCATAAATTTGTATAACCCTTGTGTGTAGAAAACCTCAAAGCAGTTTACGAAAAGAATAAAACAATAGGATTGCTGGGCGGGGGGACAATTAAAACATTCAAGAAAATTAAAACCAGCAATAAACTAAAAAAAACAACATTCTGAATATTTGAGCAGGCTTGTCTAAACAAAAATGCTTTTCACAGGCGCCAGAAAGAGAACAGTGAAGGAACCTGCCTAGTGTCTGTAGGCAGGAAACTGGTAATTTTCGAATGCAATTTCTCTCCTGAATTGATGGAGAATCGTTGAAAAAGACACAGGAGACATTTTTTTGGCACAGCACCACACAGAACTATTGTTCTTTCAACTGCTCTATGCCTCTCATTCTTTGAAACCAACATGGCAATTAAACCTCAGCCCAACTGCAGCTTATGTTGGTACCAGTTTGCCATCTACTGTCATTTTAATCCCATCCCACTGCTGGAGAAAAACAACAACATCCTAACCGTTCTGTACCTCTTACCTAGCAGACCACAATAATGATGCCTTCCACGTTCACTTCTATTTAATTATTACAACATAGGATTAGCGCATAAACATTAATTACCTATGTAAACAGGAAATGCTACTTAAAGTAATGAGTGGGCCTAAGCTAGCTAACAGTGAGGTATTTTAGCAGACCTAGGTCCCCCCTCTGAAGCAGCAACCAATTCCTTTTCAGTGATTTAATCACTTCCTTTCCATTTAATTACTTTGAGGATTAACTGCAGGCAAGTGTATTCCATTTCCAATAATAAGCTGATCTACAAAGAGCAGAAAGCTTCCGGGAGGTGGGGTAGGGGCTTCACCACGTCTGTCTGTAATTCAGCTACATAACTATCTATCATGTTTCCTTAGCTGTCTTAAGCCTTATGTGTCACCTTGCTTGAGTTTAAGAAAAGCATCTCTTCCTAGGCTATTAATGTTTGCCTTTCTATAAGCAAGAACATAAGTGGAGGCATTTAACCCAAAGGACAGGAAGCTATTTTGCCCACCATTGTCAAAAAAATAAAAATAAAAATCAAGTGCTGCTAATGCTTTTACAAGCTAAAGCTTCTGTCAAGACAAATAAAATTGCCAAATGGGCATGTTTCTTTCCCCGTTGCTCTAGCAGGAGTGGGGGGAAATGCTTTTACAGTCATCATAATGTAAAATCTAGTTGATATTTATTTTTAAAAAGAAAACACTTTGGATTCTCTTATCTAAAAGCTAGGGTTAAAGATTCATTGCAGATTCTGTATCAAAGTGTCACAGAAGAGAAGTTCTCTTCCACCCTCACTTCACAACACAGGGAAAGAACAATTGTTTACAGCTTCTTTTGCATCATCGGAACCTTCAGACCACACATAAATATTAGATTCCTATGAAGCTTGAATGAAAAGTAACCCCAGGCTGAATTCTGCAGGCAATTCAATCACCTCTGTACTGGTTATGTTCAAAGTTCTGCAAGCCTGTCCACCCTTCACTTACAGTGGTACCTCGGGTTAAGTACTTAATTCGTTCCGGAGGTCCGTTCTTAATCTGAAACTGTTCTTAACCTGAAGCACCATTTTAGCTAATGGGGCCTCCTGCTGCTGCCGCACCGCCGGAACACGATTTCTGTTCTCATCCTGAAGCAAAGTTCTTAACCTGAAGCACTATTTCTGTGTTAGCGGAGTCTGTAACATGAAGCATATGTAACTTGAAGCGTATGTAACCCGAGGTACCACTGTATTTGGTTCAGAAATACGCTGCACTTTTCTTTGCCCCCAAATGGGAACAGTTCAGGGTTTTTTTGAAGTAGTTCAAACTCAGATTAATCCAATACTCATTATTCCTCCCCCCCCCCTTCCCACCAAAAAACACCCTCCTTCTTTCCTTCATAAAATACATTGGTGTCAGGAGCTGGAGTCAGGAGCATATCACCAATAAAAACCTGGTGTCAGAGAAGTTCCCTCTTTAGTTAAAGAAACCAAAACAGCACCGGCCTCTTCATGTTCTGGAAGATCAGGGGGAGGGGAGCTAGTCATAGCAGGAGGGGAAAACTCCCTGGCTTCTTTAGCAGTTTGGCTCTACTCTGCCTCTTGACCCCTCTCCTCTCCCGCTTCCGCTTCTGTCTCTGATTCTGGGCTGCTTTCTGCCACAGCATCTTCCTGCTCACTAAACCCTGTAACTTCTTCAGCTTCCGCCACCTCCTCCTCCCAGACTGCTGCGTCTTCTCCCTCTGCCCACTCATCATCATCCCACCACCAATTCCCCCGGCTCTGAGCTGTCCTACCTTGGGGGTTCCCCAGCTGGTGCCTCCTACCACCCCTTTGCATGCAGACCACAACAGCTTCCTAGACCAGGGGCAGGGGCAACAGTGACAATCCAGGCATAGGGATCATGAATGGTGAACAGGGTATGCCTGCCTGCCCATGGAATCATAGAATCGTTGAATCAAAGAACTGTAGAGTTGGAAGGGACCTCAAGGATGATAGGCTGGAGACAGCTGGGAGGGGTGGCAGATCCTGGCTATCTCTAGAGTGTGCTGCTTACCACCTCCTGCACTTCTTGCCTACCCTCCTCCACTCCCTGCAACCTTCTCCTCTCCAGCCTCCTTTCTTTTCTCCCCACCCACCTTCAGCAGCCTGGGCTTCCCTGGCCTACCTCCAGTCATCTCAGATGGTGGAAGAGGCAGCAGGAGGGCAAAGGAGGAGAAATTGGGTGCACAGCATGTTCTGTTTTGCCTCAAGCAGCAAAATGTCCTGGGCCAGCCCTGATGGTGAAGGTCTCCCTTTAGCATAGCTGTCAACTTACAGATTTGAAAATAAGGGGCCAGCAGCCTTGAAAATAAGGGACCAGCAGCCAAAATAAGGGACCTGCAGCCTCACCTGTTCCAGGCACTCCAGTCTTCCTGTCCTCCTGCAGTCTGGTCAAACTCATGCTGGTAGTTCCGAGAACACTGTCCAAGCAACTTTGTAACCAGAGGTTCAACTGAATAGAATCTGAATCACATGCACCACAAGGCCTATGCAGCCTCAACTTAAGATGGCTCCCCGGCCTGGCTTTGCACTGCAAAGTTTGCAGCAGCACGTGCAACAAAATGGCGTCCAGCATTCGAAAACCCCCTCAGCTTGTATTAACTAGCCACACACAAGGCATGCAAGCTCCACCACCCCCAGTCGTTCTTAGACTTCTTATTGGGTGAGCAACACAGCCAAGCAACACAGTTGGAGCCTCCCTCCTCCCTGGCTGGCAGGGAGGGAGGGAGAGGAGCTGCTTCCTTTGAAATTTAAGGGACATCGTTTAAGGGACATTTAAGGGACATCCATCAATAAGGGACAGCAGCAGGACATGGCCCTGGAATAAGGGACTGTCCCTTCAAATAAGGGACACTTGACAGCTATGCCCTTTAGCTCTCTGGCTCCCTTTGTCAGAAGTAGGGAATTTCCCAAAAGCCATCCGGGCCTTGGGTCCAGTCAAGGAAGTGGGTGAGTGGAACATCCTATGTCCATCTCAAAGAGCAACTGAGTAAGGCAACATGAGGCAAACTTTCAGATGCAGACCTGCTTTATATGTCTTTCCCCTGAAAAGTTCTCTGAGGTCCCAGTATGAGAATGTATCTGTCTTTTAAAATATTATAGTAGAAAACAGCCCTTACTCTCAACCACTTCTCAACCACTTGCGTCAAGCAAGCAAACCATCAGAAAGCATCTCAATAGAGCATCTCTGGGTCCTGATTTTAACAAATTGTAAACACACCCACAATGTGGATTCCAACCATACCAAGATCTTGTGAATCCCAGTGCTGTGCAGGAGAACCTGATGAACTTTGAGATCATTTCCACCTCTGTAATTTTGTCACTATGTGAGTCAGCTTTGCCTAGCAGCTAAAATGAAAGAAGCGGTTTTGGGAAAAGAAAATTTAACTGACTAACCCTTGCAAAACTCCTGTGTTCAAATTTCCAGGGAGGGCATTCAGGAAAAGCATTTTGCTTTACATAATTTCAAATGTAAGGAATATTTATTATTCTCAACAGTAAAAGGTAAAGGTACCCCTGCCCGTACGGGCCAGTCTTGACAGACTCTGGGGTTGTGCGCCCATCTCACTTAAGAGGCCAGGGGCCAGCGCTGTCCGGAGACACTTCCGGGTTACGTGGCCAGCGTGACAAAGCTGCATCTGGCGAGCCAGCGCAACACACGGAAACGCCGTTTTCCATGCTTTCGAACTGCTAGGTTGGCAGGCGCTGGGACCAAGCAACGGGAGCGCACCCCGCCGCGGGGATTCGAACCACCGACCTTTCGATCGTCAAGCCCTAGGCGCTGAGGCTTTTACCCACAGCGCCACCCACGTCCCTATTCTCAACAGTAGCACTCTATAAATCAACCTCAGCTTATGTAAGGAAATGTTCCTTTAAAATTCTGCACAGGTGGCCCTGTGCAGCTTTCTCATATGACATCAATTACCCCCCGGGATTGCATCCCCTCCAACATCCCACAGAGGAAAATCAGGACACGCCTCTTTCAGGGTCGTGCTCCCAGTCATGTGACATGCGTGAGAGCACAGCCCCTCAAAATGTGTGTCTTTGGGGGCCACACTCCTGCGGGAGCCAAAACAGAACATCCCAGGATCCAGTCAGAAGCCAGGGTGGCTTCTGTACTTCTGGGATATTCCACTCCAAGTCAGACAGCTGAGGGGTATGGGATTGTTGGTGTGGTGGTGGTAGCTGGTGGACATTTTTCCACTTATGGCAGGAATACCCCATCTAAAACTCCCCACATCTTGCCCTTTTGAACTTGTGGGATGATCAAACAGCAGAGGGAAGTGACTTACCACTTCTGGTGGTGGACCAGAGTTGCTGTTCTACCTTCTTGCCTGGTGGGTTCCTGTTTTCTTATGACAGAGGAAGGGGTGAGGTAGCAGGGAAGTTGCTGGGGTGCAAATGCACTAGCAGAGCCAATCCAGTGCTCCTGTCAGTGAATTTGCACTGCACTGATCTCCCTGTTGCTTTGCTGTTCTTCCTCCCTATAATCAACAGCATCTCACCTGCCAGGAAGCTAATGTAGCAGCTTGGCCCCATCTTGTTGGTCTCAGAGGTAGAGTGCTCACTCAGGCCTCCATGTCTGCGCTCAGCAGAGACAACCTCCTCCTTATCAGAAAGAACACATGGAACTGTAGCAAGGCCGCAAGGCACACACAGAGAGACAGAACAAGCAAGAACAATACCAGGCCAGTAGCAAGCGAGGAATCCTGAATATATTCCATTACAGGTTCCTGAAATATTCCTTTGGTATATCAGATATGCTATGGTGACTTGCCTGTATACCACTGATTCTAAGGAAAGGGAGGGAAGCGAATCCAAGCCAAAGGCCTTGGCAACTCAGATGTAGGCTCTAAAGGCATGGGCAGACTTCACCTTCATCTACATAAAGGTAAAGGTAAAGGTACCCCTGCCCGTACGGGCCAGTCTTGACAGACTCTAGGGTTGTGTGCCCATCTCACTTAAGAGGCCGGGGGCCAGCGCTGTCCGGAGACACTTCCGGGTCACGTGGCCAGCGTGACAAGCTGCATCTGGCGAGCCAGAGCCGCACACGGAAACGCCGTTTACCTTCCCGCTAGTAAGCGGTCCCTATTTATCTACTTGCACCCGGGAGTGCTTTCGAACTGCTAGGTTGGCAGGGGCTGGGACCGAACAACAGGAGCGCACCCCGCCGCGGGGATTCGAACTGCCAACCTTTCGATCGGCAAGCCCTAGGCGCTGAGGCTTTTACCCACAGCGCCACCCGCGTCCCTTTCATCTACATAGTGAATCTCAAATTTGTCAAAATGTTGTAGCTGTTTTATATATATTTATTTTTAAAAGAACATGGTATCTGGGAGAGTGAACATAGCAGAGTATAAGACAGGTTGTTACATTTTCCTTTGTGAAATATGAGCAACTGTCCAACTCTCATGACTTTTTGTGTCAAGTATTGACTTTGATAGCATCTGAAGAGCAGGCAGGGCAATCCTGTTGAATCTGGAGGAATTAGGTGTCCTGCACAGGAAAGAGACAGCCAGCAAGCGAAGATTACACACCCACACACACCTGCACAGCAGAAAGCATTTGGAAGATGCCCTTGGCGCGTTATCTCCTCTCATAAAACATTTCAGGGAGTAAACAGTCCAAAGATATTTTCCAGTGTCATGCTCTCTATTATAAGTATTTTAAGGTGCTTATCTCTATGGTATCTAAGCAACAAGCTTAACAAGCTTTAAGGAAAAATTAAGCATTTAAAGTATGCAGAACTGTGCAGAGGCAATATATCTGACATAACTGGAAGTATCTCAACAGACAGGCATGTTCTCTGGACTCATGTCTCAAAAACACTATTCCTGACACTAGCTTCTAATTATTCTTTTTAAAGGTGATTAGGAGTCCAAGATTTACTTAATAAGTGTTTGTTAGCAGAGATGATGAGTAAATAATGGGCAAAGATATAAAATAAATCCCTTTTGATAGCCCAAATCTCTGCTACAGGCTGATTTCCATGGTTACTCTGCTCCCTGTTTTTCTGTACCACAGTTTATCATTTCACCTCATTAACATACAGAGAGGAATGGACTTGCACAGAAGGAATGCAAACCCAGAAAGGCCTGGCTCTCCATTAGTGTGATCATGTGTCCTTCTTTACAGAAGATGGTTCTCTATTTGAAGGAGCCCTGTATTTGATGGGCTATCTCCAAGTCTGGTTTAAAGATAGGAAGGGCGAGCAGGAGCCTTGAAGTCGCCCATCACAGTTGACACCTGGAAGCACGTCTGAGCAGGTACACTTGCCACCTGTTTCTTCCCCACTGTAGTAGGTGTACTATTAAAAACAGTGTGGCAAATATATATATTTTTGGCTCAGAGGCCATATTCCCTCCTGGGGGCCACAGGCCAGCACTAGTGGCTACAGTATGTTCATTCAGCCCTTGAGATCTCTGATGGTGCACTCCTGTTCACATCTACTAAGAAACAAACCACACTGAGTTCAAGAGGAGTTACTTCGAAGTGTATATCAAGGATTTCAACTTGAGTTTCCTACACCCCTCTTCCTAGTGCAGACTGGGTTCTCCCCCTGCCCTCCCCGCCCCGCACTCCCAGACGGCTCCATTTGGGACACTGCAATCTTAATGCAAAACCATTACTGCAAAACAAATGGACGTATCTATTCTACATGCATCTTACATTTCACAAACTGTCTTCATTTTTAATTGGATGCTCAAAATGTTGTGGGGAACAGACTGCAAGAACCAGCATCGGAAAAATGCAGCCTGGCCAGTTTTTCAACAACAGATAGCAGCTGGAACTGTTATACATATATATAAAAATTATCTAGTTGTTACCTCTCATATCTGAACTCCTGTCAAAATGAAGGTCTAATGTTTTGTTCATTGGTAATCAATATGGCTGACTTTCAAGTATTCCCATAGAGTTTATTGCACATGGGTCGTTCCACAAATGGGAGTTTTTAATAGAAAATTTTCTTCTTAGCCCAAGTCCACTCTCCTTAAATTTTGCAAGTGCACAGGTAGTTATGATAACTCTAATAGAATCACATCCTTGTAGAAACTGGTAGAATTCACTAGTTCAAAAAGAAATGATTCTGAAATAAATAAACAAGCTCATCAGTTGTGCATCATGAACATTTGAAATAAAACTTGCTTACGTTTTATAGAGTTGGAGCAAAATCATTTACTGCTAGGATAAAGAAGTCTAGATGATACAGCTCCTTTTATTCTGCAGAATAAAAGCAGTAAAATGCCAATAATCCTAAAAATATACAGCAGATAAGCACCATTGTATTAAGAAGGCACAGCACTATATGTCAGGCAAATCCAATATTCAGTAACTGGCTTCTTACTTGTCTTTCTCTGGAGTTACCTGTTTTCAGGTCACAGTCAAAGGCCCTTTTATCTTGCTCTAAATAGTTCATTGTCTAGCATTTGTTGTTCTGAAAAATGCTGTGATTCACATATGCTCAAACCCAAACTAGCCTCTGAGATGTGCAGGGGTTTGCTTCTGTAGTGATTACAAGGAAGGAGAAGAATGCTCTGTTGATTTGGCAGCATGCTGAATGCTGCAGTAAAACTTTAAAAAAACAAAACAGACCAGAAAGATAAAGCAGCCTTTACTTTATCACATAAAATTAATTGTTTAGCAGTGCTGAGCTCTGGTGAACAGCTGAGAGTGACTCAGCCTTGGGCAAGTGTGCTGTGCTCTCTCCACTGTGTTTCATTTCAATATGAGAGCAGATTGTAGATTTTCTAGTGTGATTGACAATGACTAAGCCCCAAAGACACTAGAGCTTGAGTCATTGCACTTGTTTGTCCAAAAGCGATAGAAAAATAAATTACTTAGTGCAAGAGAGAGAGAGAGAGAGAGAGAGAGAGAGAGAGAGAGAGAAACAAAAGGTCTATAAGCCCTTAAAATGACTATCAGTCGAAAAACAAATGCTGCTGTAGCAGTGAAAAATATTGGGGCTGTATCAAGAAGAACACTGGTGATCTTGATCATTTAATATGTCCACACTTGGGACCCTAAGCCCTGTCACTGCCACTGATTTGAATAAGCCATACTTATCCATAGAAGAGGGACGCAGGTGGCGCTGTGGGTTAAACCACAGAGCCTAGGACTTGCTGATCAGAAGGTCAGCGGTTCGAATCCCCGTGACGGGGTGAGCTCCCGTTGCTTGGTCCCTGCTCCTGCCAACCTCGCAGTTCGAAAGCACGTCAAAGTGTGAGAAGATTCCCGCTCCATCGGGAAGGTAAACGGCATTTCCGTGTGCTGCTCTGGTTCACCAGAAGCAGCTTAGTCATGCTGGCCACATGACCTGGAAGCTGTACGCTGGCTCCCTCGGCCAGTAAAGTGAGATGAGCGCCGCAACCCCAGAGTCAGCCATGACTGGACCTAATGGTCAGGGGTCCCTTTACCATAGAATCAGTGGGTGGGAGGAGGTGGGTGAACAAGGCTTGCCTAAGGCCACCTTGTCAGAACTACCCTGTAGTCATCTTTGCATTAACCCCTGGGCCCCTGCATTAAACTGTCCCATGGAGAAGCCTGGAATCATAAAACTTTAGAGTTGGAAGGGACCATGAGGGTCATCTAGTCTAACTAGGAATCTCAATTAAAGCATCCAACCTTTGCTTACAAACCTCCAATGAAGGAGAGGCCACCACCTTCTGAGGGAGTCCGTTCCACTGTCAAACAGCTCTTACTGCCAGAAGGTTTTACTTACAATTCAATGCAGACAGCAGCAAAGTAGCGCACAGAAAAAAATACTTAAGTTACAGTAAAGCAAAGGTTGCATGCGTTCCTAGAGGCAAACTACATGTTGCTGTGTACATGCACCATTTGGAATGACATGTGCTGTGCTTACGCCTGACTGCAGTGGTTCAACTTTGAGAACACACCAAGCTTTAACCAAAGAGCTTCCACCAGCCGAAATGCAATGCGAACTTTTAATCTGAACTGCAAGCAGTCTTGCAAAATGTGTTGCCTTTTAAACAGCTAGCATGAAATGGAAATGCCATCAAAGAAAAGGGAAAGTATCTACTTTCTGCTCCATTACTTGCCTTTATTCTGTGACAATCCACAACGACAATCTGTCATAACCGTGAAAGCTTCATTATCACCTCAGTCATTTTCCAGAGCAAAGCAAGCCCTTCAGTCATCCTGGTGTTCCAGCAGATGACTTGGCCTCTGAAAATGCCCCAGAGTTGCACTCTCCTGTGTTTCCCCTCTGCTACATCACTCCTAAGCATCATGTGCAGTTGGGCCCCTTCAAGTATGGCGCAGGATATTGGGAAACGAGATGACTAGCCGACTTCCTCTAAATGGATATATATTTTTTATTTTAAACTATTGGTATAGAACCACAAAAGTGCAAAGTGCTATACAATCCTTATTTCTCCTTTGTAATTTCAGGCAGATCACTATCATTTTCATTTTACAGATAGATACCTAAGCCAGAGAGATCATGGCTTTCCTACACCCCCCAGGGAGCTCACAGCAGAGCAGAAATCTTAACACAAGGCACCAAGGTCTAATCCAACCCTACTTACTTTCCTTTGAACTGTGGCATAGCAGCTGCTGCAGTGATATTTTGACACTAGTATGAGCTTTGTAACCTACTAATGCTATATCACTTCACTAGCTAGGGGTGACACATGGTATCTTGTTTAGGTATTGAAATGAGCTATAATTTTGATATCCAAAGGCGGACCAAGAATGAAGGTGGTGCAGTTTTTTCATCAGGGTTTTGGGAGAGGGCAACAGAAATCCGTGGTTCTCAATCATGAAAAATACGGTTTTGATTAATGGATTTAGCTCACTGCAGGAAATGTATCCTCTTCCTTAGATGGGGGAGTAGGCATTGTGACATGAGCCACTTTTTGCCACCCTTGATATGCACAGCTTGGGCTGCGACTCCCTGAAACCAGCTCAAAATCAGTAAAACATCCATACCGAAAGAAATATCTTGGACAGGTGTGAATAAAGTTAAGACAACCTATAGAATAAGGGGGGGGGAATAATGGGGAAAGGCACAAAGGGATTTTGGAATGGGACAGTACAAGAAAACACTTTCAGCAAATGCCTTTGTTGTTTGGGAGTTTTCTCTATCTAAGTTTACATATTGTTAATTGTGAATTAAAATATCTTAATAAATATCTGTCCATTAACTACTTTTTTTAAAAAAATTATTATTTTCTTTAAATAATCTTTTTCCAACAATCCATACATTTACCAGCATATAAACCCTTTGCCTCTGCCGAGCCCTGACTTCCCTCCGTCCCTTCAGTTGGTATCTTCTATCACATTTTTATCGTGTATTTTGTTCTTTTATCTTTACTAATTTACATTGTAGGTGTTATTCCAGTCCTGCTTGTGATTTTTAGCTTTTACAGTTCTCCTGTAAAATTGATTGTCCGTTAACTACTAGTTATCCTTTCATATTTTGTATGTGGAAATTTCTTCCTTCTGTTTTTTGCTAAAGTTGCAACTAAAAAAAAGTTCTGATTTTATTGATATGTGTAGGAGGCAGGGAAGTACAAAATTCAAATTACTATTTGCATTTTGCCATTTAACTTAGGAGGATTTTCAAATGGCAAGGAGCCGCTGTCATCTTCATTTTTCTTCACTTTTCTTTTTCTTTTTCCAAGGAATCAGTACAGTGAATCAGTATATGTGTTTGAGCCCCTGGGATATGTTCACCTCGGCTCACTAGGTTTTGCAGAGAAATCCAAGAGCTGGAATGTATTCTGTGATTCTCTTCCTGGTGTACTATTAATTTTTAAAGCCTTTAATAATTTATGGCTATGGGCCATTCTCCTTCTGCAGCCATTTCCCCCCCTTCCAGCATAAGAAACTCTACATTGCTAGCTGAAGATGTGTCTTACTCCTGTGAATCCATACAGAGATTGCGGCATTCGCATCTGTTGCATAGCATGATGCCCCTCACACATTCAACACACGCTGATGTGTTGCCTTTAAACAGAAGCCTTATGAAGACATAAAAGGTAGAAATGATTGTGTGGAGCAGAGGAGGGTGGGTTGGAATGGTGGGTGGAGACAGAGAGTGGCAGGCAGGGAGTGTAAGTGAGGACAGCTAGAAGACTCAAGAATAGGATGAGGAGAAAGGCTGGTGGTCAAGATGGTATACAGGGGAATAAAGTACAGGCAAACCAACTTATGGGGTGGAGGGGTCTTTGACCCTCTCAATATTTGCTGGCTGGGGGCAGGGCCTCCTTGATGTTGAGAGATGTAGGAAGAGGCTGAGCGTGTTGTGGTTCAATGGCTGGCTCCTCCTGAGTGCAAAAGAGGAAGCCATGCCCTGCATGGCTAGACCCCTAGAGTTAGGGACACGCCCAGCAGAGAGGAATCTCCAGAGGAGGAGGAATTGGCTGCACCTGAGTCACCAAGAAGTAGGAGGCAGAGCAAGCGATTTTTGCAGGGGTCAGCAAACTTTTTCAGCAGGGGGCCGGTTCACTGTTCCTCAGACCTTGAGGGGGGCCGGACTATATTTGGGGGGGGTGAATGAATTCCTATGCCCCACAAATAAACCAGAGATGCATTTTAAATAAAAGGACACATTCTACTCATGTAAAAACATGCTGATTCCTGGACTGTCCGTGGGCTGCATTGAGAAGGCAATTGGGCCGGATCCGGCCCCTGGGCCTTAGTTTGCCTACCCATGGATTAGAGCAGAGGCAAGGCAGCAGGAGGCAGGGAAGGACGTGGCTTATATCTGGCCTTGAGAGGGATCAGAAGCCAGTCGAGTCAACTGACGGTGAAGGATGAGTTGTGTTATTGAGAAATAAACCTCAGCTACTTAAACTGGCAGCATTCCGTGTCTTGTGTGGGAGAAGCGCTAAACCTGACACCTAGTTATTTTGACTCCTGAGGCTCAGGGCCTCATACTCTATGGGCACAATCTGTTCACTTCATTAATCATCTCACCTACTAGGCAGAAGAAAGAATACATTAGCCAGTCAGGTAATCTGACTGCCCATTGTGTGAACCAGGATGCGGGACTAAATGGATCCAACGCTCCTTCCTCAGCAGCACCCACTCTTCCCAGGCCACGCCATCCAACAGCCCTATTTCATACCCCTCTTGAGTGTTTTTGCCTGGCTGGAATGTGTCTTTGAAGTCTGATAATGCCTCTTGGCTGCCTGGAGGACAGAGGGATGTATGTGTATAAAAAATATCCTCCTGTACAAAGGTAAAAATTATATTCATTGGCCCGTCCACTTTTGCCTCTGGCCCCACCCACCACTAGCACCTAGCCCCCAGGAAGGTTGACCAACAAAGCCTTGGTCTGAAAAAGTTTTCGTGCTCCTGGCCCAGATGGACAAATTGTCTGATGTGGAATAAAGCACATTCCTGCCTTCCATTGCCTTTTGCATTGCCAAATGAAAGTGCTTCATTTCTGACGTGACCTGGGTCAGATTAAGTCAGATTATCTGTCCTCACAATAGAAAAATACGGCCTATGATGACACTGCAGTTGTTACACACTGTGATGAGGAGAAAAATGCAGGGTTGAGTCGATCGTCCTGCGCAAACTGTCAAGATGATTTTGGTAATACAAGCCTCGCTGCTCGGTTTGAGCTGTGCTGTACATCACGCAAAATATTATTTTTAATCCAGCATTCTTTGAGATTAAACATTAGGCAGCCCCTTGCTTAAGCTGCTCTGAGTCCAAAGCACTTAAAAGAAGCAGCTTGGATGAAAGAGGTAGAATGGTTGAAGGTGGATTTTTCCAGGTTAAAGTGTTCTGGTGTGAGTCTCTGACAGATGGAAGGTGTTCCTGAGGGAATTCTAGGCAAGTGGCAGCAAAGTGCTTCCTGTGTTAATTCTGTCAGCAAAATGCAGCCAAAAAAGAAAATACCCGCTGTTTTCCAGAGTGCTGCTATTGCAACTTCACTGTGTATTAGTGTCAGGTTCTGGAAATGGAATTTGCATCGTAGACATACATGACATACCGTACCTTAAATCTGGTCATGTCAAGGATCTAAGAAAACTTCTTTCCCCACCTTGGGATGAGCTAAAAATTCCCCTGAGGGTTTTTTTTCCTAACCCTTCGCTGTCAACTAATGATAAAATAAATTGCACCTTTGTATATGATCAAATGGGAGAGAAAAATCTGAGTGGACTTCTCATGGGCGGGGGGTTGGGTTTTGTTGCACTTTCTCTGCTTTTGAGGTAGCTGAGGATATGTATGTTTCTGGGTAGATGTGGGAAAGATTCTGGACTGGGATCTCTCTCTCTCTCTCTCTCTCTCTCTCTGTGTGTGTGTGTGTGTTTATAAAAGGTAAAGGTACCCCTGCCCGTACGGGCCAGTCTTGACAGACTCTAGGGTTGTGCGCCCATCTCACTCAAGAGGCCGGGGGCCAGCGCTGTCCGGAGACACTTCCGGGTCACGTGGCCAGCGTGACATCGCTGCTCTGGCAAGCCAGAGCTGCACACGGAAACGCCGTTTACCTTCCCGCTAGTAAGCGGTCCCTATTTATCTACTTGCACTTTGATGTGCTTTCGAACTGCTAGGTTGGCAGGCGCTGGGACCGAGCAACGGGAGCGCACCCCGTTGCGGGGATTTGAACCGCCGACCTTTCAATCAGCAAGCCCTAGGCACTGAGGCTTTTACCCACAGCGCCACCCGCGTCCCTCTGTGTGTGTGTTTATATCAAATGGTAAATATAGAATGACAAACAAAAAACAAGCATTTCAACAAAACAAGAATCAATGGAGTACCAGGCTATGGCATATGCATCGACTTCAATAAAGAGAATTACTTCAAAAACAGATATACAATGCAAATTTGTGTTTCACTCAAATATGAATATAATATGAAAGGGAGTGTGGAATTTTCAGGCACCCTTTCTGTCAAGTGATCTGAATCATGAGTGGATAGATGAGATTTCCATCTCTAGTCGCATAAAACAGAAACCTGCTGCCACTCAGTGTAGACAGCACACAACTAAATGGACCAATCAATGGGACTCATTATGAAGCACATTTATATGTTCCTATGACCAGGATGCTCCCCTGAGGATAGAGAGTTCCAGAGCCTAGGCACCACCAATGAGAAGGCCTTACACCACATGCCTACCAATATAACCTCAGCCTTATTATTGTTTCTGTAAAGTCATTATGTAAGCTTGGAACTTAGAAACTCCTAGGAACTCTGCAGTTGTTTGGAAGCTGATTATGGGCTCCTCAGTTAAACTACAAGCAATGGGGGGTGTTGTGAGAAGGACGTACTGCCCACGATGATTGATCTTCAGATGTCAAGCACAGCTGGAACAGAATGTTCCAGGGTATAATGTATCCCAAGATTCTCTGAAAGGGGCAAGGATGGAACAAATACCATTCAGTGGCTTCTCAGCAGGCCAATTGGTGCAGAAAGGGTTTTCTGAGGGTAGAAAGCCTGAAATCCATTCCCTTAAAAGCAACAAAGCAGAACATTTCAGAAGGATGTCACCTTCCCTATTTGTCTTCTTCCTGCTCCTGATTTCTGCCAAGGACAGTTTCCCTTCCTCTTTCTGTTCCTCCTTCTTGTTAGCTGAAGAAGTGAGGGCACATACTACTTTCTCATTCTATGTCCCATCTGTTGTGACAGATGGAAGGAATACATATCCTCCACTCCCAGGCCAATGGACAATATATGGTTTCTCCAAAAGTAGGACGGACAATTAAGAGAATTGATCTAAGCATCAATTATAAGTCACCTTACAATAAATTTCAAGAAAGTCTTCATAGATTAAATCATAACTATCTAATCTGTTGCTACACAACATTGGAATATGCAGAAGTCGAAGCATCAGGTTTGGCATAGGCTGGCTTCCTTACTCAAAATAAGTATTTCCTTCACACGTAGCACATGTCTCAGGGGCTATTTGTCACCAATTTGGAAGACTATGAAGGAGAATGTTCCTTAACAGATGATCAGTATGTTATTTACATGGTCTCAGGCTCCTTTCTGGAGGGAAAGGTGCCCTCACAGGAACCTCCTAGACCACTTTAATCCACCTGGATTTTGGCATATTTTTGTTTTCTTCAGACAATTTGCTACACAATATGATGGTGCAGCAAGTTGGCCAATTCTCATAATTTTATTTTAACTATTTATGAAGTGCCTTTCCAAAAGGTTCGTGGCAGTAACAAAAAATACAGAAATACAGAAAGGAAAGAACATTTTTCAAATTACATTAAAAACAAAAACTAACTAATCCACCAGATCAAGTAACTGCCAACTCTAAAAAAAAGATTTTGCAGCCAATATCTAGATATAACTATCTTAATTCAACACAATAATGAAACAGTAAGCAGAGATTGCTGACTCAGCTGCAGTTGGCTACAGCTCATAATTTGTCTCACCTCACATGGCCAGGTTTGGATACAACACTAAGCCAAGCCATGGTTTAGCTCTGGGTAATCTGAAAGCAGCAAGGCCAGGGAAGGATCAAAACAGCTTCAATTTTACACCATAAGCACATTCATTCATGTCTAGCCATGGTTTGCTTTAGGATTATGTGCAAATTTGGCCTTAGAGACTGATGTGATCTGCAGTGTCAAAAGCAACTAAGATTAGCCTAGTGAAATAAATAGAGAGCTGTTCCCTCTGTTGATCTCCAGACAAAGATCAGGACTACCAAAGTCATCTCCATTCCAAAGCCAGGCTGGAAGCCAAATTGAAATGGAATTGTAGCCTTCACATCACAAGAAAAAAGTGGCCACTGGGAGAATATACAGCTCTGGAATTTAGCCCACAGGGATGAAATGACTCATCTCTTAATGTGATAATGACAGAAGCCCCCTCCCCTATGATGCTGGCATAAAAAATGCTAATTCTAATTTACTGTACCTCAACCACTTCTTTCCATAAATAGGTTTCTGTTTGCATGAGATAAGGAGCTTGATTGCTGGCCACTGCTGTGAACTTTCTGTTATTAATTATGAGAAGACAAAGGAAAAAATATATGGCAAGCTATTAAGCTAGAAGGACAAATTTAAAGCAAATAATTGTTCAACTTCTGATCAATGCAAAGAGTATTAACAACTGTCCCTGTTTCGAGAGAAAGAGAGCAATGCCATTATTTCATACTGCAATGCTTTAAATAAGCAATTTATAGTAATCCTGGTGAATCAGAATCATGCAATGATTCAGCAACACTTTCTGCTCCTTCCCAGCATGTGCTTTGGGAAGAGGAGTTGGGAAAGGTAACCATAGAACCCCTTAGGGGAAAGGCCTAGACACGGATGCTTCTCTGTAATAGTACTGGTAAGGCATGATATCATCTAACAACAGAAATGGCTCGCTGGATGTGGCAGAGCTGTTACACTAGCTTCCTGGCTTGTGGGAGGGGAAAGTGTAGGGCTGAGACAATGGGAGGTCAGCACGGTGCAAATGCACCAGCAGATCCAATCTAGCACTCCTGACGGAAGTATGTTTGTATACTGACCTTTCCACCACCATGCCCTTTTGACAAGCAAAAGTGACCCATCTTCCTGGAAGTTAGAGAAGTGGCTTTGCTGCACTCAGTTGCTCTCATGCACAGTTAAGGCACTTCCTCCAACCCCCTGAAAACAAACAAACAAACAACAGAGTAAAAGGAGAGACAAGTGTCAATGGGACACACAATTCACTCAGTAATATATTTGAGTGAGTTGGTCTTGGTGTCCCACAGTAAGGCTTCACTCATCTACACTATACATTAAAAGCAGTATCATATACCCCGCAAGTGTCCCGGAAAAAAAGGGACATCCTGTTTTTTCATGTGAGAGCACTGTGGCCATTTTGGGTGCTGTGATTTCGGGCAATTTCACCCTGAGATCTTGCCCTGAAAAAAAGTGATCCCCACATTTTGGGGGACTGTACGAGTCCCTGGTGGGAAGACGTGAGTCCCGATTTTTGGGACTCAAGCTGTTGGAGGGGGTGGTATCATATTACTTTAAAGAGTCATAGCTTACCTCAAAGAATCCTGGGTGCTGAGAGATGTTAGGACACCCCTATCCCCCTCTTACACAGATACAATTCTCAGAGCAGTAAGAATGAACCACATCTGGAAAAATCTGTGCTTATATTTCCTCTTGTCACACTAAAAAGACCCTCTTGAAAGCAATCTTGTTTTATTCCAAACACAGAGAAGTATTCAACCCACTTCATACTAAGGGGGCAGAGAACATTTAAAATGTGTAGGATTTCTTTTTAAAAAATCACACATCAAATATTTACACAACAATCAAGATAATACACAGCCTTTCCTTACCATTTATGTAAATTATACCAGTTAAACTCCAGCGATTGTTCTTTAAACAACCAATTAGCCTCTAATTAACACATAAGTCTCTATAAGCCCTGATTCAAAGTACTGGCTTGGCCTGGCTTTGTTTTAGTCCTTTGAGAATAGAATGTTTGCAGTCCATCAAGTGCAAATTGGCAGGATTTTAGTTTGAGGAGGCAGGTGTTTGGGGTTTTTTTAAAACCCAGAAGAGCACTGATGGTTTCAGCTGCTGTGCCATTTTAAGACCAGAAACACTAAACAAAAACTTAGTTAATTTTAAAAATGATCCTATATTGTGCTCCCTGACCTGTCCTTTCTGGCTTTAGATAGACGTGTGTTTCAGTTTGTCGTACAAATCTAGCAGCCGTATTTGATAATGTAGCTGTAAGTCATATTTAATATTGGGAGCATTAGGCCATCACAATAAAAAAACAAATTAGACAGAATGGCAAATAATATGCACAGCTGTTTGCCAATACAGATATAAAACAGAAGAAAACAACCCAGAAGGACTCTCTCTTCTGATCATTCTTCAAATCTGGAAGGAAGACACATAAGCAAAATATTAATAATATGTTATAATACACAGATTAAAATTGGAGGAAGCTGCCCCATTCTGAAGAAACAAACGCATCTTAGTTGTCACACTAGGTTGGGCTACTGTAATGCATTTTATGTGAGGCTGTCTTTGAAGGCAATGTGGAAAGTGCAGCTTCTGCAAAATGCCTTTTGAATAAAATCACTAACAAGAACCATGCTACACCCATTCTGAAAGAGTTGCACTGTCGGCCAATACATTTCTATCAGAATTCAAGGTTTTACAAGTGACATAAAGGGCCTTAATGCTGTTGCACTCAGGTCCTGCTTGCTGGCTTTCCATTAGCATCTGATTGACCAATGTGGGAACAGGTTGCTGGACTAGATGAAAAGCATATTTATTTATTTTTTTTAAAAAAAACTAAAGCAATTAAAAGCTTATTATACATGGTTATTTTATTGTTAATCACCCTGTAACCTGATCTTTTTAGATTAAAGGTAGCATATAAATATTTTAATAATTAATAAATTTTTGTTCAATGGTGTAGGCATGGGCTCTGTAGCACAGCTGGGATCTGCACTTTCATAGCATCTGAAACTGTGTGGACAGAAGACTGCACACGTACGCACAACTTAAACATGCATTTACTGAGTTCAAGCCTCCAGACAGATGCATGGAAACCTGGGGAGGGGGCAGAGCCTGTGATGCTATCCCACTTCCACTCTCTTTGTGTTCATTCTGTACACATTATGCTGTGCGAATAAGACTTCAGGACCCAATACTGAACAGATTTTAGATGTCGTTCTCATATTCAGTACTAAAGAAAGAAGCACAGTACTGTACTCTAGAAGCCAAACAGACACATCTGGAAGATACATTCTAGTACAGTGGTACCTCAGTTTTCGTTCCAGAAGACCATTCAAGTTCTGAAATGTTCAGAAACCGAAAACTTAATAGCTGCCAGCAAGGCCTCAGGATCTTGCACTCAGCGGAAGTCACGTGGCATGTTTGACTTCTGAGGCGTGTTCGAAAACGGAAGCCTTTACTTCCGAGTTTACGGCATTCAAAAACCGAAATGTTCGTCAACAGAGATGTTCGAAAACCAAGGTACCACTGTACTGGGTTAAAATTTGGTAAGTGCTGAGAGAGAGAGAGAGAGAGAGAGAGAGAGAGAGAGAGAGAGAGAAGGCATATAACAACATGCAAAATGCACACACAATGCATACTTTCTTCTTGTGCTTTATTTCATAATGTTTCAGTTACCAGTCTAAGAAATATGCACTTAGTGTTCAACTTCTGATCTGTACCAAAGTAGCATTGGGGAAACCTAAGTCCACAAAAAGCATTCATGGAAATCAATCGTCATGGGCATGCCTAAGTCTGAACAGAGAAGAGCCCTTACTCGTCACCCAGCAAAAAATGTATCTGAAATCTGTGTTATCTGGCTTCAGCCAGTTTGCTTCAAATCAGCTTAGTACAACCTAATCTTGCATGCCTGTTGTGACTTAGGGTGGGTGGGGCTAAAGATGGGGCAGGCGGACAAGGCTCAGGATGGCTGCTGGCATGGATGGCTCAGTGAAGTGGCATCCTCTGTCCCTCGTGACATTTGCAGGGCCGGATGTCTCAACAGTGACACCGACTTGATGTTTATAGATGTGTAAATGTGCGGTGGAGTGGAGGGGGTGGGGTGGTGGGTGGCGGTACATCCAGAAACTCCTTTCATAGCAGGGAAGTCTGTGTGCCTGTGAATCAATGAGTGTTTATCATTCGCTGAGCTTCATTCTGGCAAGGAGCCAGGCAAGAGTGTACACTGAAATTAGAATAGATTGGGAGAGAGGACTTTATTCCAAATTGATCTGGATGACGATAGCAAGGCCAAAAGCAGCTCTGCCGTTTTAAAGGTTCGCTGTATATTTTTAGCAAGGGGAGGGGGGAGGGGGGAATGCATTTAGGAAAATAACAGGAAGCAAAGCTAAGGCTGGGGAAATGGTCTCATTTTATTCGATTGTGTTGCAGGCAGCAGCACTGTTTTATTATCATCGGCATGAGAGCTGCAGCCTGCAAATGCCACACACAGAAGTGCATGAAGCAGAAAGGAAGAGAAGGCTTCTACCACTCATCTATTCATTATTTAGGGATCTCGTTTCTCACCCCTTTTCCAGTCTCAAAAACCACAGGACTCCAGCCGACCACTGAGAGTAATCCAGGTTTATAATATGATTAAGAGGTCTGTCTGTCTGTCTGTGTTTGTGTGTGTGGTGCTGTTGTTGTTAGTTTTTTTTGCAACCTTTGGAAGTGGTGAATGAGCTAAGCACATAGCAGCGGAAATTAGGGTGACCACAAACAACTCACCCCAAAGGAGGAAATACATCACTCAAGAGAGAATAAAAGATGGCACAGATATGCATAAATGTGGCACATGCTTATTTATTTTTTATTAACAGGTGCAAATTTGGAAATACTTACTGCACTTTAATAAGAAACACAATCCATTTCACTACAGTGGGGAAGACTGTGACCTGTGTGTCTGATCAGTCTTGCATGCCCTACAAGTGTCCCGGGAAAACCAGGACATCCCATTTCCCCCCCATGAGACCATGGTGGCCATTTTGGTTGCAGTGATATCGCGTGATTTCGTGCCAAGATCTCACCTTGAAAAAAGCTCTTTTGGGGGGCCACAATCTTACACAGTACCCCACAATGCTTGTCCTTAGGCACTGTGGAAATGGAGGGGGGCACCACATTTTTTTGCTCTGTGATCTTGCACGGGTCACATGATTCACGTGGGAGTACAGATGAGAAGACACACGTCCTGGCTTTGGGACTCAACATGTTGCAGGGTATGCCGCTGATGTGCAATTTCAAGGCCCCTGATGCTCTCCTTTCTCAGAGTTCTTTATATATACTGGATTGGACCCTTCAAATGAAAGATGTCTTCAGATAGCGGAACTGTCTTCTGATAGCCCTACCAATGAACGACAGTCTTCTGTGAAATAAGACAGATGGCTACTCTAGAGGGAATAGTCTGAACCAAAGGAGAAGGAGGAGAGGATGAAGACAATTTTATTTGCAATTATTTGGGCCTTCACCCTCATTTATAGAGAGGGCCCAGAAATAATATGATAGAACTTAGCCTTCCCATGTTCCATCCCTGAAATACATAGGGTTGTTGTTGTTTTTAAAAAAGACTTGGCTTGCAAATGTTGGCTAAGTCCCTCATTGGACACACCAGAAAGCCACCACTACTCAAAGTTGGCAGCACTAGGCTAGATGGACCCACAATTTGGCACAGCAAAAGGCAGTTTCAAATGTGATGGAGCAGCATGCAGTGGATATGTTAAATATCAGCCTCATTTGCTTCATGAGGCCCATAGCAGAGGAACATTCCAAACAGTCCCATTTTGAAACATTTGACATCAAGAAAGGCCAGGAGCAGAGTTCACAGAGGGTTTACTGTGCATTCAGGGTGGGTCTCGTTTGTAAAAAGCTGATACAATGGAAAAATAAATCTTGTGCAAGAACAGATTGCTAAAAAGGGAAGAACTTTGACCGCCAGCCACCTTTCCTTTGCTAGCATTCTGCACAGTAAAATGAAAAAAATACGAGAGATAGTCAAATCTGTCAGACTGCCAGAATGACAAATCTACTCATTAACCCTATAAAATATTTTTGTGTTAAAAAACAAAAACCCAACAGCTCTTCGAACAAAGGTCTACAGAAATCACAAAAAAGGGAAAACATTTAAAGTCTTTGCCCTTGGCAGTGCCTTCTGCCCCTGAGTAGTGGTCAAGCACAGGATAATCTTTACAAGGTCTCAAATGACAAGGTTGGAAGAGAGACAGTTTGGTATTTGTGGCATCTTTAGAAAACTTTTATCTACAGATTATAGAATGATAAAGAGTAAAAAGAAAAAAGAAAAAAAAGAGGTAAAGGTAAAGGACCCCTGGTCAGTTAATTCCAGTCAAAGGCGACTGGCGTTGTGGAGCTCATCTCACTTTCAGGCCAAGGGAGATGGCATTTCTCCACAGACAGCTTTCCGGGTCATGTGGCCAGCATGACTAAACTGCTTCTGGCACAACGGAACACTGTGACGGAAACCAGAGCGCACGGAAACACTGTTTACCTTCCCGCTGCAGTGGTACCTATTTAGCTACTTGCACTGGTGTGCTTTTGAACTGCTAGGTTGGCAGGAGCTGGGACAGAGCAACAGGAGCTCACTCCGTTGTGCAGATTTGAACCGCCAATCTTCTGATCAGCAAGCCCAAGAGGCTTAGTGGTTTAGACCACAGTGCCACCCACTCCCAATAAAGTGTATTCTGTAACAGCAGCCTACATATAGTAATTTTTTTAAAAAAAAAATTGCCTTCCAACAAAAATCTCACAACAACAGCATGAAGTCGGCTGAGAGATAGTGTCTGGCTCAACAACAGCAATTAAGCTTTGAGACAGAGCAGCGATTGGAACCTCAGTACGCCTACTCTTGACTAATGTTCTAACTCAGGGTTTCCAAAACTTAGGTCTCCAACTGTTTTGGGACTACAGTTCTCATCATCCCTGACCACTGGTCCTGTTAACTAGAGATGATGGGAGTTGTAGTCCAAAAAACAAACAAACCAACAGCTGGAGACCCAAGTTTGGGAAACCCTGCTCTAGCTGGTACATTGCACTGTCATGGGCAGCCCTGCTCTCAAGGTAGAATAAATGAAGGTCCCGGAGCTCAGCACATTCTGAGCATACTTTAAACCTTGGGATGTGCAGATCCTGAAGCCAGGCTTGGCCCTGTAACCCATTATCAACTGGGACCACTGTTTCCTATGTTTGTATCTCAGGTTGTTTTCTGAAGAACCTGTTTCCTATGTTTGTACAGTGGTACCTCGGGTTACAGGCACTTCAGGTTACAGACTCTGCTAACCCAGAAATAGTACCTCAGGTTAAGAACTTTGCTTCAGGATGAGAACAGAAATCTTGCTCCGGCGGTGCAGCAGCAGCAGGAGGCCCCATTAGTTAAAGTGGTTCCTCATGGTTAAGAACAGTTTCAGGTTAAGAATGGACCTCCAGAACGAATTAAGTTCTTAACCCGAGGTACCACTGTATCTCAGGTTGTTTCCTGAAGAGGCCACATTCTACTGATTTTAAGTGTTAGGTCAGCAGAAGGCACAAAGGAGCCCCAAGGTTAACAGTGTAGTGCTTCTGTTTATTCCAAGGGTGTGGGAACCTATGGCCCTCCTGATGTCATTGGACTCCATCTCCCATCAATAGGAGCCAGCATGGTCAATGGTCAGGGATATGGGCACTGCAGTCCAACAACAACTGGAGGACAACACTGGCCAACCATGGTTTGTTCCATGTGAAATCCAGTGGGGAGAGAGTAGGGGATGGGTTTATGGGTGCATCTGTCCCTGAGCCACCCGTACAGTCCACAGCTTGCCGAGCTTTGCCAATGAAATGTGTTTCAAAAAAAGAGTAGAGATGGCATTACATAATGCTATCATCCACATTCAGAAACCCAGATGGAATTCTGGGTGCAATGAAGAACGGTTCCATTTTGTACACAATGTAAGCTTATCATCAGTTCCAGTGAAGTTTAAGAAGGGTAACACTAATTTGGTGAGCGTCAGATGAAATATAGATTTGCCTAGTTTGAGAGAGAAGCTATTTAAGTCTAGATTTGCAGGTAATGGCCTATTTCTTTCCATCCCATAGACAATTCTAACGTCAGCCACTCACAGATGCATGTCTATTGCATACTGCAAATAAAGCTCCTTCCGTTCCACTGCTGTGTGACCTCAGGGCAATTTGCTTAATTGTGTAATACAATTCTCAGAGAACAAGAGTTTTGGGTTAGAGCTTTAAATGGTAATATCATGCTTCATGAAAGATTAGTACTCTTGGTAGGCAGCTAACAAACTGAACTACACATTTTCATGGATTTGGAATCCAATCCAGTCCTGTGGCAACAGAGCATAGGATTCACCGCAGGACTCCTAACTATGGAAGAAGGAGACAACTCCCATGCTTCCAATCTGATCCTCCCTGCTGAGGCAGGGGCAGCCACTGGAACAACTGCAGTGATACTGAGAGAAATCTGCAAAGTGATGGGGGATGTTGGAACACAGCAAGAGTGAAGAGTGGCTCACACTGTCGATGCATGGTAACTATGGACGCAAACCTCGTCAACTAAGACCTATCACACAGTTGGGCCAACAGAAAGCTATCAATATAGCCACTCAAACTGAGGACATGGCCATTGCTCTGGATTCTTCTATAACTAAAATACTTCCTCAGTGGGCACTGATGGCTAGAAGATGCTTGAGAAATGACCACTGATGGCTGGTGGTTAGCAGCTGTAGCACACTTTACTTGCTTGGCTGGGAGCTGAAGTAAACTCTGACAATTTTGAATGACAGCTGCCTGCCTGAAAGCAGGCTTAGGATTAGCCCAAGGGCATGTTGCTTGCTCTCTGGGGGAATTGATGCTGCCTTGAAGGCTACCTTAAAACCTTGTTGCCTCTCCCATCTTATCTTTCTAGGTAAACACATATTAAACACACACCCAGAATAAATTCTCCAGTTTCCTCCAAGTAAACTGACCCATCAAAGGCTGGCTCTGGGAACTCCCTATCAGCCTTGTAGGCAAGAGTGTTAAATGGTATTGTAATTTAATAAGGGTAGAGGAGATTTAAGAGGTAGTGGGGCAAACCTGAATTGCTTTGCTCTGTCTCCCTTGCATGGGAAGCTATTTTGGCAGCTGTAGCACAAGCAGAAGCCTGCCCTTCAGCAACTAAGGCCTCTGGAGGAGCTTGGCCACTAAATTCCTCATCAGCTGAAGTTTCTGAACTATTTTCAGAGGCAGCCCCACACACAATACAGCAGGGCTCTACTCATGGTTCTTAGGATTAAGGAGCTTCTTCCAGTTGTCTTTTTCTTCCTTCTACGGCCTCCATCTGCCTCTTAACACCCCTCACAAACATCCCTAATTGTCCAACGTCGTGGAGTCATCCACATTTTCACTTACCCTGCTGCTTTCCCCCAGGAAAACCGATCTTTAGTGCTCAGTCGGAGCAAATGGCAAATTGGGTTTTTCCCCAGATTGCCACTTGTTCCGATCTATTGCTAAAGAGTGGGTTTCCCCTTGGAAAGGAGCCACGCAAGGAGGAAATCGCTCAGACCCATGCTTTATAGGGACGTCACAAACAGAAGTGTGAATGTCCATAGGGTTTTCTCTGGATTGATGTTTGCCCTGATTTAGTGCTAAAGAGTGAGTTTTCCAGGGGAACGTGGCAGGGAAAGGGCAAAACAGCAAGTGGAAAACCAGTTAGACCTGTATATACTCCATTTTAAACATACCCCCCTCCCAGCACATACCCATACATGTGAGGAGGGACTATTTACATGTGCCTTGCATGCATAAAGTTCCAGGTTCAAGTCTTGGCATGTCCAGTTAGAAGGATCAGTAAGCAGGAACTCTCTGTGAGAGTTTGAAAAGCCACTTCCAATCAGGACACACAAATGCTGAGCAATGTGGACAAGTAGTCTGACCTCAAATGAGGCAGATTCCTGCATTTCTAACCCCTTTACAAAGTTGGAGGAACAGACAAAGAAGATTTCAGAGCAACATTTCAAGCACATTCTCTCAAAGGCTACAGTGGCAATATTTTTACAAGAAACTTACTTGCCAATGCATAGATATTGAGCACTCGAAGGCTGCACCACAGGAAGTGAGAGTTCCCATTGCATCATTGTAGCCTAGTGTAGAAAATATGCTTGTTAGTTGTGCCCCCCCCCAAAAAAGGAGGAGCGATCAAATTGAGGCCTTCACCTCTACCTCATTTAAAGGTAAAAGTAAAGGTACCCCTGCCCGTACGGGCCAGTCTTGACAGACTCTAGGGTTGTGCGCTCATCTCACTCTAGAGGCCGGGAGCCAGCGCTGTCCGCAGACACTTCCGTGGCCAGCGTGACGAAGCTGCTCCGGCGAACCGGCACCAGAGCAGCACACGGAAATGCTGTTTACCTTCCCGCTATAAAGCGGTACCTATTTATCTACTTGCACTTAAGGGTGCTTTCGAACTGCTAGGTGGGCAGGAGCTGGGACCGAATGATGGGAGCTCACCCCACCGCGGGGATTCGAACCGCCGACCATGCGATCGGCAAGTCCTAGGCACTGAGGTTTTACCCACAGCGCCACCCGCGTCCCATTCTACCTCATTTACATGGACCTAAACTCTACTGGTTTTGATATAACCTATTTCTGAGGGTACTCAGGATTACAGCCAGGAACATGGTCCCCAAAGTGAATGGTGGAAAACTTTATTACTATAATAATGTTCATTTTATATATATATATAAAATCCATCTTGCTGCTGGGGGTGGGGTGGGGAGAATCAGCCCATTTTCTACCTTGCTGGGGCCAATTTCCAGAGTGGTCAACGACAGAGCTAAGAATAGATGCTTGCCTCTTAATTCACAGTCCCTTGCTTTTACCACTAGATGATGATGTCTCGCCAAGGTGCAGGGAATGATGCCCAGTGACATTCTTTTCTGGAGCGTTAGACACCCGCCCTGACAGGGCCCTATCAATTAGAAATGAGAAAATGACAATAGGCTGAATTTAGCATGCTTTTGGGCACGGGACCAGATCTAAAATGCTGCCATTGCATTTCCTCTTCTCCTCCTCCTCCTCTTCTTCTTCTTAGTATGAAGGCAGAAACCCATTATTTCAGGGGGTGGAGAGAGAGAGAGAGAGAGAGAGAGAGGGCTTAGGAGAACTCTTGCCGTTTCACTGTGATTTAAAAGCCTCTGATGGAGATCTGTCTTAAGACATCAGAGAACAAGGGTCAGGGTGCTCAGCCAAGAAGCATTAGGATTAGCCAAAGGAAAAAAGCCTGCTAATAGGCTAGTGTATAAACATGATCATAAAGGAAATGTACAGTTTTCCCTAGCAAATTGCAAGTAAGCCAGTCACATTGCATTAGGGTTTTAATGATAATCCCCCCTCCCTTTTCCTAAAAAGTCCTGCGCCGAGAGCCCTTTTTCTGCTGTGACACGCAGTCACATTTCTGCATTTGCAACACACGCAGGCCCTAGAGGCTGTACAGTCTATTTCTGTCACAGATTAAGTGGCCTGTGAGCCTTTTTGCTTCTTCTAACCAAGGAGAAAGTTGCAGGTAGATGTTCATCCCTGGCTGAAGCTAAACCTTTGTTGGTGGTGTTCGCATGAATAACTTATAGTGCCATGGCATCATGAACAGCAGTGCTGACACTGTTGACATGACAGCACTATAGACTGAATCCCGATCTGCCCTCCGAGGAGAAGATGGAATATTTGCTCGCTTCACATTTCACCAAGTCAGGCTGTTCAACTATTTATAAGATGAAGAGAAATTTCCACTACTTCAGCTGACACACCTTTACCTGGCAACTGATCAGACAGGACTAGACTGGCCGCATGAGTGTCAAAGAGCATGCCGGAGGGAGGGGGGAGACAGAGACCTGCCCGGGGCAATTGCAGGAGAAGCCACTCTTTTACACCCATGGACTGATTTTGTGGAGGAGAGACCAGAAGAACTTTGTCTTTAACATATCAAATTATATAAGTGTGCTCCAATTTTTATTTTTAAATGCATTTAGCAGTGATTCTGATGCAGAGGTGAAGCTGCTCTCAGCATGCAAGGGAATCATTTGAGAACCAGCATGATCAGGTGTAGAGAAAGTTTTGGGGCAAAAGGCAGCCGATCCCAATTGCAGTCTGACCAAGCAGGATGTGTTGACACTGCAGTCATCTCCCTGATGATTCCATATATTGAGTCTTAATTACTTCCAGCAGTAATTTACTATTCCTTACCCCAAGATGCTTGAAAGAGGCTAGTCGTCTTCATTTATTACTCAGGTGAAGAGGGAAGTTGAGTACAAAGGGGCTGGAGACAAAGAGACTACCTTGCAAATTACTTTTCATTCTAAATATACACTATAGGAAAACATTGTTGATCATGGTTACAAGCAGGTTGAAACACTTAATAAATCCAAAACTATAAAACATTCTGATAGCCATATGAAGCTAACGCTGAGCTTCTGGGGCTGAGTACACATCACTAGCAGAGCTTGGTAGTTCTCAATTCAGATTGGAGCTGGTTTGGGGGAAATGCATCAAAATACACTATTTCATTTTTAAGAAACAGGATAGATGCAGATTGTAGCTAATGTAATAAGTACACAACTTCCCAAGCCAGCAGTGGGAGCATGCCAGAGGCAGAGTAAAAGGGAGTGCGGACACAGCCTATGCTACATTGAGTTTAAGATGCCCCGTAGCATTACCCAAAATGTGCATTATTATGTAATTATGTAAAACTTGAAATTTGGGGTTTTTAAAAATGTATTTAGAGGCCCCTCATAACCTGAGGCCCTAAGATTTAGCCTGCTTAGCTTGTGCATAAAGCCAGCACTGCCTGGAGGTGCATTACACAAGAGGTCTTTGAAGCAATTGGTTGTGCCACATTCAAGCAGTCATATCAAGGTGGTGGGAGAGGGAATAGTCATGTCAAAAGCCTGAGAACCACAAAGGATTTGAGTTACGCATGATCCAGAGTTTGTTTTTGCAGATATGAGCATTACTTTCATTCATCTCCCCATAAATCGGGTGATTATTATGTGAACACAGATACACATGTATCTGATTCGCCTATTCACACAATATTATTTCATGGAAATAATGCTATAATAATGATAATGATGGTAATAATAATAATAATAATGATAATAATAATAATAATATATTATATTATATTATATCTGGCTGGGTTTCCCCAGCCGCTAGGGGTGGCTCCCAACAGAGGACTAAAAACAGAACAAAACTTCAAACATTAAAAACTGCCTTCAGGTGTCTTCTAAAAGCCAGATAGTTGTTTATTTCTTTGACATCTGATGGGAGGGCATTCCACAGGCTGGGCACCACTACCAAGAAGGCCCTCTGCCTGGTTCCCTGTAACCTCACTTCTCACAGTGAGGGAACCGCCAGAAGGCCCTCAAAGCTGGACCTCAGTGTCCGGGCTGAATGATGGGGGTGGAGACGCTCCTTCAGGTATACTGGGCTGAGGCTGTTTAGGGCTTTAACAGTCAGCACCAACACTTTGAATTGTGCTCGGAAACGTATTGGAAGCCAATGTAGGTCTTTAAGGACTGGTGTAATATGGTCTCAGTGGCCACTTCCAATCACCAGTCTGGCTGCCACATTCTGGATTAGTTGTATTTTCTGGGTCACCTTCAAAGGTAGCTCCACATAGAGTGCATTGCAGTAGTCCAAGCGGGAGATAACCAGAGCATGCACCACTCTGGCAAGACAGTCCACGGGCAGGTAGGGTCTCAGCCTGCGTATCAGATGGAGCTGGTAGACAACTGCCCTGGACACAGAATTGACCTGCACCTCCATGGACAGCTGTGAGTCCAAAATGACTCCCAGGCTGTGCACCTGGTCTTTCAGGGGCACAGTTACCCCATTCAGAACCAGGGACTCCCCCACACCTGCTCGCCCTCTGTCCCCCCAAAACAGTACTTCTGTCTTGCCAGGATTCAACCTCAATCTGTTAGTCACCATCCAGCCTCCAACCGCCTCCAGACACTCACACCTTCATCGCCTTCACTGGTTCTGATCTGAAAGAGAGGTAGAGCTGGGTATCATCCGCATACTGATGAACACCCACCCCACCCACCCCGATGATCTCTCCCAGCAGCTTCATATAGATGTTAAAAAGCATGGGGGAGAGGACAGGACCCTGAGGTACATTTGTTTTGAATGAAGCTGGTCTTGAATATTTGCTAAATCTTCTTTTCAGATACATGCCAGCCACTGGGCAAAAAAATAAAATAGAATCCTGATCTGGCAATAAAACATTAGCATTTGTTAGTACGCTCTGTTCTGTTCTTGCGCGTGGGGGAACAAAGAGAGAAATTGAGAAGAGGTTGAGTCCTTTAAAGCAAACAAAGTGAACATCAAGCCCCAACCAAGCTTGGGAACCAAAGTGGTTTGAGAAACACACCCTCTGAAAGATGTGGCTGTCAGAGATTCACAGCACTGGTGGCACCATAGCCTTGAGCAGGTCTGATTTAAGCTTCAGAAGAGGATGAGCAAGTGTCTTGCAGTGTGCCAGCACCATGGTGCCATATAGCTTGGGTCAGTGAGCGTTGCGTAGGCTGCAAGAGAAGACCTAGCTTGGGCTACACAATGTGATATATAAGAGGTTGCAATGAAGAGCTGATGAAGCAGGAGCAATTGATGCAGGAGGATAATAATAATCATTCAGAACAACCCATAGTAGATGAACAGCCTTCTCTTTAGGCATGTTCTCTTAAATGCAGAATTAGGATCAGATGTGGGTGTAGATAGAGTAGTCAACATTCTAGATTGTTGTAGAACTCCAAGTTCCACCAGCCACAAATCGCATGCAAAAATACATTATATTAGGAAAAATTTTGCTTGCAAAAAAAATGTGCTAGTCAAAACTGCATACAAAATGTGCCTGTGGGAGAAATTTGAACTAAGATGCTGGCAAATTTTCATGAGATTTTTAGGACTTCCGGGTTAGCGCCATCGGCTAATGGCGGATTCCCTCCGAGCTCCGGAGGGAATCAGCTCCGCAGGATCCAGGTCTTGCCACTGCGGCGATGCGGGGACCCTCAGAAATCACAGGCGCTGAAGCCTGTGAACTTGGTGACTCGGCGGGCACCATTTGCGCCCCCCGACCCGCGAAGGAGCCTTTTTAAAGGCTTCGGAACGGGGGACGGGGTGAGCGGCGCGGTGCTGAGAGTCGACTGCTTCTCCTGCGGAGTGAAGCCGCATGCCATGGTCGGAGAGCGCTGACTTCTTCTTGTGAACAATTGGACTCTAAAAGCAACAACCCGTGAGTAATACGGAAATTGGATTTGTAAAGAAAAAAATTTTTTTGAATTAGGCACGATCGGGGAAGGCGCAAACAGGAAGTCCGTCTCCCCGTCTTATAAATAATCTAAAGCAAGGACTAGCTAACTAAGGTCGAGAGAATTTCTTCTTCTTTATTGGGTAAAAGACATTAATTTCACGATTTGGCAGTATAAGTAATTTCACTGGAGGATAAGAGCTAATTTTGAGAGCTGAAGTGCCACCCCCCCGGACCCGGGAGTGATCCGCGAGAGAGCCTGTTGAGGAGATATAGAAGAGTTTGACAGCTGTCAAATTAGCTGTCAAGAAGGAAAAAGAGAACTTTGTTTCTGCTATCTCTGCTGGATATATTTGCTACAATTTGGTTATATTTTGTTGAAAACAAGGAAGAACTGATACAAACTAACTTGATTTTTGGATTTGAACTGGAAGGAAGATAAAGTAACCAAATCCCTCTAGAGGGGATTTTGGGACATTACAAGAATGGCTGAAGGAGGAAAAATTCAAGCTAAATTGGACAGAGTGTTTCTTCTCTTTGGAAAGTTACAAGGCCAAATTGATGTTTTGACTACAAATGTTGCAACTCTGGACTTAACAGTAAACAAATCCATTGAATTTGATAAGGACTCGACTCATGAAGTCCATGCAGCTGGACAAGAAGAGAAACTTGAAAGATTTGAGAGTGTGGAAAAAGAGATATATGTTGTTTCTGAGGAAAAGGAAGGAGGAGATGTAATGTTGCAGATGACAAAGGAGAGCCAGAGGCCTGACATGATGGCTACAAAGGAAAATAAGTACTGGATGATGAAAAACTGTTTTGAATTGAAGATTGAGGAATGGAGATATCTCCTTATGTGGAGATCTGAAGACCTATGGATTACAAATTTGATTAAGGTGAAAGTTGGAGCTTTTGGGACATTTGGACTTAAAAGGAGTAAGAAACAAGATTCAGGCTCCACTTTTAAGTATGGAGGTCTGGCTGGAAGAAACATGGACCCTATCGGGACAGAGCTTCTCCGAGATCTGGTGTTTAATATTAAGGACTACCAAAAAAACCGGCAGAGAGGAATTGAGAGAGAATTAAGAGCCTCGGACGTGAGGTCTCCAGGCTGATAGTAGACTAAGACTGATGGACATTTGTTGGGGATTGAAACCGGGAAAGGGGGGGTGGGGTTTGGGAATCCAAAGGGTGCAGAATTATAATCTGTTTTTGTTTTTTTGTTAGTATGAAAATTGGGGAATTTGTGGAAGGGAATTTGGGTCGACTTTAGAAAAAAGTTTTAAGAATGAGTACTGATGTTTAAATACTGATGTTTATAAGTTAAAATTTGTTGTTTTTTTAAATGAATTAAATATAAAAAGGTCAAAAATTGGGGACAAGAACTTGTTGAATTAACAATTTGAATTGGAATATAAGAAGGGGAGGTGTGGGGAAGTCAGGGAAATATGTTATTGAAAATAAGGATTGTAAACTTTATGTGTTTTTAACTTTTTTTGTTTTTTTGTTTTTGATTTTTTAAAGTATAAAGGTGGAAAAACTCAATAAATATCTTTTTTAAAAAAACCAAACAAATTTTCATGAGATTTTTAAAAGACAAATTTAGCAAGCTGATCCATGCATACAGACTGACATGGCAGTGGATTATTGCAGCCAAAAGACTTACTTATTTTAAAAGGTAAGGAAGACAGAATCTCCCCTCAGGAGCAAGCACTGCAATATTCCATTTCATTCCGCACAGCAGGGCTGTGACAAGATCTAAGGAGGTCACAGGCAGCATAACAGAAGAGATCTTATGCTAAACCTTAGCTAACAGCGAGAGTAAAATTTGCTTTTGTTGGAAAGAACACAGAGTACTCTGGGGTGGGGACATTTGAAATAGAAGTATTTCAGTCTCTCGCTTGATTTCCAGGATTGCTTTTCTCTAGTCTGATACAGGTGTTATTTGGTGTCTCTTAAACCCAAAAATCAGTTACCTGTGTGAGTAAAGTAACACATGGGATCTCAGCCAAAGCAACTTGCATGAACTGGAAGCTGGGATTTGGGGGTTTCTGCTTGGAGGGTTGTATTTGAGGAAAGTGCCCTATTGATATTTAAATTCACTGTGGGATTCATTTAACCTGAGAAATAAAATATCCCCTTCCCCACCTATCTTTATTAAGTTCGTTCGTTTGTTCATTCATTCACTCATTCATTGCATCTATATCCCACCCTTTTCTCCAAGGAGCTCAAGGCGGTGTACATGGTTCCTCATCTCCTCGTTTAATCCTCACAACAACCCTGTGAAGTAGGTTAGGCTTTGAGGGAGTGACTGGCCGAAAGTCACTCAATGAGCTATTTAGCCATGTGAGGATTTGAACTCTTATCTCCCGGGTCCTAGTCTGACATTCTAACCACTACACCACACTCGCTGTTGAGTAAATAAATGGCTTTTAATTACCTTGTTGGAAGAAGGACTTGCATTACTTCATCAAAATCCCCAAAAGATAGTCTCTGCTGTGTGTTGGCTGTTTGCAGTATGGTAACGCTGCAGAGAGCTTGCTGGGGAGACCATGCATTAAAAAGAAAGGACTCAAAAATAACTTAAGGTTTTAATAAGAAAAACAAAAACTCCTTTTACACTAAATACATTAACAACCAAACCAGACCCAACCACCAACCCATCCCCCAGGGTAATGGGAGAGCTAGGTGCTGCTCCTTATATACTACACCCAAATGCTGACACACCTTAATCAAATACAACTCAGCAGCACCTGCTACGTTTCACAGCTGTAAAGCTGGGTCTCGTTATCTTACTCTGGCCCTTGCTCTGGCCCCTTAAAGACATACACATTGGGTGGAACAATGATGAACCTTTACATTTAAATAAACCATTCAACATTTCCCCTGCGGTTCATCATTGTGGAACAAAAACATAAAGCATATTTTGTACATGTCTTTCAAAACAGAATGTCCACGTTGTGATGCATCTTTTAACGAAAGCTTAACTGTTTCAAATTTTACGCTTGGTGAATAACACAAATCATAATCTTCACCTGTAATTTGTTGAGAACCCTAGCAACTATCTAGCCTTGTACCTTACAACTTCATTTTTGTCATTCATTTTAACTCTATAAACCCACTTTGAATCAATAAGTCTCATATCTGGGGTTTGTGGTACAAGAGACCAAGTGTTATGCTCTTTTAAAGAAGCTATCTCAGAGTTCATAGCTTTATACCAATTTGCAGCTTGTTGCTTGGGTAATTTCTGAACATCATTGTAGCTTTTTGGCTCAAAAACTGCCTTATTGGCATACACAGTATTAAAATGTTCATCTGCAAAACGTTGTGGCTTCTGTCTCTTTCTATCTGAACGTCTCAGTCCGGAAGGAGAGTCAGACTCCTCAGACTTAATGGGACTAAGTGAACCACTAGTTTCAGGTTGTAAATCATTGTCAGGTTGAAGAGATGCCTGTAGGCTAAGCTCACGGTCAGAAAACTCAAGAGAATCTAACCTCCCCTCGGGTGCCTTTGACTTTAAATCATCAAACAAATCAGATTCAACAGACTTTTTGTCTTTTTCCATTAATTCAGAAGCACCATTTCCTGCTGCTGCTGCTTCTTCCTCTTCTTCCTCAGTATTATCTATACCATCAGTATCTTGGAAGACAGCAACTCCATTCCAATTTACAGTTTGTATCATGCTTCTGGTAATATGAAATTTGCCAGTTGCTGGTATGTAAATTCTGTACGCCCCCTGCTGGTAGCCCATTAATTTTCCCTGGACACTACGTTCACCCAATTTCTGCTTAGCGGGATAATGCATAATTACATCTGAACCCCAAATGCGTAGGTATTTCAGATTAGGGCGTTTTTTAAACAGCTTCTCATAGGGGGTGACATCTAAACCAGAATGATAACTGCGATTTCTAACATAACAAAACGCATTAAGCGCTTCAGCCCAAAAGTCTTTGGGCAGATTAGCATCGTGCAGATACGTTTTAACCCCTGCCTGTAGGTCACGCTGCACAACTTCAACAAGCCCATTTTGCCAGGGACTTCGGGGGCAAGATAACTCATGAGTAGTCCCCTGCGCTTCCAGGAATTTCTCAAAATCCTCAGAAACAAATTCCCCACCCCGGTCAGAAAACAGGTTCTTAATTGGTTTGTTAAAGTGCGTTTTTACCCAGTTGCAAAAAACTTCGTACTTCTCAAATGCTTGGGACTTCTCAGCTATTGCATAAGTCCAACAATATCTACTATACTGGTCTATCAGAGTAAGCCAGTACTTAGAACCTCCTAATGATGGTGGGAGTGGCCCAACTAAATCACAATGTACACGCTCAAATGGCTCAGTTACTTTCCTATCTGAGCACCTACCCTTGCGTGCAACCTTAATCTTATTCTTGCAACAGGATAGACATTGCATAAAGAATTTACATGGTTTTAAGTTGAGGCCATTAACAATATTCTTTGTCTTAATTACATCAGCAAAATTCAGGTGTCCCAGAATTCTGTGTGCCTCATGGACACACCCGGAATGAGGCCTTACATTCCTCAACCCCTGGCTTGACTGTGCTGCTCTGCAATTTATAGGCGATTGGGAGTAGGTGCGAAAATACAGTCTATATAAACCATCAGATTCCCGGGCATATAATAGACGTTTGTTCCCATCGAAAAACTCACACATTGACTTTAAGAAACGCACAGTTATGCCTTGACGAGCAAAGCACCTTACTGATAATAAATTGTCCACTGACGGGCAGTAAATGCAGTTTGCTATCGTAATGTTTAAAGAGTCAAGTTTAACAGTACCCCTGCCAAGCGACTGCAAGACTTGTGAATTGGCTAAATGTACATTACCAGTTTCCTCTTCGAAAGAAATAAACAAGCTTCGATCGTTGCAAATATGCTGAGATGCTCCTGAGTCCACAACAAAAGACTTCCACTTGGCACGTTTAAGTCTTTTACGATCTGTTGTCCTAGCATGGAAAACTCGCGGCTCGTTTCTGTCTCTACTATACGATGTCGGCTGCTGGGCTGACGACCGTGACTGACGAACAGAAACAGGCTTGGGAGTACTTTGCTTTCTTTTGGATCTGCAGTCCTTTGCAAAATGTCCTTGCTTATTGCAGAACCAACAACGCTTTGCAGCTTTAAATGCAGTTGTATCACCACAGGTTTGCATATGGCGTTCCTCATTACTTCTGGAAATAGGAGTGCTTATGGCACAAGCCTCCCTTCTGTCCAACTCGCCCATTAATCTTGCCGTCACCCCTTCCACAGTTAATTGTGCTGGTGGAACAGCAGATATCTGGCTAGCTATACCATCAAAGTCCTCATTAAGGGAACATAGAATGATAAAAACATACTGAATATCAGGTATGTCCATGTCCCTTCGAATTAATTCGCAGCGTATTGCCTCCAGACGTCTCAAGTGTGCTGCCAAATCATCACCAGGCTGCAACTTCGTCTGGTACAACTGCTTGAAAAACGTCAATGCAGATGCTGACTCTTTTCTAACATGCACTGCTGCAAGACTGTCCCACATTTCTTTGGCAGTTTTCTTATTTCTTATATAGACTACTTGCTGGTCGCTGACTGCCAAATTAATTATCGCCCTGGCTTTTGCATCTCCTTTCGACCAAGCATTAGTCACAGGGTCAGGAGGGTCATCAGTTACATAGGTCCATACTTCTCTAGAGGTCAAAAGCGCCTCCACCCGAAAAGACCATAAACTATAGTTCTCATCTGTTAGCTGTGGGAAGAACAGAGCCTTCTCAGCTTCAGGAACCCGGTCAACCATTCTGGAACTCTTCCAGACCCACAGAACTACGCTAACAGGAGAAGGAGTTTTCAAACCTTTCTCAGAGTCCAAAAATATGCAGTCATCCACTCAGCAGCTGGGCCCATAACCAAAGATGTTGGCTGTTTGCAGTATGGTAACGCTGCAGAGAGCTTGCTGGGGAGACCATGCATTAAAAAGAAAGGACTCAAAAATAACTTAAGGTTTTAATAAGAAAAACAAAAACTCCTTTTACACTAAATACATTAACAACCAAACCAGACCCAACCACCAACCCATCCCCCAGGGTAATGGGAGAGCTAGGTGCTGCTCCTTATATACTACACCCAAATGCTGACACACCTTAATCAAATACAACTCAGCAGCACCTGCTACGTTTCACAGCTGTAAAGCTGGGTCTCGTTATCTTACTCTGGCCCTTGCTCTGGCCCCTTAAAGACATACACATTGGGTGGAACAATGATGAACCTTTACATTTAAATAAACCATTCAACATTGTGTTGTTTGTTTTGGATATTTAATCCATCTGCAGAAGTGGCGGAGTTGAGAGGCAACTATGAGTTTTGACTGAACAAAGCAAGCTATTCTGGAGTAGGGTTTTCTTTCAAAAAAGCAACAAGATTGTTAATGTCTTCCAGTATCATGCACTAAAACAAAATAAAATACCAGTGAAGAACACTGGGAAGACGACATGTGGCAAATGTTCTAGTATAATGAGGGACATAGAAATGCTAAATCAAAGCCAATTGGCTTTTTAAAAGACGTGTGCATGCTCTGACGCAGCAGAACAAAGACCATGAGATAAACTAAGGGTGGCTCCTTGGAACCCAAGTGCCATATTTATCCTGTGAAATCAAATAAATAAATGATGGTTGTGCCCTTTAAATGTTTCAGTAACCTGTGACACAGATCGTCAGCCATTAGGTTAAAGTTGAGATTGACAGACCCACAGTCTGAAGTGGCTACTTACTGCTGCACACTGGGAATTCTTTCAAAGTGGCAGGACTTGATGACATTCTATCACTAGCCAAGGGAACAGTTCAAAAAAAACAAAAAACCCAACCCACAATGAGAGCAATGGAATAACTGTAGAATAGGAATGTAAGAGAATTTTGACAAAAACAGGAGTGGAACGTGCCAGTGTTTGCTTATTTGTCCCAGGTCTGGAATGGAAATCAATTCGGCAAATATGTTCAGTATTCACTGTTGTTGTTTCAGTGTGCAAAGAATATAAAACTGATGACTCCCCACTCCCAATTTCCATTGTGTTTCCTTTTCATTGAAATAATGGTGTGGAAGAATATGATTATAAGGGAATTCACTGCACAATTGTTTATAGAAAGTATTGCCACAGCAGACACTGAGATGAACAACGCAGGTTTTGTAGGAAGATGAAATGCAGCAGAACAGAAAGAGGACTGCATACAGTGACCACAGGGCAGAACAGAAATCAATCCCTAATGCAGGGGCGATTCAGGGTCCATAACATCTCCAGGCATGAAGTCAACGTCTGAAAGTCAGATGACAAATGTTTCTTTGCCTATGGATATCATGACTGGGGGGGTGGGGACGCTTGATAAACTACAGAAAAAATCTTAGTGTGCTTATTCATAAGGATACAACAAAAACCATTTATGGTTTGCTGAATTGTGCCGTTAAATCAAACTTCTAGAAATGGGGTCTGCTTTGTGGGGACAAAGCTGTGATACATATAAATGTTTTGCCACAGATTTTGTTTGTTTCCCCCCAGATATTCTTCTTATATTTTTATTAATTTTATAATGATTGATTTTAGAGTGTTGTTTGTGTTGTACTTTTGTATTGTTTTATTGTTGTTAGCCGCCCTGAGCCCAGCTTCGGCTGGGGAGGGCGGGATATAAATAAAATTTATTATTATTATTATTATTATTATTATTATTATTATTATTATTCTAACATTGTCCAATGACAACATAAAGTTAACAAATAAATAAAATAGGTAGACACAGGGCATACTTCAAGGACTGAAACAGCAGGGAAGTCTGAGTGTTCCTAATTTGAAATTCTACTATCAAATAGTTGTTTGATTAGACTAATCTGCCTAATAATGAGCATCAGATTTCTCTAGCAGAAACTGTGACCTTGAAATTTTGCCCCTGGCTCGCTTACTGTGAATGTCTACACACCTTAGGCCAGGCATGTCCAAAGTCCGGTTTCAAACGGCCCCCCAGGCAATTTTGAGAAAACAATCTCTTGGGGCACCCGAGCACCTGCCCACCAAAGCCATTTCCTTTTTTGGGGGCTCATCATGAGCTCTCCCCTCTACGCAGGGGGGCATGGTTAGCCCCCGCACCATTAGGGAGTCCCCGGTTGCATCACTCCTTGGGTCGACCAATCTGGTCGGCCGGGGACGTGGCTAGATAAATAAATACTAAAGTACACAGGACGTTGATGCTGCAGCGATGGTGGTGGCAGAGGGGCGGCCGCCGCCTTGACCCGGTGCTGGATTTAAGTAGGCTAAGTAGGCTGAAGCCTAGGGCCTTTAAATCTAGGGGGTATCGCCAGCCCTCCTGTTCCCCAGCGGGCAGTCTCCCCTCTTCCAAAATTGTAAACCCAAGACTTCATGCAAGGGCAGGGCAACTCAGGCCCAGCAACTATGAGACTCAGGGCTAGCCAGTGGGGCCCAATTTGAAGCAGTGGGGCGCAACTTGATTTTTTTTTTTTTTTTGTAGGGCCCCAGTTCACAGCCAAAGTCTGCAAAACCTTATAGATATAAATAAAATTCCTCTAAATTGCACTGGTGCAGGAGCCCCCTTAGGAGCGGCACGCAAGGCCCAATTTGCCTTAAGGTCAGCTCTGATGAGACTGTGCAGGGGTTGGACTGACAAGCCCTGCACCCTCTAGGTCCCTGGTGTCACTATTCAAAGTACAGACTCAAGGACTTGCTATGGAAATAAAGGGGAGCACTTATTGGAAGTCAGTTTCGTCACCTCTTCCCCCCAAACCCCGAGACAATGAGCCCAGCCACCTTTTATTCACTACACTACACTACAGCATGGCCATAAACCTGTATGTTTTGTGGGGAGCAATTCTAAAAAAAGCTCACCGGCCCTCAACTTTGGCTGGCCCTCACGCATGTTCACTTCATCAAATCTGGCCCTCTTTGAAAGAAGTTTGGACACCACTGCCTTAGCCCCTTTGTTTTTCCCCTCCTGCCTACTAATATAGAACATACTGATAGGTTGAGATTCAAGATGAAAACATACCCCTCCCAGATTTTTCACCTTATGGCCATAATAATTTACCATTCAAATTTCTTGCTCAGCAAAGGTTTCAAAGCTTTTTAGGATTGGTGTTCAAAGAAAATTGATGACTGAATATTGAATTTATGAAGAAAGAAGGGTTCCAGCCCCTCCCCTGTTGCAAAGGATTTTTTAAAAAGGAGAGATTTGGGTTCAAATAGATGGGAGCTGTGGCGGTGGCAAGTGGTCCTCTGATTTAAATGATGTCTTTTGACATTTCCCCCCATCATTCAAGCACAGAATCTGCACATGAGCTTGTGGAAGAATATATCAGTTATGAGGACGAGCGATCTAAGAAGCCAATTAATTAAAATTTTCTTTCTTCAATTTTTCAACAAAAGAGCTTCAAAGGAAGCCTCCAGTGCAAAACTGCTGAATTAAAATGTTCCAAGAAGTTTTACTCTTCTAATTTAGTTTGGAACTGAGATGGATTTTTCCTGGCTCACTGCAAGCGTTAACTAGCATAACAAAATTAGAATGATTGTGTTACCACCAATCATTGTTACTGTGAATGATCACTTTATTTATATATATTTAGAATTGCCAGAAACTGTATCTTCTGCATTTCATATATATATATATATATAGAGAGAGAGAGAGAGAGAGAGAGAGAGAGAGAGAGAGAACAATTTAAGATTACTCTTCACACATGTGATGCGACCGTAACTCTGTTAAGCCTGTACCGCTGAAAGTTAAGATAGAAGAAGAGATCAAAGAAATAATGAAATGTATTTAAGCTAGTTGGAAAAATAAAGTAGAGTAACAAGAACGGCTGGAAGTCAAGTCACTTGGTGGGTGTCCGTGTGGGGTAGGTGTGTAGGTATGTTGATATGTATAGTATAGGCAGGTATTATATAGAGTAATGTAGGAATGTCTTGTGCTATGAAAATAAGGTAGTATGTTGTGTATATGTATTGTGTAAATGTAAATGTATGTGTTTTATATGTTAATAAATGTCTTAAAAAGAAGGCTCTGCTGCCATTGCTGTTCTGCTGGGGGTGCTCCAGCAGTTGTGGGGCTGTAAATGAGAAGTCATTGCCCCAAGCGCACCGAAAGATCCAATTGATTGCAAGATCTTATGGCTTTTGGTTCTCCCAACATGCCCCACAAAAGGTCCTAAAACTATGCCAGCCTTAGAGCTGGTGTTTTTAATTCTTTTCATTGGCCTGAATGGGAAGGGGAAATCAAAGGATGACCCAGCACCTTCTGCCCTGGTCACTGTAAGTCATTAAGATCCTGGATGCAATGGTCACTGAACCAAGGTTCCTTCTTCCACCTCTGCTGCAAGATTAAATAGAATTTGTCTATTAATACATTTGTATTCCATCCATTAGGAAAGCCTTTGTTTGTAACTCAAAGAATTCTGTTTGTCAAAATGGCCTTGCAACCAAGAGCTTCTGCATGTATAAATATTTATGTCTGAAATATTCATCCGCTGCCTTTCAGGAACAATTTGAATTGCATTGTCTTGGTTTAAATGCTCGGTGCTTGAGGGCATGCCAATGGAACACATTCAATCTGGTTTTCTTTAAAATCAGCAACGTCTGGTTCAAGAGATATAGGATGGAGCCACACAACCACAGCTGGTTGTTTAAAGCAGTGGAAAAATCAGGGCCGGCCCAATCATGAGGCAAGGTAAGGCAAATGCTTCAGGTGGCAGGATCCACATAGCCAGTGCACCTGGCCTCCAAGGAATGCAGCATGCTCCTTGGAAGCTGGATCAGCTGCCTCCCCAGGAGTACCCCCAATTCCACCTCTATAGTGTCCTCTTGGTGAATAGGAGGTACTGCTGGCCTCCTCCCATCCTTGTTCCCAATGTAGATATTTATTCCCTGCTTGTTGCCAATGTAGATCTTCACACACCCCTTCTTCCCTGGCAGGGGGAGGCATTTTGTGGCTTGCCTTAGGTGCCAAAATGTCTTGGACCAACAGGCCTGGCACTGCAAAGGACCTTCCCCCTTCTCACAGGAACTGTACTTTGATTGTGTAAGTTAAAGAATGATAAGGGTCACATTGAGAAAACACAGGCCGCTTGTAAATCACACAGGTGCCATCTTGTGTGTTCAGCTTCTCAATCTGTGAGGACCACATGGGTGCAATGCCCTTAAAACTCTTTAAAACATAGTACATTCCAACATTGCTATCCCTAGGCTAGTCCTTCTCACAATACCACCCAAGCTCAACAGCTGTGTAACTTGCTAATATTAAATGCAGTTTCTTCTTGAGGAAACAGCTGTTTTCTGTTATTAATAGTCATAAAAGAGGAGCATTTTGAAAAGTAACCTGAGTAATGTCTTGACTGGCCAAAGATTCATTTCAATTATTCATGCCAGTGATATATTTAGATTACTGCATTAATTGTAGATGTAAAAAAAAAAAAGTGAAATGGTAATCAGAGTGGATCATGTTGTGTGCAACAATCTGCAACAGTTATGCAGCAGATGCTGACCTCTGTTAATAATTCCAAGGTTTAAGGGCACATCCACACCATACATTGAAAGCACATTACTCCCCCCAAAAGAATCCTGGGAATTGTGATTTCTTAAGGGTACTGGGAGCTGTGGGCCTGTGGGAGGGAACTGCAGTCCCCAGAATTCTTTGTGGGAGGGTCATGTTCATTGAATGCTCTTTAAATGTATGGTGTAGTTAAAAACAATACTGCAGAATTATATGACAGCAAACATAGACTGTCTTGCAATGGCTATAGACCAGCATTGATTGATACCATAATGCTTGTTGGATGATCTTCCGTGGAACAGTGGCAAAGGCAAAGGAGGAGCTCTCCCCCCATACATCTTTGAGGATCAGACTATAAAACCAAAACAAACGACCGTTAAGAACAGCCCAGATTTCAACCAACGCCCATAGTGCCCCAAATATAGCTCTCCAGATGTAGCTCTCCTTACCACTTGACTGCTTTGATCAGTGGAACTATCACTGTTACAATAATACCCATTCCACATTTTAAAGAATTCAAATCTTTGAGTATGGCAGCACGTACCTGTGGAAATCCCATCCTACTGACATCAGGCAGGTGTCTTTGCTGTTCTTTTTCCAATGCTTGTTAAAAGCATTTTTTGTTTAGGGAAGCCTACTGAGATATTTAGAAAGCTGGTGAAATTTTTAATCTGTTGTTAGTTCGTTGTTATTTTAATTTTTGAATGTATTAAATGATTGTTAATGCTCCTTATTGATATACTTTTATTGTTCTGTCTTTTTTGTAAACTGCTTTGCACGCTGGAAGCACACCTAAAACAGCACCCACACATTTTAACTTAATGGGGTCGAGGCAACCTTTTTCTCTGGCTCCCAGTACAGGTAAGCACAACATAATCTCCTAGCATTGTTTCAAAGTATATCTCTATAAAAAAATTATTATCTACTACAATATATTGTATAGCTGAAAATCTTCTTTCCCATCGACATTTGTGGTTTCAAAGGTCAAGACTTTTTTTTTATTGGACTAGATAAGCTTCTTTTATAACTTGCATAAAGTTTAGTGTGTGAGCTACTGGGAAAACATTTTGCTTAGCTGAGCACTCAGCATAAAGAAGCACGTATGACATTGGCTATTATGAGTTTTTTTAAGTTCTATGGCTTGGGGTTCAAAACTTCTGTTTCTCTGGGTAAGCAAGCACTAAACTGTGCGCATGCCACCTGGCATCTTTAAAGGAACAGCTCGGGGTACTTTCTCTAAACAGCAGTATAAATTTAAGTGTCTACTTGTATAAAATGAGTACCAAGTAATTATGGGATTCTTGACTATTTAGTCTGAACAGCAGACAAACACACTGTGCGAATCAGCTCTATGAGAAGCTAAAGTTGTAAGGCAAATTGGCTTGATTGGGTGAGGTTTTCACATGCCCAAGTCAGACTATGCCATTAGGATCTTGAATCAGATCAGCGACTCCCTAAAGACCTGAGTTGATTTGTGGACTTGGGTGTCCAAAAAAAAAAAAACCACTGCAGTTTTGCATTTACAATAAAATGACCACTGCGTTTTTTATATTAAAAAAAAAGTGAAGTCACAAAGTGACTAGAGAACCACCCTGGGCTCAAGTGAGGTGAAGGAACGGAGGGCATGGAGCAGTGGGGTGGATCTTTTGTTTTGATGGGCAGGTCTAGGTTTTCATCACAGAGAATGATTTTCCCAGGACAAGCCAGTCACAGTTATTTGTGGGAGGGATGCTGAAGTAAGTAAAAAAGCATTGTTATTCTGAGATCCACAGGTTTACAAATTAGATAGATAGATATAGATAGATGATAGATGATAGATGATAGATAATAATAATAATAATAATAATAATAATAATAATTTATTATTTATACCCCGCCCATCTGGCTGGGCCTTCCCAGCCACTCTGGGCGGCTTCCATAGAAACCAAAAATACAGTAAAATATCACACGTTAAAAACTTCCCTGAACAGGGCTGCCTTAAGATGTCTTCTAAATGTCAGGTAGTTGTTTATCGCTTTGACATCTGCTGGAAGGGCGTTCCACAGGGCGGGCGCCACTACCGAGAAGGCCCTCTGCCTGGTTCCCTGTAGCTTTGCTTCTCGCAATGAGGGAACCGCCAGAAGGCCCTCGGCGTTGGACCTCAGTGTCCGGGCTGAATGATGGGGGTGGAGACGCTCCTTCAGGTATACTGGACCAAGGCCGTTTAGGGCTTTAAAGGTCAGCACCAACACTTTGAATTGTGCTCGGAAACGTACTGGGAGCCAATGTAGGTCTTTCAAGACCGGTGTTATATGGTCTCGGCGGCCGCCCCCAGTCACCAGTCTAGCTGCCGCATTCTGGATTAGTTGTAGTTTCCAAGTCACCTTCAAAGGTAGCCCCACGTAGAGTGCATTGCAGTAGTCCAAGCGGGAGATAACCAGAGCAGATGATAGATGATAGATAGATAGATAGATAGATAGATAGATAGATAGATAGATGATAGATGATAGATAGATAGATGATGATAGATAGATAGATAGATAGATAGATAGATAGATAGATAGATAGATAGATAGATAGATGATAGATAGATAGATGATAGATAGATAGATAGATAGATAGATGATAGATAGATGATAGATAGATAGATAGATAGATATGCCTGGGAAAGCAGAGCCTTAAGAAGAGCAGTAGACTATTGACATCCCTCCAAATTGTTTACCTTTTACTAAAAATTAGAAACCAATACTTCAATGTATTTTCCCCCACTTACTCCAGTTTATGTTAGATTTGTTCTTAGTCAGCAAACTTTTAGAAAGGCTCTGTATAGGATCAATTCTTTCTGTTCTCCCTAAGTTCAATAATAGGCTTTCCCATGTGAATTATTTGTTCTTTTGTATTCTAATGACAGTGTTTTCCATCAAACAACACCTATTTTAAAGATTTACACTTCATTAATTTGTTTTCTCTTACCCTTCCTTAGGTTTGTGCAAACTTCTCTTAGAGTTACACCCACCCACACAGCACTGTGGCTACTATGTTTGTTTTTCTCGCTCTTTATTAATTTCTAAATGCTTTTTTCCTTTCAGTTTTAATTCGTCTGTTCAAAGTTTACCTTCCTCTCCTCAGTTTTAGGGTACCTCTGATTCCATTACATGAATTCTTGTCAACTTGTATTACTATTTTGATGAAAATATTTAAGCCCTCTTCCCCTGGCATATATTTGTGGCAAACTGGAATTATTTGTAGCCGTATATGGTCAGCGTTAAAGAAATGAGCTGATCCAAACCAAAGGCAGTTTCTGCTATGGTAAATCACCATAATTCCTTTCAAAGTAGATGAAAAAAGGCTTTTCTGATAGCACTTCTCTAGTTTGGCAAAGAAGACGAAGCTGGAAGTGGAGTGCCAATGTCCATGAAATTCAATTATGCAGGTCATTTGGGTTAATTGGCACTTCCTTAATGAGCTACAAATGGCTAACATTCAGAATCAATTGCTCCTTCATATGAGTTGGACTTCATCAGAGGGTGGAACAGAATGTTTTCTGGTGTGCATGCACCAGGAAATGCAGCACAAAAGTATGTCCACCCTCCCAATGCTTGAGTAGCCAGTGCCCATGCTGTTCCCTCTCCAAGCTATGGGATCATTAATGCTGCGGGGACGACAACCCAAAATTTGCTCCACTGAACTGAAGGAAAGCAGCAGTCGAGTTGCAACACTATTTAGAGTTGGTTTCCTGGTTTTATTTATTGATTTTAAAGTGTGTGTAAGTCACTTAATATTTCAAAATCTCAAAGCGACAGGGATCAATTATATGTGTTGGGCAAAAAGCTATGCCTTCAACAGATGTCTGAAGCCTCGCTGTTTTCTACCACTGAGCTACAGCCCATGCCTGAAGAACCTGCCTCCAGTCTCCATGTACTGAATTTGCAATCTGCATAGGGACCTACACATGTAAGTGTTAATGCATGCAAGCCCTGTATGCATGAGCTGTACTGTGCAGAAAAGTATAGCTCATGCACATGTTAGGGTGAGTATGCACCTAGAAAGGTAGCAATGGGCACCAACTTGGATGGCTCAAAAAGAGCAGCTGGGGGAAATCAGGTAAGTGGGGCAGCCCCACCACACTATCTGCTCCTGATTTCCACATTGAGAAGCAGCTCAAATTCTGACCCCGTGGAGGAGTGTCTCGCCAGATGGAAAGGAGTAGCCATGAAAACTGCGGAGGTGCTGGACCAACTCCATGTATAACTGTGATTCTGAGTAAGTTAGCTAAAAGCCCCTTGAGCCACTCACTCCCAAACAAGGACCCTCAAGACAACAGTAAAGCATTCATTCTCCCACATATGCCAGGGTGTTGCTGTTTTTTTACACTCATGCAAGCAACACACTTAGAAACTAACAGAGCTGGAACACGACTATATGCCCAAAGACTATCCCTGTAAGGCTCGCCCCTCCTTGGGAAGGAGAAAAGATGATCGTTAGATCTATCAGATCAAGTTCCTAAGCTGGAGCTGTCCAAGATCCTACAACTCTGGCCTGTGGCCTGCTACCAGCCTGACTACACCAACTTGATACGATTACACTCGTGGTCCGCGCAGGACACCTCAGTACTGATCTGATTAGCACACTGAGATGTGTACATGTGCCTAACAGCTCCATTGTCCTGTTGACCACATACATAATGTTTAGTTGCTTCCCACCATTGCCAAACTTAGGCATTTTGCGCCTATCTTCATCCGCACCCCCACGATACTCACAATTGTTCCTTGGCTGTGTTCCTTCTACCTACGCCTATCACCCCAAGAGATCCACTGCATTCGGCTCTATACCTTCTACCCAACGATACTGATCTAGCCAAGCTTTGTTTAACTTGAAGGATCAGGTGACACATGGCCTACGTGAAAATAATCTAGATGCGTCTTTATTAAAAATGCATTTCACCCCCTCCCCTGGAACATCGATCCATCAATATTTTAATGTGATATTACCTATTTACAAACTCATGCTCTGTTCTGCAAGGCATTCAGAAGAGCAGGAAAGTTTTGCTAAACATTTAATGCATACAAAATGGCATTCTGTTAGGGGGAGCACAGCTGTGCTCTCTTCACACGAACACAGCTCACAATTCAGAATCCACCTAGATTTGCTGCCCCGCTGCAAAAAAGAAGGCTGAGCTGTGAGTTACGTTCATGGTGAAATGATGAATCAAGATTACAAGCCCTTTGTCTCAAGGCCAGGTCTGCTGGAGAGTCGCTCGCTGTGCCAAATTGGCTGTGTGAATTGGCCTTCAGCTACAGAACCTATGCAGACCTGTACTAAGCATGTTTCTGCAGAAGACAGGGCCATGCTGATGGTATAAGAGACAGATCTGCCACCATTCCATGCCTTTTCTCCTTTCCCCCCTTCTAGTATCTGACACAAACAATGCCTGGTGTGAGTCACTGCCATCACACCATGTAGCTCTCCTGCGCAGCCAGCCAATGATGTGAAGCACTGATGGAGAGACACATACAGTGCGGTGACATCATGTCACACATTTTTGTTAGATGCGACAAGGAAGAAAGAGAAATAGGAGAGAGAGAGAGAGAGAGAGAGAGAGAGAGAGAGAGAAGGTGCACATGTCCCTGCTTTGGTTCTTCATTCCACTATGTTCAGTGTGGTATATTCTCTTCTCCCTGTGCAAAGGAGCACAGCATTTTTGCTGGTTGTTTCAGCTTCGACAGATGTGAAAGCCTTTTCTATCTATTGTGAGCTTCTTTTCCCACATAATGTACAAACTATTGTTTTGGGAGGGGAGCGGGCAAAGACAAAAAGAAGGGAATCAGCCCCAGTTTTCTCCTTAAGAGCCTGCCATGCGTTTGCCGTTCGGAAACAACTAAAATAATCTGCTGCGCCATATGTCCTTAAAAACACTTTGACTGTATTCCTCTTTAATTATTAAGCTTCTTCGGAGGCTGTAAGCCAGTGAGAAAGGGATTAGAGGGGTTACTTTGTGCCTCTGCACCCATGAAAATCCCTTGGCTCCAGTAGCAGTACTCTGAGTGTCCTGAAAGCTTTGATGTAATCCTCACCTCCCGGCTGCCACCGTTGCTGCCGCCTTCATTCTATTTAGACGCATGCAAAGGCCGAGCTCTAATCCAACTGCTTTTGTATAAAGGAACAAGATCTATGCTATAAAGCACGAGCCCAGGTTAAAATAAAGCGGCAACATTTTAACAAGCATCATTCTGGGCAATGGCAAGTTAAGCCATGATAACAATGGATTCTGTGGCTCCCTTGTGCACCATCATGGTGTGCTGCACTGCATCATGGGTAACAACCATGAGGGTTCTGTGTGCACCATAAGTACCAACCACGTGAAGATGGCATCTAGGCTGCTGTGCTAATAGGCATCAGCTATGAAAGTATGGACCGGCATAGCTTCAGAACAATGCAAGTCCTGCTTAAGGGGAGTTGTAGTTCTGCAGCATGTGGCTAGGGTGAGTTAGTGGCTAGCAGTAGCTTTTAGACCAGGGGCACAGCTGAAACACCCACTCAGCCAAGAAAAAAACGTAGCAAAGCATGGGAAGTGAAAAGCAGTCACCCACAATGGAAGAATGGCTGCAAAAAGCATGGCATGCGATGTTCCGTTTTTAATGGACACACTTCAAAGTGTTGCAGGAAGGAACAGTTTATTCAGCAACCATTTACTGAGTTTGCTCATGCAGCAACTGTGACCTTTTCATTTGCTTTGGAATACTGTAAAACCAGATGAGAGCATTTCGGATGACTCCTGTCCTCTACTTACGCTTAAGCTTATAAATGGAGCCATGTTATTGCTTACACAGTTATTCCAAGAGGGAGTGACTTGTGACTCTGAAAATCCCTTGATTTGTGTAAACAAGCCTGGGTTGAACTGACGTATTGGATGTCTCATGATTGAAACCTGGAATACTTACAACCAAACATTAACTGTCGGATGTATTTACATCTCTATTCTTTTTTTGTGGGGTGGGGGAGGGAGGCAGGGTATCTTTAACACTACAAAACACTAATTTATATGAGTAAAGATAAAATTGGCTGACCCAGAACAGGCATAGGCAGGCATAGGCAAACTCGGCCCTCCAGATGTTTTGGGACTACAACTCCCATCAACCCTGACCACTGGTCCTGTTAGCTAGGGATGATGCGAGTTGTAGTCCCAAAACCTCTGGAGGGCCAAGTTTGCCTATGCCTGGTTATAGGTCAGCTCAGGGCCACAGCTGGCTTAAGGCATTTTGCTGTCTGAGCCACAAAACAGGATGGTGCCTGCTCCCCCATTTGTATAAAAGCTAACTAGACTGGGAGTTGAATCTTACTTTCAACACTGGTGACCAGAAAGCAGCCTCCAGTGCACCTGAGGACAGCAGGCTAGTTCAAAGGAGGCAGAGCAGGCTGGCAGGCACATACAGCTCTGTCCTGCAACACCTTGTCGCTGCATTGACTCTGTTCAGGGAAGCATGATCCATTACACTAGGCCTCAGTGTACTCAAGCCTTCAGAATTTCCCCCTCTCACTGGCTTTGCTTCATACCCTCCTTGAGTGCTTCAACCTAGCTGATAATGACTCTTGCTAACCTGGATGAAGGACAGCAAGGAGTGTGCATAGAAACTAGCCTATTCCACAAAGGCAATATTTACATTAATTGCTCCACCCACTTCAGCCTCTGGCCCTTCCCACTTGAAAGATTGCCAAGAAGGAAATGAGGCCATTGCGGTGTGTTGCACTAAGCTACAAAATGAGGCCACAATTAGACTTAAGTTTCTGCTGAGGAGCCGTTGCTCTGTATGGAGAGTTGCAGTTATCTTGCCTGCACCTCAGGGCTGCTTTTAAAAAAGATAGTGACTGCATCATCTATAAGAACAGATAAACAACTATCATCTGCAGGGCTCCACAAAATGGCTGAATAAGGACACACTAATTGGTTTGTATTTCATTGGTGCTGGCATGTTGAGGGACCCATTATGGTATCAACTTACAGTCTGAGTCAGTTCCACAGAAAGTGCCAGGTAGCTGTTTACATACAACTTTAATAGGGCATTCCTAGCTACACTTCTGTCAATGAGCTCAAGTCTACTTCCTATTTGACCTGGCCTGGCTCCACTACGCATCAGAGAGATTGCAATGTTATAATTGACCTTAAGCACTCTCCAACATGGAATAAAGGGGAATCAACATCCCTCGCTGAAAAATAATACTCTGGCGCTCAGAAAACAGAGACGGACAGCTTCCAGGAGCTTTGGAAATCAAGCAGCAGTATTCTTATCTTATTCTTATCCTTATTCTAAATCTCTATCCTGCCCTTCCTCTCAAAAGATTCCAGGGTGGCAATTAAAAATAAAATTTATAAATATTTAAAACAATTAAAAATAATAAAGAACATTTAAAACATTACAAACATTTAAAAGCATTTAAAAGCAGTAACGTACCCTCATAGCTAATAATGTCAAGGTTGCTGGAAACAGTATCTTTCAGCCATTAAATGTCCAAGTGAACAGGAATGTTATCTAATTCCTCCTGAGTGTTACTAATGAGGGAAACAGATGCACCTCGCCATGGAGGGCACAAATGGAGAATTACCACAGAGAAAGCCATGCCACAAGTTAGCACGAACCAGGCAACACCCAGCCACAGCCCCGCCCCCAACAGAGCCTCCCTTGGCAATCGCAGGACCCAAGATGCTACTGCACAGAAGTGTCCTCAAATCATTTCTTGGTTGTATCTAGTTGCATTTTTTGTTTCATCTCTTTGAAGCCCATTATATCTCATGAGGTTTGGAGATGGAGCATCAGTTTTATCAATCTTTCAATCAAACTTTCACTAATCAAAGTTTCAGAACAGAGAATGGGGGTGAGAAAGAAGACAAATAAATGGGGAAATGGGAATATTGGTGAAAACCTTTCTATTCTAATTTCACCTACCCTGTTTCTCTCCTCTGCTAAGGAAATTGACCATTTCCTCCTCCAGTTTCCCTGAAATTATCTCCTCCCACTACTAAGTGCTCTTTTTTGTCCAGTTCTTCTCTTCAATTTAGTCCCCTTCCTCATATACTCACTTGCTTGACATGGTAGCACAAGAAAGAAGCTCTGAGGGTTGCTTTATTGGTGAATAGATTCCTTTATTAGACACATTTGTGTCCTGTCTTCCCTCTGAGGAGCCCAGATCAACATTTTCCAACAAGTCTGTAAAGTAAGGAGACCAAGAGAGGGGTTGTGCCTAACATTATGTGACCTGCCTAGTGAGATTAATCACTGATAAAGTTATTTGAACCTGCATTTCCCATATCCAACAGGAAGGGCAGGATCTCACAGCATTTCTCCGGATAGGCAGACTACATCTGCTGTGCTGGAGGTGCAGTTCAGCTTGGCTAAACAGGGCATAATGTGTGCCCAAACTTTCCTTAGCTGCCCACACAAATCCCCCACTCGTGTCTTCAATCCCACTGCTAACTTGTAAACTACATCCATGAGCACCTAAGAGGCTTCTTCAAAAACCAGACATTTATTTTACTGATCATATGACTTTTGGAAATTTGAGATGTTCAGAGAGCAGGACATACAATCAAATAAATGCACCACAGTTCCATTTTCACCGCATGGGATATTTTAGAGACAACTCCTTAAGACGGCCTTGCCACAGACCACAGGTACGGAAGTTATTTGTTTACATTGCCTGTCTTCTTTACCTGACAACAAACTGTGCCTCAACCAAAGCTCCCTGTCTAGAATGCATTGTACCATTTCTGTATGAAAAATGAACAGCGCCATTTTGTTCCCCCTGTCCTTTTGATTTGCTCTCTAGTTGCCTAGTGGCCAATGCAGTCGGTTTTCACGACTCAAAGAGAAGAACTGAATGGAACAGCAGAAGCATGCCAAGCCATTCATCCTAGCATTCAAACACCCTGGGGTTTGAACAAACAGTACTGAGAGTACTTAGCCCATTTTTTAAAAAAATAAAATATGGTTAAAATTATTGTTTTAATCAATGACTTCTGAAAGTGACATGTTTCAGCTATAAAGCCTTAATGTTCCACACTCTCTGTTTTAGACTGGGGGCTGGGGAGGAGTTGGAACTCATTTTGGGGGCCAAGAGGGAATTGATACAGAGGCAGCTGCTGGGCATTTATTTTTAATTTTTTTTTGCTTGATCCCTAGCAAATTCTTCTGGGCTATTCCTGGCCAGCAAGTGCCCTGTGCCTCTCCCAAGTTCTCCTGAAAGAACAAGTGGAAAGGATCTCCTCTTCATGCCAGTGGTTGCCTTGTGTCAGAAGACTGTGAGGGATAACCATTGCTATTTATAGGTAATCCCCTTTTAGAAAGGTCAGGCTTTAGAGCGTGTTTGTTTGACCCTTACTTATGAGGGAGGGGGGAAATCATTGCATCGCAGGCTCGATCTTAGTAGCTGTTTCAAGCCGATAAAAGTGGCATAAAATAAGACAGCTTGAGCCGGCTGCGGCAGAAGGAGCTGCTGCACTTGCTTCTGTGCCATTGATTTTGACATTTTTCTTTCCCTTTATCTGTTTTAGACACTTGGAGTCTCTCTTGCTAGGGGAAGGCACTTAATTCACACATTGTGCACTCTTGATAATACAGCAATGGGAACTGAATGACTTTCCTTATCATGCATGGCTCAAGTGAAAACAAGAGGCCATTTATCAAGCCCCCAACATGCAGTCAGTCACCGTGGGCCAAAATCTCAAAATGGGCCTGGTCTGGTGTTTGTCTGCCTTCCTGTGCCTGGTGAAGAAATAACCACTCTCAGAGTGACTCACACAAATCTTGTGCAGTGCAAGCCATGATTGTCTTTCATTCAGATGCTTACCAGTGTCTATGCTATGCTCTTTAAAAGAGTTTGATAGAAAAGCCTGTTTTATCAGGCTTATTATGCTGGTCCCTAGGTGTGCTGCCTGTTACACTGTTCAAAAGTGCAATTCGCGTGTCCTTCGTTTTGAACTCAATTTGGACAGAATTCTGGCTGAGAACAAAATAACTACTGCAGAAGATGAAAGACCATTCTTTTTGGATGATCTCATGGGATGTGAGAAACTTTCCCATTGAGAGGGCTGGAGTTGCATCTTTTCATCTTTTTTACTTAGCAGAGCATTGTTTGAGTAACTTGAAATAAACTGCAAACTGAATCCTCTCTTGTCAGCGGAGAATTACAGCCGCTCACCGCTACTGTGTTTTTTGCCTACCCAACTTGACTTTGGACAGGTCTTCCTTGGACTCCACTTCTGCTGTAGGCTGCAGTTCTCCCTCTCTCTTGCTTTTTGAGACAATGAGAGATGCAAACATCAATACTTCCCAACCTCTGCCTGACATAAAGGTAAAGGGTAAAGGGACCCCTGACCATTAGGTCCAGTCGTGACCAACTCTGGGGTTGCGGCGCTCATCTCGCTTTATTGGCCGAGAGAGCCGGTGTACAGCTTTCCAGGTCATGTGGCCAGCATGACTAAGCCGCTTCTGGCAAACCAGAGCAGCGCATGGAAATGCCATTTACCTTCCCGCCGGAGCGGTACCTATTTATCTACTTGCACTTTGACGTGCTTGCAAACTGCTAGGTGGACAAGAGCAGGGACCGAGCAACAGGAGCTCACCCCGTTGTGGGGATTTGAACCGCCGACCTTCTGATTGGCAAGTCCTAGGCTCTGTGGTTTAATTCACAGCGCCACAGGTAATTGTCCAAGAGTTTGGCAGTCACCAGCTGTTTAACGAAGAGTTTGGGGGGAGGCAATTCTGTAACACGTTTGAGAGGCAGATTTCAAGATGGTCATAAGAACATAAGAAGAGCCAACCAGATGCCCACCAACAGGATCTGAATGCAAAGCACTCTCCTCTTCTGAGGTTTCCAGCTACTGGAGAGATACTGAATCTGACAGTGGAGTATAACAAAGGTAGTGCAGGACAGGGATGGGAAACCTGTGGCCCTCCAGATGTTGCCTGTCTCCACCTCCCATCCCCCTGACCTTGCTGGCTGGAGTTGAATGGGAGCTGGCCAGGAAGCATCACCACAGGGTCCCCATTCCTGGTTTAGGGCAGATGTAGTGGTGGACCTACATTTTTGAGGCCCTAAACTGATATAGGGCTCCCTTTGCAACCAGCAATGAGGTCTGGGTAACAACTGTTATCTTCTTCAATGGGATTTTTCCACATCAGATTACCACATTTTATTTTATTTTCTATAGCTACTACATCTCAGATTTCCTTAAATTTGCTATGCTGGATTATCTCACATGTCAGAGTCACTGGTGTGAATAAAAATTTCCTGTTCTTTATGGTTTTTGAGTCGTGTAACTCCAATTGAGTCTATTAAACACCCACCCCCCATGAAACAATGTGGACTAAAACCGCTTCTGGGGTCCCTCTGGGATTAGGGCCCTGAAGCTTAAGCTTCATTAGTTTCATAGCAGATCTACCCCGTGACATTTTCATAATGGAATTTGTAATTAATAAAGTATGTTTTTGAAATTCATTGGCCAGCTAAGGTGGTGGGATGCATGCATTTTATTTTTATTATTAGTGTTGTCATTAAAGCTCAGCCAACTTCATTTTTATGAAAGAGAATTCAGTGAGTCACAGCGTTCTTCAGCGCTGACAACTTACCAGTGGCTTCATCCTTCTTTTGTTCCTATGGCAGCAGTGGGTTTTTAACGCATCGTTGAAAAGAAGCGCTCGAAGCACTACACATTTAATAACAAGCCCAAGGGAGATGTCTATGCCACCTCACTTATTATTATTTATTTTTTTGCAGGTCCTCTGCACAGTATTCTTTTCAAGAGCACCATTCATGCTTTTAAAGCCATTTAAAATTTAAAATTATTGCTGAGAATGCAGTTGCAATGCCCCAAACAGCAGCAATAATTTCTCAAAAGATTTGCCCATTTCCTTCTGCTGCTTTTAAAAGTGTGCATCTGTGTGAAAAGTAATTCAGAGTTTATTTGGATAAAAGCTTATATATATATATATATATATATATATATATATATATATAATATTTAATGGAATTTTACAAAAACATCAGTTTACAAAATACAAAAAAGAACAAAATAAAAAAGAATAAAAAAGAAAACCTAAAAAAGTACATAAAAAAGAAGAAATACAAATAAAAATACAACATACAAAAAACGAATAGGTAAAAGAGAATTAAAAACAAATCCATTTTTTATAACTTTATGCTCATTAACTTGTTTCCTTGACCTCCTCACACCTCCCCTTTTTGTATTCCCATTTAGGTAATCAAATCAGCAAATCCTTACCCTCTTTCATTTATCTTAACTCTATATCTTAACATATTATAACTCTATATTTTCATCCATTATCAATTCATTTTTGCATATTCTTATTAACTTTGTTGCTAATACCCCCTATTCAATCCAATCATCATTTTAACATTCATTAATTTTACAATATTTCTGTAGATAGTCTTTAAATTTCTTCCAATCTTCTTCCACCAACTCTTCTCCCTGGTCTCGGATTCTGCCAGTCATTTCCGCCAGTTCCATATAGTCCATCACCTTCATCTGCCACTCTTCCAGGGTGGGTAAATCTTGTGTCTTCCAATTATCCAAATACTTTGCAATCAGTATTCTTGCTGCTGTTGTTGCGTACATAAAGAAAGTTCTGTCCTTCTTTGGCACCAATTGGCCGACTATGCCCAGGAGGAAGGCCTCTGGTTTCTTCAGGAAGGTATATTTAAATACCTTTTTCATTTCATTATAGATCATCTCCCAGAAAGCCTTAATCTTTGGGCATGTCCACCAAAGGTGAAAGAATGTACCTTCATTTTCTTTACATTTCCAACATTTGTTATCAGGCAGATGATATATTTTTGCAAGCTTGACTGGTGTCATGTACCACCTATATATCATTTTCATAATATTCTCTCTTAAGGCATTACATGCCGTAAATTTCATACCGGTGGTCCACAACTGTTCCCAGTCAGCAAACATAATGTTATGACCAAAATCTTGTGCCCATTTAATCATTGCAGATTTAACCGTTTCATCCTGCGTATTCCATTTTAACAGCAAGTTATACATTCTTGAAAGTATCTTAGTTTTGGGATCTAACAGTTCTGTTTCCAATTTTGATTTTTCCACCTGGAAGCCAATTTTTTTGTCCAAATTATAGGCCTCTCTTATTTGATAATAATGAAGCCAATCTCGCACTTTATCTTTTAATTTCTCAAAACTCTGCAGTTTCAATTTGTCTCCTTCTTGTTCCAAAATCTCCCAATATTTTGGCCATTTGGCCTCCATATTGAGCTTTTTCTGAGCCTTTGCTTCCATTGGTGACAACCACCTTGGGGTTTTATTTTCCAATAAGTCTTTGTATCTTATCCAGACATTGAACAATGCTTTCCTGACAATATGGTTTTTAAATGCTTTATGTGCTTTAACCTTGTCGTATTTGGATAAAAGCTTAGGCAATTATGTGACTGATGCATAATTAAATTGGTGGTAGGATAAAAATATATCTAAGTGGGATTCAGACAGATCGGCAGCTTCTCGAGCTGGGCACATGGATCAAGTTCATCCTGATTCTTTCAGAAATGCACTGATTACCTCTAATTTATGCAAGAGAGAAGTTCTAAGTCAGTCCTCCTGCTATAACCTCACAAAACTTGGATTTACTATTTGTCTGTCATGGTTGAGGGAGTACTACAATATAAATTATGTCTGTTCATACATTGTCCCTTTCTTCTTGACATGGTCCACTCTGTGCTATACCAATGAGCCACTTCCCAGTTACATGAAAATCCACATGTGAATTGGGAAAGTGTCTTTTTTCTGTTGGTTTCAGGATGCACATTGAAAAACATATATTCTTGTGTATATGCCTGGACCATTGAGAAAATGTCCAAATATATAGATCAAGAGGTTATGTGTGCTTGGCCTCAGAAAATGCACCATAGGGTCAAATATTCAATTCCGAATACTGTGTACCCAATAATCCCTTGTTTGAATGGTTTGTCCTGTTAAGGCAGAGAGGACGAGAAGTTCCTGTACCTTCTTGGTGGGGCTGCTTCTGTGGTTCAGATCTTCAGACAAAGTCCTTGCTCTTGTCAACGGGCCTTTTGATCTGGTGGCTTTGAGTTCTCTCCTCCTTGTCTAGCTCCTTTTAGCATCTTCATTAGTCAAAGAGGACTTCAAGGATCTATAGCAGACTCTGCTCCTTGCTTCAGCCCATACTATCTCTACTCAAGTGAATGCATGACTGGAGAATTTTGGTGCTGAGCTCTCAACCATTCTGGCTCTGGGCTGTGGATATGGTCCTTTTCCAAGATGGACTCTGCAGGGATCTTCCAGGATGTCATTCTACCCAGAGGAAGTCATTAGCAAGGGCAGACTTTGGTCTTTCAAATTTCAGCAGCTGTGTGAGCCAAAAATTCAGCACCCCCACCTCTCACCTTCTGTTCTCCTCAATTCACTATGACATAGTTGCAATGCCCTGCAGTACCCTCTAGGCTCAGTGCCCAGTGCAGTGGATCTCTGTTGGCCTCTGTCATTAGGAGCATGTGAGAAGAAAACAAATCTGAGATTGAGGCATTGCATTCTATTAAGGCCGAGAGATCTGTAGAAAGCCCGCTTCTTTTGAGTCTGTGGTCTGGCAAGCCTCGTTCACTAAACAGGTACCTTCTGAGTTGTAAGGACAGGAAAACAGACTACTATGTTAGGTAGACATTGCTTTGTCTATTTAAAGAATTTTGGCCCTATGTCTCAGCTGAAAAGTGGAAAAGGAAAAGTGATTGAATGGGAACTTGGACCCATTACAAAGTTCGCATAATAACCAGCTGGAATAGAAACAATCCATACCAAATATTATCCCTCTGCTGCAGCCTGATGGAATGACTGCTGCCAGGTTGCAGGTTGGTTGAGGAAGAAGCCTGACAAGGCAGAGCTGATCCGCTTCCCTTCTCTTCTTTGCCATAGTCCAGCATAATGGCTGTTGCAAAATAACAGCTGAGGGAGATGAACAGCCTGATGGAACCAATTTCATCAAAGCCAAATGAGTGGCCCTGTCTGCTGGTCCCGTGGGTTACCCAAGAGGCGAGGGTCCAAGTCTGGTCCGTGGTCAAAGGTGCAACGTGGAGGCAGTCCGTAGTAGCTGAATCTGGGTGCAGGGTAGGGAGTCAGGTGATGTTAGGAACAGGCATGCAAGCAGGGAGTCAGGGCGGGTCAGGAGCTCTGGCAGAAAAGCAGTACAGGGTTCAGGCAGGAACTAGCAACCAACAATGTTGCTCCCACAACTTGGGACTGGGGCTGGCTGGCTTTTATCTACCCTGAGGCATAGGGCGGCCCCGATCCTCTGGTGACTTGCCTCTCCTGGCCTGGAGGTGAGCACTCCTCCTGCGGGAACTTAGTTCCCTCCACCTCTCTGCCCTGAGCCTCTGTAGCTCAGGAGAGGCTGGAGGGTTACCAGACCCAGAGGCAACCTCAGCTTCCTCTGAAAGGGCTGAGAGTGGAGCACCTGCAGGCAATGGGTCCTCCATCACCTCAGGAGCCAGAGCAGGCTCAGCTGATGCCTGCACCTGAGGATCCAGCACAGGTGAGGACCCTTCAGGCTCATGCCCCAGCCCCTGCTCAGCTGGTTCTGGAGGCGGGGAATCCTGTGCAGGCTGGGATCCCTCAGGTTCAGCATCCGAGTCCGAATCCCAGGCCATCACAACCTGCTTCTCTACTCTCTTTTGCTGCAGCCTGATAGAATAGCTGTTCACGGATGACAGCAGAGGAAGAGGAAAAGCCTGCTGGAGCTAGCATTAGCAAGAAGGGAAAATTAAAAGAGCCTTCAAAGTTCATTCTACAAAAGTAGCAAGCAAGAATGATGATTTATTTGGTGTTCCTTATTAAGACTCTTTGCAGCTGTGTTTATGGGTGATAGGAGCCCAGGAAGAGAGGGTGGAATGCAAACAACAATTACCATCTCCATTACATTTTGAGCCATGAACTGCAGTACTTCCCTCTTGTCCAAATTATGGGGAAAATATATATATATATATATATATATATATATATATATATATATATATATATCTGAATTAACAACTTAATGTGTTTGCAGAAAATTCCAAAACACATATTTAAATAAAGTAGCATCACACATGCTGAGAGACTGAAAGTAAATCTGCACTACTGTTTTGGCTTTTATTTTAATTGTGAACTTCAAGACTTAAGCCTCCCACACGAGAATTTCAGTACTGATAGAATTCAATATATCTCTGCTGGTGACTCAACAGTAGGCTTGGAACACTGAATTGCTTCCTAATCATCAGGTGCGTGCCTGCAGGTCACACCATCCTGCCACTCTGGTGACTTTGCTCTTACTGAGAAGCAGAGCATGGGAAAATATACACCAACCTTCCATTCAGAGAGTGAGGACCTTAAATGTTACACACACAGAGATTTTATATGTTGCACTGTATGTTTGTGGGGGTTAGTCTAGTGTTATCACAGGGGTCCCTGACAACCCAGCCATTGATGGTTGCATGACTGGGGTTTGGTCAAGAGAGGTTTAATGCAATCAACTGGATTGCTAGAGATTACTTTGTCCCCTGTTTGGGGGCCTGTTCATACCTCCACTTTATGTTCTCTAGTTACTGCTAAAGGAAATATATTATTTGGGCTCAAAAATGGTTTTAAAGGGGGACAGAACATACCCCCAATGTTCAGATGAACCTGTCTCAAGGGGCAGAGATGCTTTGCCAAAGCAAGTCAGGGGCGTGTTCTGTGATGGACTGGCCTTTTAGTCCACACCTGATCATATCACAATGAATTTCAGGTTATTTTTTAATACAGTAATACTCTGTGAACGTCCGCCTTGTGAATGTCCACCTTGTTCATTCCAGCAAATGTCTGCGGCAAACCCAGAAGTACCGGAACGGGTTACTTCCGGGTTTGCCACTCGCACATGCACAGAAGCACAAACCGCTCCGTACACGTGCGCAGATGCGGCGCTTTGCCCTGCGTCCATTTTGGCTAGCGGCCAGGGCTCCAGAACAGATCCTAGTCGCAAAACGAGGTACGACTGTAATTATTTGATGGTAAAAGATACAGCCTATGTCACATTGAGATGGGCACTTGCTGCAGAGAACTATGTTGATTTTCTCAGGTGAATATCTGAAAGCAGTCTTGTTTGACACTAAACACAGGACTGTTTCACGCACCAGCCAGGAAAGGATGTTCACACCACCATGCGCCCCTGTAGTTCAGTGGTAGAGCGTCTGCCTCGCATTCAGAAGGCTCCAATCATCATAATTGTTTTTACTGTTAAATCACTTTGAGATACTTTATAGGAAATAAATGTACATGAATAAGATGCTTCCTGGTGACTGGTGGTATAACACTCTTCCGATAATCAGAGCAGTTGCCTTCATTTGATTGCATCTGTGTTCTGGAAGAAAGATAGTAACAGTGGCACAACACCATCAGCTCCATCCTCTTGTTCTATACATTACTCTTGTTGTTTAGAATTCTAACTCCCCTTTCTTCCATCCTAGACCTCAAGGCAGCATACATAGGTTTCAAAGACATCCTGAGCCTTCCGATTATGGACTCTGGCTGTTAAGATAAGAAATCCTCACCCCTGCCTGTCACATGAGCTTGGAGAAGCAGAGATCAAACACTGGTTTCAAGGAAGAAGAGCTTCTGGGGATGGCGGTGAGCAATTGCTCTCAGACCATCAAGGTTACTGACTGAAACTGCAGCGCTAAGCACATCTGACTGTTTAAAAAGGGCCTCTGAAATCAATACGGCTGCCTTCTAAGAAAACATGGCTAGGGTCAGACTCCAACTACTGTTATACACACTCACACCAGGCCAGCCCTGCCCTGCCATAAGGCAGAAATAAGCTTGCAGCCTTAAAGTTGGGTTGCCCAATTTCAAAAGGAGCTTTCTTTAGTAAAAAGCTACAATAATTTTTGAGTTCTGGAGCTTTCTTAGGCATTTTCGGCACATTTTAACCCCCGTTGCTGGTTTTCTGGGACATTTGCCCAATTTCCGAAAAATAATCCAGGATGCCATTTTCAGAGGCGGATTCCAGGACATGCCCTGAAAAATCAGGACGTATGGCAGCCCCACTTAAAAGACAACAGATTAGTCCCGTTCGTCACAATCCCATGCTTGCTTCCTCAAAAGTCAGTGCCCCTGTGTTTGAAGCAAGGATGACTCCCCACAACAAGCCATCACTGGACTCTAACTCCCAGCCCCTCTAGCCTCTGACCAGTAGCCATGCTGGCTGGGGCTGATGGGAGTTGGAGTCCAAAAACACAGGTTCCTCATTCCTGTTTTAATGGTTCTTCCTCCCTCATCTTCCTGCTTTGGTTTGCAGACTCAGGTTGCTAACTTCCATGCACGGGCCCCATTGAGCACTGTGCACTGACTTGTACTTTGGTGGGAAGGATTGGAAATTTCTGCCTCACTCATCAATATGTCTGAGCTGGTCCTTCTCCCCACCCCAGCCTGTGCAGTACTTTTTTTGCAAGCAGAGCTACAGTTCCAAACATATGAGTCAGACTAGACAACTGACATGATCACTGCCTATCAGCAGCAATGCTTTTTTACAGAAGCACATCTCCCGACCCTTTGGATATTAGGGTTCAGAAATGCACCGACCGTAGCTGGGGGAAAGTCAGTATGCAGCCAAGGATTAATTGTCATTAATAGAAAACAGGGTGTGTCACTGGAATGGGACGCATTTGCTGCTAACATGCTTGCTGGAAGATAAACATGTGAGCGAGCATTTTCTCATTGTAGTTTGTTAATAATGCAGAAGGGGTATGACTGTCGGTGCTGGCTGACCTAGTTAGATAGAGTCTTTCATTGGAACTTGCACGCCTGACTCATATATAATGATTCCACCCCCCTTTTACACCATAAGCTGTAAAGTGAGCATTTAAGCATTCTTCGTGTGACTCCTCAAGGTTGTCAGAGATTATTTTAATACGCAAGGCAGATGGAACAAAGGGCTGAGCTGAAACAGTAAGACATTCTCCCTGCTCCACACCTTCGCACAAATACTTTCACCCCTTTGTGTAAAGTACCTCCCATTTTAATTGACCGGGGAGGAGTTCAAAACAGGATGACACACACAGGCACATACATAGCACTTCCTCTCTGGTAACTGGCATTCAGGTGTGATGGTATTGCCCCAAAGTAAGTCCCAACTGGCTGTTCTGGGGGCTTTTCTGACCATTTGGCTTTCATACCGATGGATCGTAATGTAATAATGTAGCCCTCTTGCCTACATGATGACTTCAGTGAGGGCAAATGAAACTTATTGCCACCGCTCTGAGCTAGCTTTTTCAGTGATGTCATCACAGAGGCAAATTTCATTGGCTAAAATGGTGGCTGGCTCAAGCTGGGTCAAGGCTGCAAAAAGGCGAAAACAAGGGAAGCAGAGGTGAGAGGTTCATAGAGTATTTTGTCCCCTCAAAATATCCCATTTCATGCTTAAAAGGTTTGGCATAGCCCTACTGAAAAAAATCCCTTTCACCTATGTAATCCTGTAGCATTTTTCATGCTTCAGTTCTCCAGGTACTCTCTTGGAACTCTCTTGACAAAGAACTCAGAGAATCAGGGTGTTAGCTTTATTTTCCAAGTACCAGCACTGGTGATGAATTAAGCAGGTACTTGGTGCTGCTATAGGATCAAATCCAGAGCAAGGAGATATGAAACTGTACAATCACCATTCATCGCCATTTAAAACACCTCACTTTTATCAACACAGTGGGTGTGTTTCACACATTTGAAATAGAGTTGCCAAAGAAACCACATTTATTTCCTGATTTACACAGGGTTGAAAATTGCTGAATTTTGTATGCTGTGTTCCATGGCAAACACCAGACTTGACTTTCAGATAGTCGACAATGCACGACCAATCTATTTCTGTGTTTTCTTGTAAGCCAGCCTCTTCCAATTAGAACTTTGCTTTATTTTTCAACATAATATTCTTATCTGGTATTTTTCAGTTCATATAACAACATACAAGGGTCAGAGAGGCATGGGGACTGAGTTGGTAAGCCGATAAATAGATGTGTATGTGTTTCTCCTCATTATATCTGTATGTGCTTATTCAGATCTTCAATAGTACTTCTTGAGATCAAGCCTGGCTGTCCGTGTGAGCTATCCACACTTCCAGTTGGTGTCCATTTGCTGTTGTCTCCATTATGCTATGGACTTAAAATAAGAAAATGACTAGTCTTGTTAACTGCAACGTTCCAATGTTTCCAGGGGCATTTCTTCTTTTTTAGGTGGCAGGTGGTGAGGACCTGTGGCACTCCAGACATCATTGGGCTCCAACTCCCACCACCAACTTCCACCAGCATGGCCAGCAGTCAGAGGTGATAACCACTGTAACCCTTCAGGTTCTTTCTTTTCAGTTGACCCTCTGAGTTTATTTGACCCTAAAGTCACATGATGTCAGGTGACTGACATGGAGGCACTGTTTGGGCCAAACCATGCTACAAGCAAAGCGAAGAGATCTGGCAAGCCTAATTAAGCCTGCAGGCCAGGGATCCCCCCCCCCCACTGTCCTACATGGATATCTTAATTTAAAATATTCCTACTCCGCAAATATCAGAACAGACATTATTTGCTGCTTTGTGTTTAGATGCCTTCAAGAATTCAATATATTAAGCATGATGTTTGAAAGTGAGTCAAGAAGACAAGATTGAAGTAATGATGGTAAGGCCACCAGGAGCGTCATTCAAGTTCTTAGCATTCCTCAGGAGGCTCCCCATCATTCAGATATGTGTGCTAAGCATCATTTGAAAGTATTCAGACCCTGCTTGTGGGCTTTCCATAGGCATCTGGATGGCCACTGTGGGAACAGGATGTTGAGCTAGATAGGCCTTTGGCCTGACACAGCACAGTTCTTCTTATGTTCTTATCCTAAGACCTTTATACTCAAACTTAACTGGGAGTGGTGAAATATATTTTCCTTTTGGTGTGGGTTTGTTTTCAAGGTTATGACCCAATCTGAGCCTTCAAACTTGGACAAGTTAGAAAAGTAAATGAATAAATACTATCCCAATAATGTTCTATAGAGAGAGAATTGTTATTTGCAGTTCCACTTGAAGATAAAATAATTGTTTGCTATGCCTGTGGCTTGAAGGTAGGTTTGATCCTGACTGAATATTGTGCATAAGACAGACAGACAGACAGACACAAATCATTTTATAAAGAATTAAGGCTGTGATCCATTTACGATGGAGTAAGTCCTACTGGATTCAAAAGTGCTTTCTTCAGAGTAGGTGTGTAGGAATGCACTGTACGGATTCCCCATGGGAACCTGCACAGACACCGAGATGGTCATGTAAGGCCCTCCAAGAGAGGTGTAGAGTGTGGTGACGAGAATGGGTCTCTTAGTAGCTTCCCATCTATGGAGTGCTTTCCCTGGGAAGGCCTCCCTGGCACCAACCTTGTTATTAGTCTGACGCCAGGCAAATAAGTTCTTGTTTTCCTGGGCACTTAGACAGCATCAGTGATTGGATGTTTTTACTCTGACCCTGTTTTTCAGTAAGTTTAGGTCTTTTTATTAATTCAATTTATTCTTCTACATCTATATCACTTCAGGATTTTGTTGTTGTGGGAGGCAATTCACCAATTTTTAAAAATAAGAATAAGAATATCTGTGTTTGTTTGTTTTAAAATAAAACTGATTAACCTAAACTGACTAGTAGGGAAGTTAAAAATCATTAACAATGTACCCTAGAGCAGTTATTTAATCTTAAAAAAAAATAGAACAATAATCTGGATTGATTTGTAATACTATTCACATCTGTATAGACCATTTGATGTGGTAACTACAATGGAACAGTAACAACAACAAAACATCCTACAGATATATGACATAGAGGGACTAAAACAGTCATATGCTTTTTTGGATGCGGGTGGTGCTGTGGGTAAAACCTCAGCACCTAGGACCTGCCGATCGCATGGTCAGCGGTTCGAATCCCCGCGGCGGGGTGAGCTCCCGTCGTTCGGTCCCAGCTCCTGCCCACCTAGCAGTTCGAAAGCACCCTTAAGTGCAAGTAGATAAATAGGGACCACTTACCAGCAGGAAGGTAAACAGCATTCTGTGTGCTGCGCTGGCTCGCCAGATGCAGCTTGTCACGCTGGCCACGTGACCCGGAAGTGTCTGCGGACAGCGCTGGCTCCCGGCCTCTAGAGTGAGATGAGCGCACAACCCTAGAGTCTGTCAAGACTGGCCCATACGGGCAGGGGTACCTTTACCTTTAGCTCCCTTCAGACATGTTTGTTGCTTGCACATTTTGAAAACTGAACTCATCCATCTCTTGACCCCCTCCCTGCAAAAAAAAAGTGATGGACTTGGTCCAGCTGTTGTAAAGCTTTTGCGTAATATGGGTTTGTTATCACTGGCTCAGGGTAGTTAACTTTTGACTCCACTTCCAGCAGCAGAGCATCTGATTAGAGAAATAGTGCAGTAAGAGCTAAATGACTCCATTCAGTCTTTATTGGCGGCCCTATTATGCAGACAAACACTGGCAGATTCAGCATTCTAGAGTTCAAAGGGGAAAACCAAAGGACTGCAAATACAGACATCTTAAAAGTGCAGCATTTCTATCTGCCACAGCAAACAGCGCAGAAATTGATTATATTTGCTTGGTTTGATTATTGTTTCCCCTGTGCATGTTAGAAAATTAAGACATCATCAGAATAACTGGATTTACTGCTGGCCTCCCTGGATGGCCAAGTACAGTCTAGATTACAAAATTCCAATCCCATGACCTCTGGAATCCTTCTCAGAATATCTTTTATTTTGTATGCATCTATATAAAAGCACTGTCCAAGTGCTTTCGGGCTTATTTGTTTCCTTCAGTGATGCGGCTATGAGACTTTCATAAGCAAAATGCAAGGGATTAAAGATCTTCAGATCTGCAAATGTCACCAGATTTTGCATCGATGGCACACTTATCTTCGTGCACATTCCTAGGATATGTCTGCACCTGTTAATTTACAGGATATGTTTGCTCTGGCTGTTTTCTCCTGCAAACTGTTGGTGCTGTTCACTGATGTAGTCTGCACTGCACCTCTGTGAAAGGGAAGTGAAAACATCCGAGTTTGCCTAATAAAATGGCTGTTAAAAAAAAGAAGCAAGGGTTTCTGCAACATAGCTTGATCACCAGAGTGTGACACAGGAAGTGCCCCTAAGAAATGAAACAATGAACAACAAAGTGAGCAAATTTGAAAAGATTCCATTTTGTGGCCCTTAAATCCTCTCACAGTTTATATGATATGCATCTTCCCACAGGTTTTCATCCCTATTTATCCATGCCTCAAACATTTTGTACTCCAAACCTACCACCAAACTAGGGATTGTACATTTTTCCTGCAGTGCCTTTTTGTATACCATGTGGTAAAAAAGGTAAAGGTAAACCACCCCAGGACAGTTACGTCCAGTCAAAGGTGACTATGGGGTTGTGATGCTCATCTTGCTTTAGGCCGAGGGAGCTGGTGTTTGTCCACAGACAGCTTTCCAGGTCATGTGGCCAGCATAACTAAACTGCTTCTAGCACAACAGAATACCCTGACAGAACCAGAGCACACAGAATCGCCATTTACCTTCCCACCGCAGTGGTACCTATTTATCTGCTTGCACTGGCATGCTTTCAAACTGCTAGGTTGGCAGGAGCTGGGACAGAGCAACGGGAACTCACCCTGGGTTGGGATTCAAACCACCAGCCTTCTGATCAGCAAGCCCAAGAGGCTCAGTCAGAAGTCATTTAAGAGCTAAACAGCAACCAAGAATCCCCCCCCCTTTGAAAGGTAAAGTTTTGCAAGTGGAAACTGCTTGTATTTGGAACATGACCAGTTAGATGCTTGCCAGGTGTGATAATCCAGGTCTCTTTTTAAGGGGAACTGCATAAAGACTCAAGAAGTTGCCCTTCATATGTTTTTGTACTTCAACTCCCATCAGCCAATGGTCAGGGGAAGATGGGAGTTGGAGTCTGACAATGTTTGAAGAAGCACCACTTCTCCATGGCTTCAGTATCTACAATTCTTTCGCATAACCCATCCTTTCAGAAGGGGTATGTATCTTTTGAATTAGAGACACAACAAGATAAAAATTGTCCAGACATTAACCCACTGTGTGCATATGGGGGAGGGCAGTGAAGAATAGTCCAATGTGAAGTCCACTGGAATAGTCCAGTGAAGAAACACCCAATAACAAATTGCACACAGGAAACCAAAGAGATTGGCCAACCTCTCTCAGTTCCTTCAAATTGCCTTTGGAGTATCAAGTTCGTGTATGGATGAGAATAAAATAAGTCAATGCGTGCACAGCACGTTTTCAATACTCAAGAACACAATTCAGACTCTTTACCACCTCTTCTAAGTGATAAGATAAATGACTACTTAGGGTTTTATAGCTTAGATAGAACTCTTTCCATCCTAGCTTATTCCCTCTTTTTTCTATGGTTGTAAATTATTACAATCTGTATTTATTTTCCTTTCCTCTCTTGCTCAGTCACTAATTTACTTTTATTGCCCCATAAGCAAAGTTGTTGGACACGTCACCTGTCACCCCCCATCATTAAGGTGTTCTGTAAATACTTGCTTGTAAAACGATAATACAGAAAATGCTGGTGTAATTTACACAATCTTAAATGGCCTGGGCATTTTTTTTTCTTTCACTGCTTCTGTTTATGGAAGGCAGCTCAACAGCTGAGTTCATTTGAGTAACTTTCTAAGCAATCCATGTTTGAATGCTCTGGAGAATGGAAAAGGAAAGCTTTCCGTGAAAGTTCTCCGCCATCTGTCACTGCCAGTAATGCTCCCTTTGAAAATTTACCACGATTCACTAGTGGTTACCTACTATTTTTTCTTAAATGAGAACTTCTGAGAGCAAAAATCCCACGTGTGTCTTTTCAAGGACTGATGAAAGAATGTGATTCATTTCTCTTTTGTGGTTTTTGGCTGCAGCAGATTGCAGGTTTCAGTTTGCAAATTGTAGTTTGCAGATTTCAGTTTGCGCAACTTAAGGACTGTTAACAGTAAGCTGTTATAGCACCAACAGCCTATTGCCAGGCAGCTTCCAGGCTGTCCCTAAACCACATACCAGCAAATTCAGGTTGCACAATGAAAGTCGATTTGGCACTCGGATGCAACAAACCCATTCCCATTTATTTATTTATTTTACAAAAACAACAGCGACACAACTGTGATGGTAAGATACACGGGAAAGCATGGGATGCCAATTGCTTGATGCGATCTTGTACCTTAGAAACAAATTAGAATGAACACTCAATAAACAGCAGGTGTGGTATAACTTCCCTGCAAACCATACAGAATGAACAATAAACAGGTTGTCTGGAAGTAACTTTCCGCACCTTTGCACTAAGACCTCTAAGATGTAGGTCAGTGGTTCCCAATTAGCTAAGTATTGTGAATCCTCTGTATTTCAAAAGCCAAGCCATGGACCCCATATTTTTGAAAATTTTGATATCTCCATGGTAGCTTCTGTTATGTAAATGGTGCCACAGACCCCCCTGGGTGGGTTATGCAGACTCCCTGCAGCCTGCGGACCACCAGATGGGACCAGTGGTGTAGGTGCTTCTTCAATATCAATGCAATGACCACTCCCAAGAATGCCAGCTTGGCCCAACAACCGTGGGTGCCTGGGGCCATGGGTGCTATGCAATGTGCATGGCCCTGGCACTGAAATTTGTGGGTGCCTGGCCCCTTCATGGGGAATTTTGTGGGTGCTCGGGCACCCAGGGGCCCAGGGAGTTGGCACCTATGGCCACTCCCTACTATGTATCTACACAACCTCTATAATTCCCAGTTCCAGGTTATACTACAAGTGTGTAGAGTCCCAATAATGAAAGTGGCAACCACACAGTTGAAGAATGTATGAGATCCTAAGGCATTTAGGGACCTGAGTTCAGATACAAACTAAATAAGCTGTCCCTTGGCCCAAATGGCTTATCACATCCCTGTTCCTTCCTATGTCTGTGCGATACAAGAGCAGGGCTGGCCCACACTGATGAGGCAAAAAGAGGCGCTTGCCTTGCGTGGTGGCCTCCATCTTGCCACCACTGCCTGCTCCACTGCCTCTGCCACCAGCGCTGAAGTGGTACCACCAGCAGAACCAGTTTCCAGGGAGATCTTGCAAGAGCTCATGGAGTGCACAGGATCTTGTGAGATCTTGTCAGATGCCGCTGCCACTGTCCAGGGCAAGTATGAGGCAGAGGAGCGGCAGCAGTGGGGGAAGAAAGTGCCTGTTTTGCCTCAAGCAGCAAAACAGGATGCACTACCCCTATTAAGGTAAAGGTACCCCTGACCATTAGGTCCAGTCGTGGACGACTCTGGGGTTGCGGTGCTCATCTCACTCTATAGGCCGAGGGAGCCAGCATTTGTCTGCAGACAGCTTCCAGGTCATGTGGCCAGCATGACTAAGCTGCTTTTGGGGAAACCAGAGCAGCGCACGGAAACACCGTTTACCTTCCTGCCAGAGTGGTACCTATTTATCTACTTGCACTTTGATGTGCTTTCGAACTGCTAGGTGGGCAGGAGCTGGGACTGAACAACGGGAGCTCACCCCATCGTGGGGATTTGGACCGCCAAATTTCTGATCGCCAGTCCCTAGGCTCTGTGGTTTAGACCACAGCGCCACCCGCGTCCACCACCCCTATACAAGAGGGTATTTGGGAGAAGAAAGCAGGCAGGGGCATACTTTTGCTTGGATTATTCTTTCCAGTAGTAGATTTACATGGTGCCATCACTTTTAAGGTGGTAAAGAAGAAAGCTGAGGGCCTTTCAGGCATCAGAAGTGGTGGAACCAGCATAGCCCAAGAGGCTGCTTTAGCAACAGGTGTTTGGTTAGTACCATAGGACTATAGGACCATAGGCAGAGGTGTTTGGTTAGTACCATAGGACTAGGATGTCAATCAAAAAGGGGGCAGGGAATCTTGAACACTCTGAAGATGGTACACATAGTTCCAAGCCGGCATCTCATTCAACTACTAGCATCAGGTACACCTGCATGGCCTCAGAGATAGTACATTAGATTCCTTCAGACTGTTTTCTAAACAAAGTTGTAGATACTGAAAACAAGATGTTTTGGGCAATGTTGTGATCTTGCAATAACATGAAATAGACTAAAAGAAGTGTTGCATAGAGTCACATAAATCCATATTCAGTTTTCCCCATTAACTGCCAGTTATCTGATCATAAATACAGCATTGTCTTGGACCACAGTGGTTGAAAATTATACTTTTTAATTTTGTGGACTGGGACAGAGGATGAACGTGGTCTGAGGCAATGGGTAACGCTTAATGGGTCTCAGCTCATAATGAAAACTCTAAGCATGCTACTATTTCAGATTAATCCAGCTTTTCCCAACCTACTGCCCTTTAGATGAGGCTGATGGAGGTAAAGGTAAAGGGACTCCTGACCGTTAGGTCCAGTCGTGGACGACTCTGGGGTTGCGGTGCTCATCTCGCTTTACTGGCCGAAGGAGCCAAAGTACAGCTTCCGCGTCATGTGACCAGCATGACTGAGCCGCTTCTGGTGAACAGAGCAGCACAGGGAAATGCCATTTACCTTCCCGCCGGAGCAGCACCTATTTATCTACTTGCACTTTAACGTGCTTTCGAACTGCTAGGTTGGAAGGAGCAGCGACCAAGCAATGGGAGCTCACCGCGTCGTGGTGATTCAAACCGCTGACCTTCTGATTGGCAAGCCCTAGGCTCTGTGGTTTAACCCACAGCGCCACCCACCTCCCTAAGGCTGATGGAAGTTGTAGTCAAAAACATCCAGAGGGCACCATGCTAAGTGGGAGTTATAGGGGGAATCCCATAATTCTACAGTTTGACAGATAGAAAGAACTCTGGCATTTTGCTAACCAGATGGAAGGTGTTGATCTCTATGTTTAGGAAGGTGACAGCCTGATGACTTTGTATTTGATACTGAGCCCCAATCCTGAAAGCATTTACAAAAATATACATTATTCAAAACACCAGACTAGGATTACAATACACATGCTTGATGTACATCTTCCTCAAGTACTTATTTCATTTTAAAAAATCATTTTGTTTTATAATTTTCTGACCCATAGCTTTTGGACAACCTTCCTGAAATCACATGGATATAACATGGAGCTTACTCAGGTCAGTGAGACTTACTTCCAAGTAAGCATTGTTGGGAACACTGCTTAAGAAGACTGCCAGTTTTTATTTTCATTTTTACTAGCTCTGCTTCTGTTTCTTTAACAGTGCCTGGCATGCTGTGAAACTTTTCCTGGCATGGGAATAAAGTTTTTTTAAAAAAAACATACAAAACAAAAAACTGCACCCTTAAATTTTGTATGTCAAGTTACAGTAGAGAAAGAGAGAGATGTTTCATAGCAATGTGGGAACTGGAGGTAAGAGTTGTGACATTAATGTGGTTATTGCAGTAACCTTTGGAAAATGTAACCATGACACTTATGCAATCATATTCTATACACAACTGACTTGGTTGTCTGAAGGGAGGGGGAAATCCCAGTGGAAATGGGTTGCCCCACATCAGAGGGAGGGGGGTAAATGACACGGCTCCTTCACTTAAAATTGTGTAAGGAATAGGATCTCAGGATGCGATCTGCCCACCCCACAACCTACTAATCATTCGCTTTAAGTGAAAATCCAGCAACCCTATATAAAGCCTCTGTTTATGTCTCCCTGCTACTTCCTAGTCCTAAGCACTGGGAAGAACCACATTATTTCATCTTTACTTTCTTTATGTCTTGTAATAATTATAGCATGCTCTCCTTTTGCTTTTTTTTTTTAAAAAAAGAAACAACTCCAAAGAGATTCTCCCGAAAGCAAGAATGCCTGGTACATGGTTATTTCATTATTTCAGTGAATACTTGCATGTAGGGTGAAGAATGGGGGAGGAGCACCTTCCAGCTATCAAACGAATGTTTGCCAAGGCCACAAATGCCCCTTTTATAGGGATTCCAGACACAGTTGTTCTAATATGACACCACTGTCTCCCATATGAATTCCAATTCCTTCTCTCCCACGTGCGTCTGTTAACCACTGTGCTATAGTCATGAATTGTTAAGTTTAAAAGAAGGGCTCTAGAATTTATACTTCTGAACTTAGCTATAATGGACTGAGGTATTAAAGACTTATTTTTAGTGCCTGCTGGCTTATTGCCAAGATACATGCTGCATATTTTCTGGAGGAACTTCAAATCATTTGCCTTTTACAATGTTGCCTTAGAAATTTGCACCGGTGGAGTTCTAAAGCAATGGCTGCATTGCCATACTTGTTGGGACAATACTCTAGTCCTCTGTAGAAAACTCTGGTTAGAAAAGAGACAGAGGAAAGAAAATGAAATAGGGAGATACCAGATAACTAGGTCCTGTGGCAGAAATACAAACAGGCCTGTTCTATATATGGCTTCAGAGCTGTTTTAATGGTGTCCTTCCTCTGCAGATTGCTGTCCTTTGATCCTGGAATATAATTTTAAACCAGTTCTCACCCATTCATTACCTTTTACTCTTCCCTTTTAAATATTATCTTCATCCATGCTCCTAAGGATCGTAAAGTGTATGTTTTGCCTGTGGATACACCAGATAGAAAAAACAAAAGAAAACTCTGCTGGATTTGACCAAAAGTTTTATCTAGTCCAAAATCCCATTCTCATGACCAGCCAGATGCCTATGGGAAACCCTCAAACAGACCATGTGGACCACTGCACTCTCCCCATTTGTGGTCCACAGCAACAGGCATTCACAGTACGGCAGCCATTTTGTATCACTGCAAGGGGGAAAGCGGTGGAGAGGATATTTTAAAAGGCATGATGCAATAACAAACAAAATGTAGTAACAAAACCATAACATTCCCAAGTAGTTTACATGTTTTTTTATTCACTGTTATGTTTATCCTATTTGCCTCTTCCTCTTCAGATCTGAGGGTGGGATACATTATATTATTTTAGCCTCTGTGGTAGGTTACACTGTAGGATAATACCTTGCCAGAGGCCAGTCACACATTGAGAGAAACTCTGAACCTTCACAATTTCCTAAAATATGGATAGGGAACCTGTGATCTATGGGACTCCAACTTCCATCAGTCCCAGCCAGCAGAGTCAACGGCCAAGCCTGCAGAAGTTGTAGTCCAAGGGTACCTGTAGGCTCACCAGTTCCCCATCCTTCTCTTATCATTACACATAGCATTTCAGCCATTTTACCATGTTGTGGCCTATGTTGATATTGTAGTTTCAAGGCCTCATTTTGTAAGTAAGAGTCTCGGGAGGGGAATTACTTCCTGTTCCTGCCGTCCCAATATTTAACCTGCAGATTAAAAATGAGTTCATTTTTGAGGTCATAGCTTCAAACCAATACAGTCATACCTCGGGTTAAATGTGCTTCAAGTTAAGTATTTTCGGATTGCGCTCCACGGCGAGCCAGAAGTAATGGAGCGCGTTACTTCCAGGTTTTGCCGCTCGCGCATGCACAGATGCTCAAAATGACGTCACGCGCATACGTAGAAGTGGCAAGATGTGACCCGCACACATGCAGACGCGCCGTCACATTTTACGTTCTATTCAGGATGCGAATGGGGTTCCGGAACGGATCCCGTTCGCATCCAGAGGTACCACTGTACAGACAATGACCCTTTCCATGATGCCATGTGAGTTGTCCAGATCGGCACATTAAAAATCACCATTCTCCTTCCAAGTGTCCCTATTTTCCAGGGACGTCCATGATTTAGAGAAGACATCCCAGTTTCTGATTTGATCCCAGAATGTCCCAATTTTTCCATAGGATGTCCCTATTTTCATTGGAGAAATGTAGGATGTTATGGAGTTATCTGACCCCCGAACTATCTGAAGGCAATACTGTATAGGGAAGGGTTTTTTTTAATGTTTAATTATGTTTTTTAAATATATTGGAAGCTGCCCAGAGTGGCTTGGGCAACCCAGTAAGATGTGTGGGGTATAAATAGTAAAATTATCATTATGGAATGGGGCGTCCCTATTTTCATCAGAGAAATTTTGGAGGGTATGTACTACGAGAGGGCGTCGGCAGATTTTCTGGGCACATTTCAATAGCCTGTAGCCTGGAACTGTTTTCATTTAAATACATTCCCCTCCTGCTTGCTGAAAGAAATCTGTGGAGATGGGACCAGCTTCTGTTTGAAATGCTTGGCCCTCTGGAGTTTTCTTTTTTTAAAACAAAGAATACAAAAACAGTCTCATGGGAATCTATATTTTACTCAGTTGAAAATATATTTCTTATCTACGTATGTAGGCTTGCACTGGTGAAAGCTTGGCAGGAAAAGAATGCGGCAGTATCTCTTTTTCTAATAATAATAATTCCCGATTCCCATGGATACTGTGTGAACAAAAACATTGTGTAAGCTTGGGCCTTTGTTTATATGCTCAGCTACTCTGAGATAACAGCTCCTAGACTTACTTCAGCCTCTGGCACTTGACATGTTAAATGGTGAATCAAAACAGGACCAGGATAAGCACCTGGGTTGCCAGAGACCCAACAGAGCCCACCAGTGCTGACACTGGTGCCTGTTTGGGTGTCCTGCCCACCTGTTTCCCTACTCTCTGGTTTATCTGGAGGCAGATCAACTGATGGGTCAGGGTGGCACCAATGGCCACTTTCTCAGGAGCCCTTTGAAAGCTGGAACCGGATAAACCAAACCAAACAAAGCAAAATGAAAACAGGAATCCAAAAAAGGCCAGAATGTTCACCTCAGCTAGCTCAATTGGTAGAGCAAGAGACTCTCAGTCTCAGGGTCGTGGGTTCAAACCCAATGTTGGGCAAAAGATTCCTGCATTGCAGGGGGTCGTGATCTCTTCCAACTTTCTAATTCTATGATTCTATGTAATGCACGTTATAACCAGAATTGAACCCTGTTGTCGCCCTGATCAGACCTCTTTCCATGAACCTCTGTGGGCTAAAGAGACGGACAGAGGCAATGAGACACACCACACTTGGGGTCCATATGGTCCTCCTTAGACCTTCACACATTTAGCACAAAGGTCTGCAAAGGGATTCTAAGGGCATTCGATTGAACATACTTAATAATTTCACCATGGCTGGAAACTCTGATAAGAGAAGGATCCCTATCTCAGGGAAGTTGCTAAGGGTATTCAACAGAATGCACTTTTCAGCTTTGCAGACCTTTGCACTATGGTCTGTGCTGGGGCACTGGATCACTGGACTCAGGGCTTGCATTTGCAAACCACACCCATCCACTCTCTTGGCCCTTGTGCATTCATTCTGAACAGGGCTAGTAATTAAGACAGATCTCCATCAAATCAATGATCATTCAAAACTCAAACAATAGCCATCAAAAGCTATGCTGACTTGAGAAACACCTCCATTGAAGAACTGTTGCTTGCATGTGAAAGCCCTGTGTCAATATTATCAGTTTTTTCTTAGCCCTGTCCCCTGGAATCTTTTTAAATGGAAATTCCACTGGTTGAACCTCTGATCCTAGATATGCAAAAAAATAAAAATAATTAAAAAATATAAAATAAAAAAATAAAAATAAAACCTGTGAATTATGGCCTTTCCTCAAAGAGAAACAGTAATTGTAGTGAAGGTGGTTAGGGGATTAAGCAACTGCCCTGGCCTATGCAGCCTTTACTATTAGGTAGTAACTGGGAGCATATATTATCCCCATTCATAGCAGACAGAAGAGCCTGGAACCCCAACTTGCAGGAGACCAACCGAAATCTGTCTTAGGCAACCCTCTCATAATAATAAGTGAATTCTTTCTTTAGCTGCCTTTAAATTCATTCACAGAGATCTACTAGGTCTTTTGCATCATTCCATTTATTTATTTAAAAAAACCTCGCTTTTCAGGTTGCTTACCACACTTTGCTCTTCTGGTCATGCAAGATTCAGTCCTGCAAAAGACAGCCAGTATTTCAAGCCATGATGGTCAGTTTCAGCTGCCCAGCTGAGTTTTTCCAAATCAATAGAACAATCACGATGTTCACCTGTTAGCTTTCCAAGTGCCAGTAGTAAACAACATGCCATGCCAAATCATTTTTAATTTCTATGTGACTGGGAGGTGCTTTGGCAACAGCCAAATCAATAAATATCTGGAAAGACATGTATGCTAATACTATAGGCAGAAATAAGTTGAAGGGACAACGGGTCATGTTTTCAGAACATCTTCTTGTTCAGTACATGCCATGTTACTGAGTGTTCAATAGAGGCTACACACACACACACACACACACACACACACATTCATTGTACCAGGTGAGAGACAGCTCATGACTGACCAATTTTCTTTCACCTACACATATGTACATTTAAATCATTTGAAAAATGATACATTTTAAGGGCACAGAGGGGTGGCACAGTGGCATGGCTAGGGTGTGGAAGTTTGGCAACAAATAAATGGAAGGGATGAGACTTTAGTGGAGGCTGATTGGTGTGGGAGGGAAGCAGCAGCCTCAGCCCAGGGCTGGCCCATCCATGAAGCAAGGTGAGGCGACCGCCTCGGGCAGCAGGATCCACAGCGGCAGCAGATCTGGCCTCCAAGGAATGCATCCCCCACTGCTGCTGCCACACACTCCTTGGAAACCGGATCTGCCTTTTCCTCAGCAGTCCCTGCAATGCCACCTTTACAGTGGACTCTTGGTGAAAAGGTGGAACTGCTGGTCTCCTCCCAATCCTAGGAAGTAAATGGCAGGGGCTTCCTTTGGGGATTTCCTGGAGCCTGTTTCCTCTGAACCTGGCGCGTTTCAGAGTGGGCCCTTTCCCCTCCTGCAACAGCCTTTGATTCCCGTTTCACCATCATCAAACCTTTTATTGGCATCACATACAAAAATCCATAGCAAGATTCCCATTTCAGTGGTCAGGTAAAGTTGAATTGACCTTGCCTCCGCCGCCGCTTTGTTCCCAATGAAGATCTTCACCTCTTCCTCCCTTGCGAGGGGATGCCATCTTGTAGTTTGCCTCAGATGCCAAAATGTATTGGGCCAGCCCCGCATCAGCCCCTTGTATATTTACCACAGCATCAGCATTTGCTGCTGCTGCTTCTTACATAAACGGAGGCAAACAAAGCAACCAACTTTGCACAAATTGCTCAGAGCAGCATGCAAAATCCACGGTGGCAATGTCCAAACACAACTGGACATTTGCGATGTCCTGCTGCTTTTGTAAGGCAGGCGCTCTCTGTCACTGGTGTTATCTGCAGACTTCGTAGTTTCTTCTAAGTTACCTGTGCTAATCACATGCGATCTGAAAACACAAGAACTTAATGGAGTTGCCAGAACTGAAGATTACACAAGGGAGTAAAGCGCTGGCTCATCAGTCAATGTTAGTCAACCCTAAAGCAGTTGAACCAAACTGGAAGTAGTTTTTGTGAACTATGAGAAGCTCAGCTCAGCATCCTGTCACAGGATAACAACCAACCGCACAGGGCAGTAGCCACTCATGCAAGAGTATTCCCAATCCATAGAAAGCTACAATTAATACGACCAAGCTAGTTCTGCTGTACCAGTGCTGTACTGGTGTCCTATCATTGCACTCCTGCAACCTCACAACAGCGCTATAACTCCAATAAAAGCCAGCTCAGCCACACTTGAAAGGCAGCTATACACAGTCCCTGGTAACTTCCATGTTCAATGAGATGCTTCCCCAATTAGCATTTGTTGAAGAAAGGCCATTAATTAGAATCCTGTCCTCCAATGTGGCTGGCCTGCCACCCTGGGCTCTGCTACTCACTGCATTGAGGATTTTAATTTTATTTTTTGCTTTTACTGCCTCTTTCCTTTTAGCATTTCTGTGCACCATCATCAAAGGAAGACAACTTCTCAGCTTTGGGGAGGGGTGTTCCTTTTCCTTTGTGGGCAATTTCCCAAGGGACACATGCCAGGGTGGGAAGAGCCAAAGGCAAAAAGTGGATGTAGCAACAAATGTAATTTTTTCTTTTGTACCTTAGGCTAGTTTCTACACACATCCCTCTGTATTCTCCATCCAGGCAAACAAGGAGTGTTATCAGTGTCCAAGGACACATCCCTAACTATGAAAGAAGACTAAAGCAGGGACATTGAGGGCTGTGGCCTGCAAAGAGGGTGTGTGGCCTGGGGGAATTCTGAGTGCCAAATAGAGAGGCCTGGGAGTTTGCATTCAGCCCTAAGGCCTGAGATTCCCCACCCTGTTCTAAGCAAACAGGATTCTGGCTATGATTCTCTCACTCCACCACATCCAAACTCTGTCCTCTTCTTTGCCCCTTGTGCTTAGAATTGGATACTGGTGGCCATAAACTCATTGCACCAGGATTAAATGTTGCTCTGCCAGTGCAATGTATCTATTTATCTTGCCCGCCAGCCTTAACCAAGAATGGAAACACATTTTTAGTTGCAATGCTAACCCCATTTACTTGGAAGTAAGTCCCATTTAATTCAAGTAGACATGGTGAGGCTTGAAGTGTTAACTGTATTGATCTTAGAGTTCAGGGTTAACTTTTTTAAAAAAACCTTTAAATAAGTATATCAAAATACACAAGTTCCAACCATCCTCAGTCTACGTACAGGTATGTGAGGTACTTGATTGAGATGCACAAAAACTACAGGCACAGCAGAGTTGGAAGAGGTACAAAACATTTTTTTGAAAAATTATTAGAAGGGGACACAACTCCCTTAAAGCAGCCCCTAAATGAGGACTGAGTATGCCACAGAATTCTGACCAAATGTTGGGGGTGTGCAAGAAATTCAGGGAAGGAATTGGAATGGGATAGCTGGAATCTTGAAGAGCGCATCCCACACTACAAGGTTTTGTGGCAGCTCCTTGAAAGTGTTGTATTGGCCTTCAGCAATTATATGATCGGAGCTTTCTTTGTGCTAGTTTCTGCATTGCCTCTAATGCTTTGGTTTGCAAAACCATGATATTCCTTCCGAAAGGTGCTGAGCATGGTTGTCCTTCCAGTATGCACAGCATTAGGCTTAACTTTAAAGTTATAGGAATGTTTTTGATATCAATAGGACAACTCCAGCATGAAGAGCATAAGAGCCTGCTAGATGGGACCAAAGACCCATTTAGTCCCACACTGTATTCTCACAGTGGCCAATCAGGAAGCCTGTAAGACAGACCTGGGTGTAATTGCAGCATTATTATTATTATTATTATTATTATTATTATTATTATTATTACTACTACTACTACTGCTGCTGCTGCTGCTACTGCTACTGCTACTGCTACTGCTACTGCTACTGCTACTACACCTCAAGGTGGTGTACATGGTTCTTCTCCATCTCCATTTGACTCTTACAACCACCCTGTGAGGTTAGGCTGAGAGATTTGATGGGCCTATGGTCCCAAAGCAAGCTTCACGAGCAGGAATTTGAACTCTGGTCTCCAAGGTCTTAGCCTGACACTCTAACCACTACACCACAGTAGCTCTCACATCTGTGATCCCTGGTAACTGGTATTCAGAGGCATACTGTCTCATGTTGGTAGAAAGTAGCCATTGTGGCTTGTAGCCACTGATCGCTTCCGTGTTCTTTGCTGAGGCTTGTACTCTGACTCAAGCCATGCATGATGCAAACACTGAACACAAAAAACCAAGAGTCTAGAGGAGGGTGGGTGATGGCAAGAGTGACAGCTGAGTTCTGAGTCATGTGTGTATGAATTGCATAAAGAAATAGCTATGAAGATGAATGGTTTGAAGAGCTATGCCTAATATGCTGCTCTGGCCCCTATGCATGAGAAGCAGTATCCCATATGCTACCGTGGAGGCCTTCTGGCATGTTTTGCAGAAGAGCTGACACGACAGACTATTTCAGCACCAAAGGAGCTGTTAGATACGTCCTGTCTGTGAACTCAGAAGGATTTGTACAACAGACTGTCACAGGCTCAGATGCCAGGCTGTTTTAGAGTTCTTTAAAGGTGTATTTACAGGCAAAGTGACCACTTCAAAGCAGAATTGCCTTCTTCTGCAGCTGTTTAAAAGAAGGACGTGAAAGAGCAGCAGGATCCAATGTGTGGCAAATGAACCAAGGCTCACCAATTCAAGATCAAAGCTGTCCCTGTGTCCTTAATTGAACTTTCAGTGCCCTAGGATTTCAGCAGCTTCATCTCAGTTGGTGATCTTATGTACCAAAGGCAGCACAGTAGCTGACAACAAGGATACAAATTCTCCCTTTGCACTACTTAACCAGTTCCAGTTGAGTTACACATCCCATGTAAAATGGACTCTGGCGATGAGTGAAAGGCAGTGTGTTGCCTCAGATTTCTAAATCCTTTGCTACAATGTCACTTCAGTGTTAATGATCTGCAGCTGATTGCAATTTCCTGTTGGTTAAAACAGCTGGTTGATTTGAAGGTAAGTTGTAGTGAATAAGTGACAAGAAACTTAAATGATGGAAGAAAGCACGAAGCAGTGCTTGCTTAGATATCTATCTCCTACTAAAACTGACTGACCTACATTTCTATATATTGCACACTGGTTTGGTGAAAAATCAAAATGTTTTCAGGATAATGTTTCCACACCTGGTCATGCCACTGGTCACTGTTTTTACTTATCTAGATTGTCTTTCTACTAACCTAGGAAATGCATACCAGGAGAGAAGATCTGGAATGATGATATGCATAATCCACAGTTGATTGTCTCAAGTGGCAAGAGACTGCTTAGAAGTTTGGACAAGTGTGTAGCAAAGCAGCGAAATGGGAACAGAAGTTCAGCCTTCGCTGTCAAGCTGGAAGCTGAGAGTTATGTGGCAACGCAAATATCTTCTTGCTAATTCTGCCTTCAGGGCCCTATATTGTTGTGTCATATTAAGAAGGGGGAAAGGTAGAAGTGCAAAGCGGATGGAGTCTGCAAAACATTCTGTGATACTGCAGTGTGTTGTGTGCTCCAGCGGGAAATCAAGGCTGTCATAAGGCACAGATGTTTTGGTTTAGATAACCTCTTGTTCAGATCCCAAACCTGTACACAATTGTTTGAGGAAAGTGCACAGCAGAACCAAGTGAATAATTAATGGAGAAAATTTAATCTTGCCTATTTAAGTCATGCAAAATAATTGTAGGAAGTGCTTCCGTTTAAAAAAAACATATCTCAAGGAGGTTGTCTAAGCCAATAACTGTGCAGTTATGCGAAACCATTGATATAACATCCAAAAAATAAAATAAAAGCCCACAACAAAAGTGAGGCAGAGAAAATAGGTTTGGCTTATATACAATGGCATTTCCTGAGATCAAAACTTATAAAGGCAGTGGAAGGCAGAATGGCCAGCTTATCATATAAGCAGACATCATATGGCCATTGTATTTTTAATATAGTTGCTGAAACTCAGTTGGTAGTTAAATCAATGTAATCAACCTATGGGAACCTCAAACATTAACAATAGCAACAGTCTGTATTTATGTAGTGCATAATAATAATCTAGTTTCAAGTCTCTGGGGTGTTTCACATTTTCTCAGTATTTCTTAGCTACAGCAGATCTGAAAGGCAGTCAAATATTGCCATCACCTCTTCACCAGGGAGGCAAAGGCTGAGAGACAGAGAACACAGTTTGCCTGGCTACCTAGAGAGTTGGTGGCAGCAATTTAAGCCAGGACTCCCAGCTCACTCTTGCATCCTGATATTACAGCCCAGCAATGCCACTGCTGAGCCGGTGTTATGTAGTCATGATCCTGTGCTTTCCCAGCAGCAAAATCAAAAGCAATGAAAATTAACATAACATTGACCATTAGTCCCATAGTGTCCTTGTCAGTGCTGCCACTCACCAAACACTATTTTGCTTACTGTTGGTGGTCCTGTATTAACTCTGCAGGGAAGTCAGGCATCAGCACATGACAATGGTCAGAACATCATGATGAGGAACTGATTTCCAATAATGGTGTTCGATTTGCCCCTTTGGAATGTGAACCAGTATGCAACATAGGACATCATCTGTGTACTATCCTTAAGCTAATGGGGAGATTTAAAGGTTTAAGAGAAGTTTGAATGAGAGTTTGCAGACAGCTGAATTAGATGGGAAAGCATGGAACCTTAGTGATTTGTGGGTTTTTGCAGGTATAAATTGCTGCACAGCATGCAACACAGATCGCCTGTAGAATTATTGCATGGGGGACGGGGACCTGTACACTAAATTGAATTTGGCCCGGATATTAAAATGTAAGCCCGATATATCTTTAGAAACTGATACAGGGGAAACAATTGAGAGAAAACACACAAAAGAAATGTAAAGTGTATACAAATAGATGTCATGGTGCTGAGGAACAAAGGGAAAATGAATGCAGCTCTTCTGTTCGAGTTAGGAAAGCTGAGATTCTGCAGAAGGGACTATATAGACTTAATAGCCCCTCAAAGTTTTTGGAAGAAGAGGATCTATACTTATAAACTTTCTGATGGACATGTATGGAATGCTTCTTCTCTTGCTCCATTAGAGCCAGAAATAATCTACATATTTAAAATAATCTAGATATTTGGTCTCTGTTAGAGGAGTTCACCTTGTCCCTTGGCATTGAAGGCTACATCAGAAGCTGGCCTTGAAGCTGGCGGCACCAGAAAAATAAATTTGGGCCAGTGGTGTGCAGAGTGGCGGCAGAATATATTTCTCAATGGGCAAGTTGTGTCCCACAGGTTAAGATCTCTGACAGGAAAATAACAGTATATATGCTAATGGCAGGGTTCCAGCAATGGGTGAGGCAAGTGAGGGAGAGCTTTTTGCTTACAGAACCCCAAACAAAATGGCGTGGGATAAAAGGTTGTCCAGTTTCTTCAGCGTAGCCTCGTTGGCTTCAACCTCGCACAGCTGTACGAACATTGTATTTGTGGTTGACAGCCTCAGATTGTGGCTCCATCCTTTATTAATGAACAGATCCTAATTACTCATTCTGTCAGTGTTTTAAAGTGTTCGCTTCTGTGACAGGCTTCACTTGGTAGGAGAATTTCCCCCTTCAGTCAGAAAGTGAAGGAGCTGACGGAGGTAATGAGACCCGACAGTTGGCGCCCGGGGCTTTTCTTGGGGCCTGTTTTCTGCCTCAAGTGGTACAATAAAAGGGACACGGCTGAAGGCTAAGTAACTTCCACCAGACAAGAAATATAATATTGCCTGGCACTGCTCTTCTTACTATCTTATCACAGTTATGTAACACAACTAGGCTTTAAAAAATAATAAAAGTAGGGGAAATGCCAGTGCTGTACGAATGCTGATGATCGCTGACAGCAGCTCATCCATATGATGGGGCCCATGTGCTTTTCTGTTATAGCACAGATTGCAATGTTAAAGTGCAGGATGCTTTTGGGGTTATTTTTTACATGGGTTCAAGAATTTGTGACAGTCATATATGATATTTAAATGGAGATATACAGCTACCCTGGCATGAATCGTTTCTTTATACCGCTCCCTCACTCCAAGCTCACAGCATAGCTTAGCCACCATGTGTCCAGTTCATTTTCTCCATCAAGCAACAACATAGGCCTGCCTGGGATAGCTCAATTTGTAGAGAGCATGAGGCTCTTAAAGCCAGGGTCGTGGGTTTGAGCCCCGCATTGGACAAAATAATCCTGCGTTGCAGGGGGTGGACTAGAAGGCTCTCCTGATTCCTTCCAGCTCTATGATTCTATTATCATCCCTCCTGTTCCCTTGTGACAAACCCATTTGTGAATTTTCCTGTCATTCTCCAGTAATTTAAAAAAAGTTTCAGCAATGTTATTTGCATGAAAAGTGTAAGTGAGCAAAATAATGGGTCCCACTTACACTTTTCTGGTTTATTTGCCCTTGCTCTAAAGCCACATGGGGTGGATATATATTTTAAACAATTTAATGCTTGAAAAAAATAACAACATGTTTATCCTACAGTCTAGAGGGCTCACAGCAATGACCTTTATTGAGCATTCATCTTGAATTGTTTGTGTGGTGTCGTTTTTTCTACATCTTCCCACTAATCTTTTGTTCACTTTTCAGTGCATTTCCCATCCCTGTGCTGACTTCTTTTTTTAAAGTGGACTGATTGTGCAAGAGCAACAGAGCTCTTGAATCGCACCTAAATTTCTGGCATGTGCTTGAATCCCTCTGGCAAAATACTGACAGTCTGGGGGCAACCAAAGTTAGAATGTGACACAGCTATTGTCTGATGAGGTGCCACTTAGCCCAGCAACCTCTAAGCTAGTTGGTGAATTGTTCCCTCGGAACAATGGCGGCGGGGGGGGGGGGGGAATTTCAAAGACAACATGCTGGTGCATACAAAATGGAAAATTCTGCCCACACACTTACCTACTTTCTGGAGTCTACTCTGCCTCTGAGATCAAGAAACTCAGGTTGAGATATTGACATATGACTCAAACAACAGGGTGATTTAGTCATGTGCACTGGCAATTAAAGAGAGAACGTGGATGGCTGGGCAGAGGGACTGACCTTTAAACGTGGTTTGCCAATTAAATGGAGAGATTCACTCAAATCTTTAACATAATGTACCAAAAGAGACCTTTATTAAGAAAATGTGCCATATGCACTTATTGCTGTCAGAACAGAAGGAAGAGTTGGAGTAAGGCACAGAACCCTTCTTCATTCTTCAGGGAGGAGGGGCAGAATAGACTGGCTTTCAGCTCATTGGAATTGATTTATTAATGACTACTTCATTAAGATGTTTTGCTTCTCTGCCAGGACTGGGCCAAGCATGAGCCAGAGTGAGGTGGCCACCTCAGGCATCTGATTTGGGGTGTCATGAAAGTGCAGAAAATGGTTAGCTATTTAATTTACGGTAATTGGGTGTGTGTGTTTTTTACTTCCAGAGAGAGGGAGAGGTGCTTGTAAGATTTTCTACTTCAGCCGCCAAAAATAGCTTGGCTGGCCTTGGGTGCTGTGTACACCCTGACTTGGGAGATAGAGCACCATTGGCTGTTCTGCCTCAGGCAGCAAAATGTCTTTGGCTGGCCCTGTTCACTTCAGTCATTATTGGAGATCTGTAATAACTTTTCTGTATCGATTTCCCATTCATACCCTAAATTCATTCATAAATCCTAGTTACACTCTCACGCATACCATTCCCCATGCCATAAGCACAACACTGACAACCATATACCATCCAGACAATAGCTGATCTTCTCTCTTTATCCCTTCTCACCAGAAATAACTCCAAAGGCTGACAGATGCTCCCCACACTATTTTCTCCCCATCCTTCCATTTATTCCCCCAGTTTTCAGTCACAGTATACAAAAGTCCTATACAGAATGGATTAAATCTTTTCTTCCCCTAATAATAATCTTTGTCCCCTCTTTGCTACCCCAAACTAATTTTCCTGTAGTCGCATCTGCCTCTCAACCAACATTACATAAGCCTCTTCTGTGGGCTTTTTGTGCTAGTATTTTATCCACTTAGCAGCTGGACAGCTCAATAGAATGTCATCACACTATAGCAGTTCAGCCTTAGGCTAGGGTTAAAAATCACATTATGCAGAAGATTTGCAACTGGATCTCAAAAAGTTTGTTTTTGTGCAGTAATGGAAAGCTCTAAATTTAACTGGAGCAGTGGTTCTAGGGATGGGGATGTTTGTCACTTTCCTTATCTAAATTATCCCCTTTTCAAATCTGTTATCAGATCCAGGGGGTGGGCAATATAAGTGCATCTGTTTCTCCCTACAGAAATAATAGGTTTCAGGAGGTGTTTTTCTGATCAAAAAATTGGAGCAGTGGGAGAAAGGGTTAAGTACCTCATCCTGCAGTTCTACTCCTCTGCTCAATTCTCTCCCACCCACTCCCCAAGACACTAGCAAAATACAGCACAAACAAATGTCAGGAGATCTAGTTATGGGTCCCCCATGTCATATGTTGTTTGGCTATAAAAGGAACCTATTGCAGTATGGTTCTTGTAGCCAGCATTCTTGTAGCCAATACCTAGGAGGTTTTGAAGACTGTGTAGGTTGGTTTTGGGTGGTGTGTTTTTTTGTTGTTGTTGTTTGATAATTGCTTATACACACAAACAAAAATATTTGTATGTTTTGTGCTCTGATGTGACATCACATTCATAGCTCTGGTAGCAATAAATGTCCCAACAGCTCACCAAAGGCTGTCTTTGTTTTTGCTATTATTGTATAAACAGACTGGAGGATTTCAAGCAGTTCTCAAGCCACATATTTTTGAAAGCTCCATATCTAAGATAGTTGCGAAATTTCTATATGAAACATTTTTCCATGTAAGAATAGGTATGAATGCACATTCTGAAAAATGTCAACAAATCAGAGCTTCCCAGCTCAAGAATACATTGCAGTACACATGTGCAATTGTCGCACGTGGCGATCAGTAAGTTGCTAATCCAATGGAGAAGTTGGGAAGCACTGTCAGATGCATGCAGTCAGAAGCAGTATGTTTCTGAAGAATGGTTGCTGGAAGCTGAAGAAGGCAAGAGTGCCGTGTTGCTGGTTTCACCTTATATGTTGTGGTCTTGTTTGTGAACCTCCCTGAGACCTCCAGGTATAGAGCGGTGTATAAATTGAAATAATAATAATAATTGCTCAGGTCCTGCTTTCAGGCTTCTCCTGTAGGCATCTAGTTCATAGAATCGTAGAGGTAAAAGGCTCATCTAGTCCAATCTGCTGCAATGCAGGAATTTCAGCTAAAGCATCCATGACAGCCTCTGATTTAAAACCTCCAAGGAAGGAGGTCACTGTGGGAACAGGATGCTGGACTTGATGGGCCACTGGCCTGATCCAGAGGCTCTTCTGTTCTTATGTCTGGCCCTAGTTTCCAGAAACTTTCTATCAAATGTAATAAATGAAAATCTGCCCTTATTCCCTTATGGGGGACACAAGAGCCCTTATAGAGTCCTTTGCAGGTTCTCCATCAGTCGGAGAAAATAACAGAGGCCAACCAGAGAATATTGAGAAGCAAAGCAGCTAGTAAGCCTGCTCTTTATTGAAATGTTACAACAGGGTGCCCCCTCACACACGGGAAAGGAGGAGGACCCCAAACAAAGGTGTGTCTGCCCTTATATAGACATTTTAAGTTGCCCGCCCTGGAGTCCAAGACCACCCGCAGAAACATCATACATACATCACAGAAACGGATGTAGCTCAAGACCACCCCTCAGATACATCATACCTACATCACAGACAGGGTGGTCTACAACATAAATTTGAGTGCATTGTTTATCTCCTGTCTGGCAGACCTGTTAATAGTCACTTGATTGGATACCCTGGGGAGCCTGGCTAGTCTTTTGTAATGATAAATACTTAGTTCCTGAGCCAGGTCACAGGCTCACCCTATTCATACACAGACATACACTTAAGACAGGATCTGTGAACTAAAAGACAATGGGGAGGCTTTTCCATTTTCCTTTGACCTTGCAGAGAAAACATTTGGTCAGTTTGGGAGTCAAAATGGTTTCAGGGCTGTTTTCCTGTGCTGCTTCAGACATGTGTGGTTGATATATTTATGTACGTGTTTGCTTGGTACATTTATTATATATATAATAATTTTTTTTATTTCAATAGGTTCATAGCCATTTTTCTATTGTTTTCCCCCTTGATCAAAGGGCTTCGGCTACATGGTGAGGGAGACCCAAAGCTGCTGCATTAGTGTTGTTAGCTTGAAGTAAGGAATTCCAGAGCACTTCAGTTCTGCTCCTTTGCTAGCGCAGGAGTGTCAAGCCGGCTTCTCCCACGCCCTCCCCCACACGGATGTGCGCAACCCCCCTCCCCAATTGAATGGAAACAATGAACAGTGCAAACAAAACAGCAGGGATATTTTGGGACTGGAGTCAGGAAGAAATAATCACCAACAGAGACTAGTAATTTTACATGAATTGCTGTTTTGTGTTGAAGAACACCTGGTGTCCTGGCTAACCCGCAGGCATATATTAACAGCATTTAAATGATAATCAAGTTTTTGTCTTTATTATTCAAAGATATAGTAGATTATTACATCTACTGGCATACCAACAATGCAATTATGGTGTGGCTTGCTTCATGTTTTACTTTCTAGGTAAGATTGAAAAATTGAAGTAAGCGGTGGTTTTTAAAAAAAAAAAAAAACACACCAAAAAAAGCAGAGTTAAAAATAAGCCAAACTCCCACTCAACTCAGAATAGGAAAAAACCCTCTATATTAGATACAGGGGGGGGAAACATTATAAGCAAGTATTCAGGAATATGTGTATCAGGAATATGTGTATCATCATAATTAATATAGCATATTTTAAGTCATTCTTTTGCTCATAATCCATTTGTGTTAAGCTTAACTGAGAGTCAATTCAATTTTTTTTAAAGCATTGTATGCACTTTTGATGGCTTCTGGCTTTGAAGTTTTTTCTATAAAAAATCTGTTAAATAGAATAATATTTTAAAAAACTTTGACATGTAAATTTGAAAATCAAATAAATACTGTATAAGATTACATATTTATATTTTATAGCTCATTCATTTTCACAGATTCTCTGAGGAATATGATTATTCCCATTTTACAGATGAGGAAATGTAAGTTGAAACATGGTCACACCGAAAGCCTATGACGATTATGCTATTATAACTACATTGTTGTTTTGCCCTTGGGGCAGTGTAGACAGTCTCCTCAGCCTCATATTAACTTCTTAACAACCCTGTGAGGTAGGTTAAACTGAAACTGTGACTCACAGTCACTGAGGAATTTCATTGCTGAGGAGTCACAGTAGGTCCAAACAGGGGTAACACAAAAAGAGGCCTTTTCTGCAGTGGCTCCCCTTTTTTCTTCTCCCAGGCCTTTGGCTAATTAAACAGTCTGTGGCCTTTTAAACTGAGTGGGGGTATAGTTTTGTTTGTTATTATGTTATGTACTTTTTTGCTTTTATACTGTAAACTGTCCAGTAATCTTCAGGTGAAGGGCGGTATATGAATTTAATAAAAAATAAATCATCATCGTCATTAGGTTAAGGCTTTTAGTGTTCTTCTGTCTGGACCACTTTGGCATCATATGTTGCTCAGTCACGTATGCCCATTTCCACACTCCCTTTTGATAGATGGTAATTGGGTCTTTATTTTCATTTCTGAAGGTTTGACATCTGCTCTATGAGTGTTCCAAGTCTGTTTCCACGGTTATTGTTTTCCCACAGGTGAACCGTTTTTCTCTCTGAGTACAGCTCAGTTGAGTAGTTAGTGCTTTGGAACCATAAACAATATAGGACCTGGCATCTCCTGATGTCACTGTTGGTTCATTTGCATTGCAATACTTCGACACAGGTGCTTCTGCTGGTGCCCTCTCTGAATACAAAGTCATGGATCAGCAGTCAAGAAAATGCAACATGTCGAATCAATAAATGGCCTAACGTCATTGGCACTATTGTCTTGTTTAGAATAAATATTGCTGGATAAGGGATGAGTTCAGCAAATTTTTATACAGCAGTTTTGTTGTTTCAATGAGATGAGACATTAAGCTATGGTTTCAATGGCTGTTTGGTTAAGCTATGTGCTGGATATTTTGTTTCTGTCGTGGCAAACTTCCATTTTCCTTTGTTCGGATTAATGTTGTTCCTTTGGCACTCATCTAGAACTCATATCAGCTTCTCATTATGTTTTCATTTGATCTTCCAGCACATCAGAATATTGTCTATTAATAAGATGTGATGCCATCAAAACTTGAATAAAATATTGGGGGCCAGGTAATCTCCACCCCACATAACTGATCACATGATGATGCACACACACATACACCATGTGAATGGCAATGCCCATCAACTTTGGGGGGGGGGCAGCCCTCTCAAATATTTTATTGGGGGATGAAGGGACCTTGGCCCCTAGGAGTTGGCTTCTATGGGGCAGTTGATATGTGTGGGTTCCAAGGCACCTTGCCAGTGCTGGCGTTCCAGCAGTTCCAAGCTGATTTAAATCAGTTAGAGGTGGATCTGAGCGAAGCCAGGAAAGGGTAGGTTTCACCCAGGACTGCCCCATAAGTCCTGTCTCTTAGCTTGTCCGTGAATGGCCCACCTGAATTCAAATTGTAGAAGAGTCCTGATGATCCCCATGCCTTGCTGAGGCTGATGACGACACCTGTCCATTGTGTGAGAAATAATTTTCACGCACCCCCTCCAGCTCATCCGTGGCCAAGCCAGGCCTCTGCTGCTGCCACCAAAACAGTATGCAGTCATTAGTGTCTCGCGCTCTAAGAGATGACTTCATAACATATGTTGCCTCATCCACAGTGAGAGGCACACACTGAGCTGAGGTCATAGATGGGAAGGGAAATGCACTTCTATCTGTTTGGAGAGCAGGAGGTTTTGCCTGGCCCCAATGTGCTGAAGGAGCCTGTGGCAAGTAATATTTAAATCAAATTGACCAGGAATGAAAGTATTTGTTTTCTTTTAAGCCAACTAAATGTCATAAATTACAAAAATAGTTCTATGCGAGCAGAGAAGTAGTCAATAATCATATGAGTCAGAAACATTTGTGGACTTACTTGCAAAGCTGATGCGAAAAAACCACCCAGAATATTTGGGTATGAAATGTGGAACTGTGCAACTATGTACCATATATATCCACACTTCCTGTGCGGGGATCCTAGCTATATGGGAAACTGTTGGGCACTGTGGAATGAGGGGGAAATTGATGAGGAAATTACTAGGGGGATCCCTGTCTATACAGGGAAGTTTATATCCACATAGTAAGAAAGATGGTGATTCTACCTTTTTTCTTAAGAACTGCACTGGCACTCATACATTATATTTTCTTTTTAAAAAATCTTCTGCATATCCTTTTCTGTATATCTAGGTCTTTGCAGCAGGATGTAGAAATGCCATTCTGAGGATTTATTTATGAGATCCAGCAAGCGCCAACCATGGTTATGCATTAAATATGGAATATTTGGGTCATTCCAGTCCTTAGTTAATCTCCTCTCCAGGCAATAAGTACCACTTCTGTGCAGGAAGAATAATTCATGAGGAATAGTCATGCAGATGCAGTATCCTTCTCTGAATTGGTGCAAATGTTTTAAGCCAAGGAGAGCCCATAAAAAAGCCCGCTTATCTCTCTTACATATATACATACATGCAATTCCAGCTGTTTATAATATATGCTTTCCTGAAGAAGAAAAAGAACATCTGTATTTGACCTGAGACAAATGGTGAGATTTGTTACTCGGCTGCACATTCGTATGTGAATGGAAAAAGAACAGTTTTCCTCAGAACCACGTTTTTAAAAAGCTTATTTCTCTCTCTCTCTCTCTCTCTCTCTCTCTCTCTCTCTCTTACAGTTCTTTAGTTTTCAAAATAGAAAGAAAAGGTCTGCCTGTCATATCAAACTGCCCAGAATTGTGGTTACTTCACAGAGATATGTAAAATAGGGGGACTGGAAGTTGCGTATTAATGACAGTATTTCAGCTGGTTGGGGTGGGGGGAGACAAATCAACAGAAAATTACTTATTTCTTATTGGCATTCTACCACGTTAAAATTCCTACACGCCAATACATTCCATTCCAGAAGTGATACATCATTGCTAAAACTGCTTGATAAATTGCACCTGGAGAAGATCAAGCAAAATACAAATGAAACTGGGCACCCACATGGACTGCCAGTTCACTTTGGTGTGCCTTGTGCCAGAGACATTTCAATGGATTGTGCCTAAATATCTTTTCTAATTACTATTTGGTTTCTGTCAGAAATCAAAGCATTGCTTTAGGCTGCTCTTTTAAGTGAAGACTATAAGGAAACCTCTTACTGCATCAGACAAAAGTTCCATCTGATCCAGCATCAGGTTTCACTCAGTGGCTAATCAGAGTCTGCGAGCCAAGCATGAAGGCAAGATCCCTTCTCTGCTGTAGCTGCCCAGCAAGCGATCCTCAACAGTATTAAATTAGAGGTTCCATATACAGTAGTCATCATAATGAATAGCCTTTGATAATGTATCCAACCCCTCTTGAAAATCATCAAAGTTGGTGACTATTGCCACATCTTGTGTCAGTGAATTCCATAACTATGTGTTGTTAAATGCAAAAGTCCTGCAACATCGATTTCAACAAATTGCAATGCAATTCCACAGGCATCCAAGCATTATACTAGTTTCAGTTTGCTGTGTTGAATTTTTTGAAGGAGGAGAAGCCAACAGCGCTCCAACGACTTTTCAACCGCTAAACTCTTTTGGGCTATTGGGGAAAGAAGCTACAAGGAAGTGCTTTGCCAAGTTCCATTTGTTGCGCAGCAGACCAAAGAAATAACCCATGCTGTCAGGGGCTCAGGAGCAGAAGCACAAGGGAGAGAGGAAATGGAGAGCGAAGGGGAGGAATCCAAGGGCAGCGTAGGGGAGTATGACGGTGACCCGAGAGATTCCATGAGCTTCTCCAGCGAATCAGAGGATTCCCAGAAGGGGGCGCCGATGGTCAGGGCAAGGGGGGTCCCAGGGGGGACGCACCAGAAACAAGGGGCCAGCGGGGACTCTCAAAGCAGCAACGGGGGATCAGGACCAGCTTCCCCACCAGAGCGTAGTGGGGGGGAAGAGTCACATGTGTCAGGACCAGCGTCTCCTCCAGCGGGGAGAGAAGATGAGTCAGGGCTGACCACGCCTCCATTGGAAAGTGGGGGAACGGAGGGGAGGTCAGTTCCAGCTAGCCTCCCCGAAGGGGGGAGCAGTGACAGCAGCAGTGCAAAGGTCAGGAGGAAGGTTGCAGGCTGGGCGCGCGCGCCAAGTTCAAATGTACAGGCGCGCGGGACAGCAGGAAACCCGGATTGGGAACCAGGTCCTAAAGCCCGCCGGAGGGAGGGGGAAGATTCAGGGGACTCAGCGTCAGAAGAGTCTAGGAAGGGCGAGACCCCGACGGACAGGCGGAACCAGAGGAGGAAAGAGCAGAGGAAGAGGTGGAGCAAGGCTAGAGTCTTAAACTGGTGTCAGGGGGGAGGAGATTCAGATGGAGCTTCAGCAGTCTAGAGTTTGAGACGTAGTGCTGCACGCTGCGGCTGTGAAAGTGAAACTGAACTTCAATAAAGACTTTTATACTTAACAACGAAGCGGCGTTGGTCCTTTGTGAGCTGGGACCTCGGGCAGCTCTGACACATGCTATTTATTTCAGATCTCCCTCCCAACAATGTGGAGACTCTTCACATAGATCACTGTATAGGATTTCTGAGCATTTATATGCCAGGAGACTTAAGTTCATTCCCCACGTTAGTGTTGTAAATAATGTGCTTGGCACAGGAATCCCTTTCCAATCTATATGTTTTTCCTGTTAATCAAATCATGTGACTAATAGGAAGATCCACAATTTTAGTACTGAGGACATTTATAAAAAAAAAAAATTAAGTGGAAATAATAGATTGCTCACCATAGTTCCCCCTATTCAGAAATCCTTGGGATCAGTGAGCAGTAGTGGTGCAGAACAGGGCCTTGTCTATAAAAGCTTAAATTCTACCACCAACTATCCCCAATTATTTAGTTTGGGCAGGGGGAGCATTCAAAGTCAATGATTGTCCATAGAGATGGTTACAGAAGTAGCTTTTCTTCTAAGATGACTTCACCTAAGATTGTGTGTGAACTCTGTATCATGGTACCTCAAGCTTCTTAACCGGGCATTGGCAAGGTAGAAACCAAGCAGTCCCCATCCATTGGCCACGGAAGGAGCAACTGTTCCCATTGCCCCACCCATTCCTTTTTCCTTTTGTATCATGTGATTGTGAGCCTACAGGCAAAAACTATCTTTTATATGTATGGTGCTTAGAAAATTATATCAACCGTAAGACTCAACCCTGAACTCAATGCTATTTACCCCCGAGTGAGCAGGATCAGCATGGTCCTGAACAGCAAAGCATAGGATCTGGCTGTAAGGTTAGCCGTGCATCCCCTGTGCATGTAATGCTGTTTAATGTGCCGTATAATTTTCAGAGATTAATCTGACATACACAATCAATTTATAATGCAATGCTCCTTTTCTATAGCTGTGTATGGGCTTTTAAAAAAAATGCATTCTGTATGCTTTGTGTGCATATAATATTCACAGTCTGCTGGATGGTGAGAAAGTAGATCAAGTCTTAGCTTTAGTATCTGCCACTATACTTCTGTTACATTCATCATGAATTATTTCAGCCTTCATTAATTAGTTACTGGAGGAAGAAACATACGTACAGTATTCCCAGACTCTGTATAATTAGACAGACAAGGCTGAACACGAATCTGGTCAACGGGTTATGTAACAAATGCATGTGGCGCTCTAGTAACTGCAGCTAGGTTCTGCTGCTAAGACATCACTTATGGTATGTTACAGGGTGAATATGCTACCTGCAGAATGGGAAATCAATCAAATCAGCATCTAAAACAATTCCACTGCAGTCTTTGATGCTTAATACTGGGGACACAATTTCAGATGTCAATAAGTAGGGACAAGAAGTGCTGCAGTGGGGAGACGTAGAGGACTGACGTTAAGTGAGGTCCAAAAGCTTGCTCTGAAAAGCTATGAATCATAGCATCATAGAATTGTAGGGTTGGAAAGGTCATCTAGTATGGCTGTAGCCATAACTGGTATAGGCACTTAGAGGCACTAATACCACTTGGACTTTCAGCAACAGAGATAAATGTAAGCACACCATTACCCCATGCACCCATTCCATCAGCTGCAGTGCAACAGACCATCTACTCAGTTCCCAGACACAAGGACTGGCTACTCAAAAGGCCTTTGTCTTCTTAGGATTCGACTCCAGTTTACTAGCCCTCATCCAACTAATTACTGCTTGCAGACACTGGCCCAACCCCCCACAGCTTCTCCCGTTTCACATAGTATGCAGAGCTGGGTATCATCAGAGCTTTTTTCCAGCTGGAACTCAGTTCTGGCACCTCTCAGGTGGGCGCCATTGCCATTCTAAGAAAATGAGGGAGGTGTTTGTGCTGAGTTCTGGCATCTCTTTTTCTAGAAAAATAGCACTGGGTATCATCAGCGTACTTATGACACTGTATTCCAAATCCCCATATGACCTTTCTCAGCAGCTTCATCTTAAACAGCATTGGGGAGGGGGTGGATAAATAAAAACTGGCTGGATCTTCCACAACATAATTGCCATGGGGCCAAGTTGATGTGCCCATTTGCCAGTCTCTGCAGGTAGCAACAAAACGGCCATTTCACCTTGCCTCTGAGCTGATCCAGAAGGATGCCATGGGAAATGGTGTCCAAAACCACAAAAGAGGTTCAGAAGGATTAATAAGGTTGCACTTCCCTGCTTCTCTCCTTGTATGTCATTGATCAAGACAGACGAGGCAGCTTCAGTGCCAAAACTGGGCCTGATGCCAGAATGAAATGGGTCTGGATAATCAATTTCTTCAACATATGCCACCACACATCTCACAGAGACACTGATGTTGTTTCAGTGGCAGGTGAAGATGGACTGACCACTTTGCTCAAGCTTTGGGATGTGTGTGAGAGAAAAGGACAGGGCACTTGAATTTCTGTCACTGCAGTTTTTATTTGTAAATGAATTGAATTGAACCAATAAAATTTGAACAGCATAGAACTGCATTTTGCTTTATGCTGTTTGATTCTTTTGTTTTGTATAGGTTGTGTCTTTTCTGGACTATGGGACCTTCAGATGAAGGGCAGATAATCAACATGTCTGATCAGTCAATCACTGGGTGGCAGAGCCTGGACACCTCTGAGCAGAACATGATCTTTGAACATGTATCATGATGTTAAGTGGAATTTATTTCCAGGCACCTTTATCTAGAATTAATACATTAGAATGGCAAAATATGTGAAGTTTAAGTATACACTTCTCTTTTTTAGTTATTACATCCACCATGAAGAACTTTAAGGCAGCCTGAAATAAATAATTCTCATCAGCAAAATGACCAGGACTCCCTGGAAATTTGGGGGAAGTATCTCTTGTTTGTTCTCTCTTCTTTAAGAGCTGAGATAGCCGTGGGGTGTCTTGAAATATTTTGGTTCACTTCATCTCAATCTGTATAGCTGGGAAGATTCCCAGAACCATTATGAGGAATAAAAGAAATGTTTCATATTTTACTTCTATACCTGTCCTTAGGAAGCATGAAAGTCAACTTGTGCCTCTGCCTTTCAGAATCATTTTTCTTTTATGCTCCATTGTGCTCTGAATGAGTTTAGTTTATAACATGATACATTTACTCAGTCAAGGTGACACAGAATGGAAAACTTATTTCGTAAGAGATAAATCCTGTAATATTGTAATTCTTGTGTGTGTCTTCTACCTAGGGATTGAAACAAGTTTAATCACTAAGAGCTGTGCACAAAGGACCAAGGCTTGTAACTCACACCTTGTCAATTTATTTATTAAATGTATATACCGCCCTGCAGCTGAAGATCACATCTGCAACATAAGAAGGGTGGTTTGCAACATGCATGGGAACAGGAGAAGACACACAGCCATGCTGCTTCCGGGGTTTTTTGAGGAGGTGAGCAAACTGCTCTTGGTGGGCTCACCCCTTCCCCAATGTTGCTGCTGCTGCCCATTTGCTTGCCTTTCCTTCTGAGCCCAACTGCTAACCACTTACCAGAAAGAAGCCCCATTCACACATACATTTAAAGCACTACAATACCACTTTAAGCAGTTGTGAATTCCCCCAAAGCTGTAATTTGAGAGCTGTTTGGCGATGCCTATTCCCCTCACAGAGCTACAATTCCCAGAGTTCCCACGAAAGAGGGATTGTGCCACAGTGCCACCCTCCCAACACAGGCATCACTGTCAGTTAACTGGATGGGGCTGGAGCAGGGGAGGGTAGCAGCCAGGTCAGGCCCCATATTGCCACCAACAGAGCATCTTCACATAGCCCTGACCTCACTACTGCTCCAACCCAGACCCAGCCAGGTAAGTTTCAGTGGTGTTGCACAGTGGCAGTTGGTTCAATTATAGGTGTGTACAGTGCCTTGTGTTTTTCCCCAGGGGGTACTCAAGGGAACACAGTACTGGCACCTCTCTTTTGTTGTTGTTAAAAAGTGTGGCACTTACTGTAACCATGGTGAGTACCAGCACCAATTTTTCTAGAAAAAAGCATTGCATTTGTGTGTGTAGTAGACATTCTTTGTGGTCCACTGGAAGCATAAAGGTCAGGAGTAGGACAGAGTACTGCACTGTGGCTGCCATGTGTCGTACTTTACTGTGGATGGTCCTCTGTTTGAAGGCATCCTCTGTTTGAGGGACTTCTGATCTAAGTCTGATTTAAAGATAGATGAGAAGGTCCTTGAAGTTGATCACTGGGACAGCAAACTCAACAGGCACACAGGTCATTTGGTCACAGTCTTCCTCACTATGGTGAGATGCATTGTGTTTTAAATTATTGCAATTATTTCTAAAGTTGTGTCTATACCTATACCTTAGCATGTGCCAGTTTTTGCAAAATCTGTGTCCTCCTTCGTCACTGCCGTGTAAATGGCCTTAACTAATCATGTTCGACATGTGAAGAAAGTCTATAAATGAATCTCTTTTGAGGGTTGTTCTGGCTTGCTGGAGAATAAATAACATGTCTTTAAATGAAAGTTGGCACCTTCAAACAAGAGGCAATTTAAAACCACACAGAGGTGTTTAAAGTTTTATTTGCCAGTTAGTAGTCTCAGGTTTAAAGAATGATTTTTAGAAGTTCTGAAATAAATTGGAACGCCCAATGTTGGAAGATTAATATTATGGAATAGAGGATGGACATCCTAGAATAGAGTCCAAAGGCACCTGGCAAATTTCACTGCCATCAGAAATCTAGACTCAGCTTCAGAGACAAAGCAGTAATATAAACCCAGTAGGATCTAAAGTGTGCCTTGGGGGAAATTCCAAGTAACACTCAAAGGTCAAAGAGCAGATCTGCAGCAAAATGGGCAGTTGTTTAAAAGCCTCAATCAAATCTACCACCTGGGGCCCAGGATAGGATCAAAGGGTAGGTTTTACAAGAAAAGTGTCATGACAAAACAGTTTGTTATCCAGGCAGGCCAGTCTGTGGCAGTTTGATCAATAAAACAAAGTGTATCTGTATCTTTTACTGGAAACTGATTTACTGCCTTAGAAGATAGTTTGAAAACTGCAGCTGATACAAAAGCTCATCTCCTGATAGGTGTAAGCAGAACCGAGTATTTTCAGCCACCAAGGACCAGCCAGTTTTACTGACTTCTAGTTTGCTTCTAGATCCAACTTGAGGTGCTGGTAATTATTAATATGGTCTGGTCCTAGGATCTCTGAGAGTGCCTTCCTTCTGCCTTATAAAGCTACCCATGCAGTATGAACAGTTGATGATGTTGTGTCCTGTATTTCTTTGGGTGTGTGATTAACATCACAGCCCTAAACACAATGGTAGATTTGCATACAAGTGCAACGTAAGGTTATGAAGCCATGGGAAACAGATCCTTTTCTGTATTACTACTCTCCAACTTTGGGACCCTGAAAGGGAGTGCATCACTGAGTTTTTGACAAGATACATTTTTTATTTCTTCATCTGCCTCATTTGCAATGCAACATGTCTCTCCCATATTGGTCTCTATAGCCACTGCAAGCGGTGTAACTCCCCAATGCTTGGATTTTACCCAGAAGGCACACACTTCCATTGTCTCCCGAGGAAGACAGATGCCAACATTTTTTAGTTCTTCAGGTCTTTGGATAAGACACATGAATGGTTTTAATAAACTTTCTGATTTAATTGTGGATTTGTTATTTGAACCTTGGAATGTTTTCTATTAATGCAGGTTATTATGATTTGAAATACATTTTTATTGTTTGTTATAAGCTGCTTTGGACTTCCCCATTCAGGAAGGAAAGCCAGGAAAGTCTATTAGAAATGCATTTCTTAATCTTTGTAAGCCTTGTAACTTACACTGAAGCCAATTTGTTGAACATGTACAACTCTCTTTGCTTACAGGGTCACAGCCAACTCGTAGAACTAGTGACTGAACAGAAGGTCTTGCCAGGGCATACAGCCTTAAAGGACAAATCACAACCTAACCATACCTAATTAAATTTGAAATTGTCTGCTTTCCATGCTGCTAATTCATTGTTCTAGTATTAAACTGAAAGTGTGGAACACAAAGCTCAGAAAAGGCAGTACATGTTTTGAGGTCCCTTGCTTGATACACCTTGGTGAAGTTAAGCAGGTTGCCTTCTGGGCAGTGCCAAGATGGGAGACAGCCTGGGAACCCCATGTAACCGGCCTTGAGTTCCATGAGGGAACAATGAAATAAATAAATAAAGGTGCCATGGAAGGACTTCTGAAAATTCTTCCATGGGAACCATCCCAAAAGGTAAAGATAAAGGACTCCTGGACAGTTAAGTCCAGTCAGAGGCAACTATGGGGTGTGGTGGTCATCTTGCTTCAGGCCAAGGGAGCCAGCATTTGTCCACAAACACCTTTCTGGGTCATATGGCCCGCATGACTAAACTGCTTCTGGCACAACGGAACACCATGGCGGAAAGCAGAGCGCACGGAAACGCCGTTTACCTTCCCGCCACAGTGGTACCTATTTATCTACTGGCATTGCTTTGCTTTCAAACTGCTAGGTTGGCAGGAGCTGGGACAGAGCAACAGGAGCTCAACCCATCGTGTGGATTCGAACAGCCAACATTCTGATCGGCAAGCCCTAGATGCTCAGTGGTTTAGACTACAGCACTACCTGTGTCCCCATTCTTCCTTGGGAACTATAATACTACCCCTGTTGTCTTGTAGAGAATCAGCATGGGATAATATTACAACAGAATTGTGTCATGCACTCATTTAGCACATCTGAATCCAAGTGTCTCTACCATAAAGGACCCTACCCCCGGACCCCACCCCACCCCACAGAGACTCTTCTAATTCACTATCAGCTAACTCCCACTTAGCCTACTTTTTGCTTTTTCAAGGAGTCCAATGCATAGCTATCCTAACACTGTTTTTTTCCTCTGCAGCTTACAGACACCAGGCCTACTAACATCAGTCTTCACGGCACACCTTTCAGCACCTGTTTAAAGCATTTTTTGTTCATGCAAGCCTATCTAGACACAGAGACGTTGATATGTTTAAATTTTTTGCTGTTAATTTTAATTATCTATCTTTCATTGTTTTAGTGGTTATTTTAATATTTCTTTTAAACCACTTAGAGGTTTTATTGCAAACAAGCAGCATACAAATTTCGTTAAACAAAATAAACAAAAGCTATCCCTTTCCTGGTTAAAAAAAAGCCATATTTCATCTAAAGTTCCATTTTGTGTGTTGTTATTCTGCTTTTCATGAGGTTTTTCTTGGTAATGCTCCTTTAATAAGATTTGACAGATTTTGAAAACATTTTTTCCCCTTATTATTCTCTAACACTGTTAGATAGGATGATGATGTAGGATCATCTGACAATTTATAAGAACACAGAACTAATTACCCATGGCTTCAACAGACACTTATCACTCACATTCATTGCAAATAATCTTTTAAAACCAACTTCCTTTCCACTAGAACACTCCATTCAGATAGCATAGATTATTTTGCATATTTAAATAACTGTAATTAAAATGCCAGAACCATATGGAACATACGGCTTGGCAGCTGCACTTAGGTGGCTGGTGCGAGGTGCAGTCATGTTTCTAATGCAGCAGCCTTATTATCTGAAATGCTCTGAGCCCATATTAATGAAGCCAAACTTTCAACTCTTGGAATCGTGAGAGCTTTTATGAGAAACTTTATATTATCCTCTTTAAGGAAAAGAAGGGATGCTTCCTCTCTTCATATATAAGTGGGCTTCAAGCAAAAAAAGAATAATAGAAAAAAATTTATGCCAAATCCTAGAATGAAGACACAAGTGAATGCTTAGGGTCATATTTAATAAACTTCATTGCAAGATCTGCAATGTTCATGGTCCATGCAGGAGGCTAACAAACCTTCCGACTGCCACTATTTAACTGTGGCATTCCTGGAAATGCAGAAGCCATCCCAGTTTCTGATTCGATTCAGAAATGTCCCAGAAATGAAGCAGGGCCCAGGCCACCAGGGTTGTGGGGACGATCCTGAAGTCCTCTTGCCTCCTTCCCAAAGCTAGCAAGCACTTCCAGGGCTTTGGGAAGGAGGTGAGAGGCTTCTGATGGGATCCTGGAGTCCTCCTGTCTCCTTCCCAAAGCTGAGCAAAGGCTGAGCAGGCTCTGGGAAGGAGGCAGGAGAGTCTGCATTTCCCTATTTTCATCTGTCAAATGTTGGTAGAGGGGGTATGTGCTAACTATTGCTGGAGTCACAGGCAACTATATCTGCTTGTTATAAATTAAACAACTTGGATGCTGAGGAAACCTTTCCGGAGTCATGCACATTCACAGGCCCCACAGCTCCTGATGGCTGCCCCCAACGATTCTCTATCCCCTACCCATGGGTCCCACAGTCCTGAGGGGGAAAACCTTGGAAACCAGCTTTCTCCATTAAAAGTGCCTCACAGTGCTCACCTAAGATCTTCCTAGTTGTAGCTTCCAGCACATCTCTGCCAATGTGATCAGTCAAGCTGTTGCCTGTCCTGCACCAGCAGGTCCCAGGGTGGGTTGCAGCAGTTAATTCAGAATTAAAAACATTTAAAATGGAGTGTGGTCTCAGGGATGGTGTGGGCCCTGAAAACACACATCTCAGGCATCAAGGACCAGAGCAATGAGGCTGCATCTTCAGTATTCACCAAAGGCTGCCTAGTGAAGGAGCCAGAAACAGTTCTGAGTGGAGGGAATCCCACAACTTAGGGGATGCCACAGAGAATGTCCTCTTCTGGGCCACCCCAGCCCTGAAGTTCTGAAGGAGGTGAAACTACCAAGAGGGCCCCATCCGCTGATCTTAACACCTGGGAGGGTACTATTCATTTGCTATATCTTACCTTTGGCTGCTCATACCTTAGTTATATAGTTTATCCCAGAAAAGGTGTTATTTGTCTGCCTGTGAATCATTAATTTAAAAATGTTAATTGGAGATGAATAGCCTTGAGTGGCCAGATACATCACAAAGGAGAGTTCTCAGCTATCACTTTACTAAGAGGAAAATGCAAATACTTATCTTGTGAGCGATCAAGGTATAGAATGCTCCCAGTGCTGACAATTCTATCCCATTAACAGCCAGAGCGTTGTCTAACCTGGCAAGTCCAGAAATGTTCCACTTCAGTTATTTGCCCTGCCTTGTGACAACCCACATTTTCACCTCTTCCCTTTTTTTCATTCTGTTCCCCATATTCTCCATTTCCACTGTACAGAGCAGGGGATTTCTTAAATCACAGACTTCTAGGCGTACAAGTCTGAAACATGGACTGAGATGGCTCAGTCGGTATAGCATGAGAGTCTCAGTTTCATGGTCATGGGTTCAAGTCACATGTTGGCCAAAAGATTCCTGCATTGCAGGGGGATGGACTAGATGGCCCTTGTGGTCCCTTCAAACTCTACAACTCTATGTGGTATTCCTAAGCACCAAATGAAACCTGACATTAAATGCATCTTTGCCTTAACTGGTAAGAATCAGAGTTAGTGAGGGGTTTAACTCTTCCTCCACTGCTGTGGTCCTGAGGAAAATCCATTCTGATGTTGGTATTTGTTGGAATCCCTCATTGTTGCCAATGCAAATAGAAACTTCAGAGGAGAGATGTCCTTCGGGACTGCCGTATGAAAGAAAGGGTTAAGTTACCCCTCCACCCCTCCTGTGATCCTGATCATTTTCAGCCCACCAGAAAGCACATTTAACATCACTTTTACCTTTGGCCTTCACCCTTTTGAAATCAGTGATACTTCAATGCACAGTAAAACCTAACCCCCAATTCAAAAATGTGAACATTTAAATCAGTTCCAAGTAAAATAGCATGTGTCGTACAACCCAAGAGAACCAGTGTTGCTCCTATGCAGCTATTAAAAGCACTGGAGTCCCGTTCTTATCCGAATCTGACAAAACTATCCACAGAGAAGCTTCTGTGGCCTGATAAGTAGCTAACGTGCAACCCTAATTGAATTTGACTCCTTCCTGGCCCCAAATGAAATAACAAATATTATTAGGCTTCCATTGCATATATTTAGAAGTAAGTTAATACAGCAGGCCTAAGTCTGTGCCCATATTTGCAAAGTCAGAAATCCAGCTCACAGAGTTAAGTAAATCAAAACTCTGCATGAAAGAGCATTATGATGTATTATACAATGCTAAGCCCAGGATTTCAGCATATCACTTTCAAAGTCTTGATGGAATCTTAAGCCCTTCATGAAGTAAACTTTTGTTGTTTGGGCAACACTTATGAGTTGCATTTACCTGCTATTATAAGTGCAAGCTTTGGGGTGTGATCTTCTACTGAAGATCGGTTTGCTGAGGGGCTGTGGGATCTGGCAGAAGCCCTGCTATGGATATTTTGGAGGAACGCCCAGGCTATGCTGGTGGAACCCTCCAGCACTGGGGCCACTCTGCTGGTCAAAGATACCCAAGATATAAAGAGCTGAAACAGGACAGCTAAGGAGGAATCACACACCTCCTCCCAGAGCTAGCAAGCCCATCTGGTCAGCTAGTGAGCTGGACTATGGGCCCTTGCTTGCCTCTGCCTCCTGGAGTGCCCCACCCGCTGCTCCCTATGCCTCAGAACCCACTATGTTCATGGAGACAGGGGCCGCTCTGGTGATGGTCCTGCCACTCTGATTCACGTGCACTGACCGCCATCTCCTCATCATCCTCCATCCCCCGATGAGTACTTCCTACACCAACCTCTCCTTCCCCTCCCTAGCTTGTCCCGGTGTGTCCCACATCTCGCCAGGATCCTCTTCCTCCTCCCCATTGTTCTGCCAGTTCGTGACAGTTACTTGGCTGAAGAACTTCATGGCAAAATTCAGAAGAGTGCAGATTTTGAAGGGTTGTTGTATTTTGGGTCTCCTGTTGTTCCAGAAAGTTTGGATTTGGTAGGTCTGCCTTGAAATGCAAACTGAATCAAATGTCTCCCCACATCCCTACATGTGAGTTTAAGAAAGGTCTGTCAAAACCTTCTGTTTCTAAGGGGGAAAGAAGGGTGCATTTTCCTGTAAATAATGAGTAATTTCTCATAGTATTTGCATTTCATAGACATTTTACAAACTGTGCATATGGTAAGTACTCTTCCTAGCCTTTAGTATGACAACTGTTTGCTGCATGTTGATTGCATTCATAAAATGAGAGATTTTTTGGGCTGAATCCCAAAGATGTAGCAAATCTCAACCGGACTTATTTTAGGCAATTTCAGACCTTCTACAGAGGCAGGATTATTTCTAAACAGATTCCCCCCCCCCCATTTTTCTGGGCTGTCTAACTTTTCTAAAACGTGGATCTGACACCAGAGAACAACTATTCATTGTGTTTTTTGCTGTTGTTGTCTTGGTAGTAAAGCAAACACCATAATTGTTTTGTAAGGAGAATTGGTATGGACTGTTCATTTTCAGAGGGTCAAGATTAATGGTTATGTTGAAGGGGGAAAGGATCAATACAATTTGTCAATGAAAACTCCAGAAGGATGTGCCTCAAGTAAGGACTGTGGTTTATGACAAAGACATAAGCTGTCGAGTCTAAGGCTGCACAGCTAAGCAGACATATCTGGAAGCAAGCCCAGTTAAACAAAGTAGAACTTCTTTCTAAGCAAACATGCATTAAATCACGGTGCATTTTTTTCTTTATATTTATTTTCTGCATGATACGTGACTGGATGGTTAATCTAATAATCTTTAGCCGCAAAACAATGTTGGCAGCTGGGCGCTCAAATGAGATAAATCATCAGAACTGATAGGTATGCAACAAATGGAAAACAATGGATTGTCTGCTGTCAAACTGTTAAAAGAACAGTGATTCTAAGTTCAAGGGTTGGGTTTGTTTGCTGTTGAGCAATGCCTGGAATTTTCTATTGTAAACTGACACTGGGGATAACCCAGAGGTATTTGCTGATAAAAGAATAGAAGCTTCTGTATATCTGGCAACTCTTCATTTGCTAAAGACTTACGGTTTGGCGTACCAAGCTACTGCTGAATTGTTCCAGAAAGAAATGTGAAAAAGTCTGTTGCATGTTACTGTTTAATATTTTCTGGTTTGGGTAACAAACAAACAAAAAAACTTTTATTGGAAACAAATGTAATTATATGAAATAGTAATGAAATGCATATACAATATTTATAAAATAAGGAAGTGTTTAGTTAATTTCAAATAGTACCATTGGGGGATGCAGTAGACCAATGGAAACCAATACAAACACCCTATTGCTCCTAGCTGTATTTATGCTAAAGGCACAAGAGTTTCCCCCCCACAATGAATGCAATCTACTTATAAGTTCTCTTGCACAGGCCCCATTGCACAGCAATTAGTACTTCTTGCTGGTCCAGCTCCTAAACATATTGACTTGGCAGTACTCCATAGAGCTAAATCTCCAAATAAGTACTCTTAAGATCGAAGTCTTAGACACAGCTATGCTGTCTCGTAAAAGTTGACATATTGGTAATAAAAGCATAAAGGACAAATGTTGTTAATCCAAACGGGAGTCACACAAATTAGAATTAGTGGCAGATGTCAATGTCACATTGACACACTGAAGGAGACTGCAGTGGATATTTTGTTTGTTTTCTTGAGCTACTGAACAAGATGAGAACCTCCCTAGACAAATAGGCCATTCAGTGGCAACTCCACATCCAGGGCACTCCCACTGCAAACTTTTAAAGCCTCACTCATATTTCCATTAGCCACAATCCATATTGATCCTTTATAGTATTTTTGGCAAAAACTGATGTGTATTTCTCTTCGCTGGATGTAGAGTCAGTGGTAATATGAACGTTTGAGACAGCCATCACATATGTGCAGATGATAGCTTTATGAATAGGAGTTCTGGGGGTGGGTGCTGCAGGGGTGAGGAAAACAAAAAGGTCTCGAACATGAGGTGAATATATCTTGCCCATTAGGGCAAGGTAATCATTTTTAATGGCATGAGTAAATCACTGCACAACCACGGGAGCTTCTGCATTACCCAGAATTATTTGATGTGAACAACACCATGCAAATGTGACTTTATATGCAGCAGGGGAAGGTGATCTTGCTGTGTTTAACCTCCTTAATGTGAACATATGCTTGGCTGCAGGTGTGGGTTGCAGGAATGAATGCTCCATAGAAACAGCCATCACCCTCCCATAGGAAATGGATCTTTCTCACCATTAATTGGCCCTCCTATCACAATTAATGTAAGAAGCATGGCTAAGCACCACGTCCCTATCATTTGCAAAAATTCAGGCAGTAGACAATGCTGCCAGAACTTAGGCCACATGTACAGAAAACCTTCTCTGTATGCATGTCCCTACACCAAGGGTCAGGAACCTGCAGTCCTCAGGTTGCGGCTGCGCTGCAACTTTCATCACCCCTGATCATTGCCACGCTGGCTGGGGCTGCCAGCAGTTGCAAACTAACAGCATCTGGAGAGCCATGGGTTGCTGACTCCTGCCCTATACAGTCAGTCAAAAAGAGGGAAAGCATGGGGTGAGGTGTGCAGGAAAAAGGGAAGGGCGGACTTCTGTGCTTCTCCCCCTTCCCATCTGATACGACTAGAGAAAGGGATGCGTGCGGACTGTGCAAAGGGCTTCCTTTCCCCCATCGTAGATGGGGAAGCCTTTCTCCCAATCCACCTTGGATCGTTCCTGGAGCTCCTGCTGTGTACTGGGAGATTCCTGTGCCCATTCATCAAAAGGGTTGTTGCTATTGCTGCTGGTGGTGATGTTGTAATATTTGCTGTTGCAAACTTTGTAGAATTTTCTCACAACAGCTGCCTTCCCAGGTTGAAATTCTCAGGTAGAACTGCTCCCCTCCATGCACCCACTTAATGGAACACGTTGGTTTTCACCTACATTACATCCCACTCCCCCCCCCTTTTAAGAAGAACATTGCAGCACTTATTTTCTTATTTCTGTTTCATGACACAATCACAGTCATCTCAGTGTCCAAAATCATTTTTGAAATCTCAGAGTTACTTTATGCTCAACAGTTTTATTTGTTCCATCCTGAGACTCTAGATGAGTGGGGTCCAATGTGTGGCCTGAGGGCTGCATGTGGCCCTCAATGCCTTTTTCTGTGGCCCTTGGCAACCTTTGACACCTCCAAGCCCTCACACTGGCTTCTCAAAACTAGGTAAGCGAGGCACTGAACTTTGGGAAGGCAGCATGAAGACTCTGGCAGGGTTCTAGAGTCCTCTTACCTCCTTCCCAAAGTCTAGTTAGCACTTTCCCCGCTTTGGAAAGGAGGTGGGAGGGCTCTAGAACCCTGCCAGAACCTCACACCTCCTTCCCAAAGCCCAGCACCTCTCTTAACCAGATTTGGGAACACAACATGAGGGCTGGGGTGGGGGCGGAGTCACATTTTGGCCTCGCTCCTTCACCACCACCACCACCCACACAACAAGACAATGTGCAGCCCACACGTTCCATGTCAAAGTACTCTTGCAACCCACCTGATATGAATAGTTTGGCTGTCTTGTCCTAGATTTTCTATATCTGAACCAGATCCATCAGCATTTTCAATTGTTTTGTCTGTCATTGGCTCAAGACTTTCAGTGCTCTGCAGATTTCTGCTGCAGATATCATCGGTCTCAACCAAATATGCTCTTTGGGTCATATACTGATCGGTCACTTTTGAGGACAGACCGAGGAGCATATAAAACCATCTATTACATAACTATGTAGTATGTGGTACTATCAAAGCTTTATATGTAATATGTGATACTATCAAAGCTTTCTGTTAGATCACCTGTTGGTACACTTTGGAGCCGCAGATAGTGATGCTGAACACCTTCACCTAAATGTGTACTGAATCTATAGAGACATTTGTCATCACCTTCAGTTTTCTAATACATTTCAGTTCCTTTTGAGTGTTATTCCTTAAGAATGTGGTACCTGTGGATTTATTTTTATGGAGTATTGCTCTGGTGAGCAACCTAAGCCATGTGGCTAGAACAGTAGGGTGGGATGTAAATCTGCTCAAATAAGTTTAAAATACGCATCTGTAATCTTTATCAACATTCCACTGAACTACTGGGTGTGTTGCTCTCAGGGCATTTTTTTTAATTAAATTTAAATTAGTTGTGACCTTTAGAGCCAATCAGTCTTGTGCATCACAACACGCTACCTTATCTTTTTAACTGCAATTCAGATGACATTTACCAAAGACTTACAATCTTTGCTCACTGTATGTTATCTGGTATTCCACTGTTGAAATGGCTCACCCTAAAATGCTTTGCAACTGGTGTGGTTTTTTTTTTATGACATTGCATTAACATGTGCTTCTGTGTCAATTTTCACATATCAGTGATATTCACTAATATCCTACCCTTCAGTTTAAAATAAAACTTACAGGGTGACTGTACTCTCCCCATACAGTAGCCCCTAAAAGCCTTCCAATTAGAGTAGTGGTCTTACAGTTGTTTTCTAGAACAGGGGTTACGGTAGTTAGACGTAAGATTGGAATCAGAGCCCTGGGCAATAAACCAGCAAGGATTTGTGATTTGACAATAGAATGACTTCTTCTTTGGAAACTGGGCTACTGAAATGTAGAAAGCTAACCAGGATTGGATTTCCGAGAGCTCAACTTAGTTCAGTTCTGGTACTGAAAACAATTCCCTAGGCTCAAAACATGTTCAGAGGCAGACTGTTCTTTCATCCAAAATATGTGGCCTTTGCACTTGGCTCTGGTTCGTAGATCTTGGGGTTCTAGTAAAAAAAACAACAACATTCAAACGAACAAGTAGATCTGACAACCCTGAAGTCTGCCCGTCCCTGTCCTAAAAAATGTTCCATCAAGTCACATTGAATTTGTACTCATCTAATTGTCCAGCTGCATTCCTTGGAAGTTTAAAAAGAAACTTCCGTTTGGAACATTGTCTCCCAGCTCCTTCTGAGCATTGGCCAAAATGTGTTCTGAAAGGGAAAGCTGTTTGCGCCCAATATTACATTGCTTCTCTCTGTAGAAGAAAAGCCCCTGGTCCCACACACTGGTACTGCGCCGCTTGCAGTGGAAAAGGTAATAAGAAGTCTGAGTCATCTGTTACTAGCAACAGACTGTATGAGAGCAGTAGGCTCTGGTTACTGAGGCATCTTTAGCCGTACAGTCTGTGCAGGAAAGGATGTGGGGTGTTGGAGTCTCTAAGAAACCGAGATGTCTCATTCTGACTCCATTCTTTCCCACACAGTCTTCTACATTCTCCTTCTGCCATGGAGTCAGCTGGCTAACCTTTAAAATATAGTCAGGAGAAAGGATTTATGTTTGTGAAGATATCTCAACGTCCTAGTACATAAAAAGATCAATTCGGCTTATCGAGATGTTTATAAAATTATCCACGATTTGGAGGAAGTGGATAGAATGCTGCTGTTTTCCTTCTCACACATTATAATCCAGAGGCAGCTAAATGATATTGATTGGCTGTAAATTCAGAAAAGACAGGTTATATTTCTTCCCATAGTACTTAATGGAATTTGCTGCCAAGGTGTGGTGACAGCCACCAGCATAGATAACTTTGAAAGGGGATTGCACAAATTCAGGGAGTCTGCCGATGGCTATTAACTGGTGGTGATAGGGACCTCCATATACAGGCCTTTCCCAGGAAGCAACAGCAGGAATGGGCTATGGTCTACAAACTCTGCCTGAATGGCCACTTTGGGAAAACAGGGTGCTCAGGCAGATTGAGTCTTAGACTGATCTAGCAGGAGTTTTCTTATTCTGATCTTCTCAATCATTGAGGATACAATTTTCCATCCTACATTTATACTGCACCCCAGATGGATTAAAGAAAAAGACAGTGGTTTGCAGGAATTTTGGTTTGCAATGTATCATCTATGCACAAACCTGCAGTTTGCTCAGATTACATCAGGGGCCTCGGCAACTGCAACATTATCTCTCTGGTTTGGTGCAGAGCCTAATTTGAAGAATATGGATGCCACACAGGGCTTGAGAAGTTCATATTAAAAAGGAATTAGTTATAGTTCATCCTGCCAAAATAGGAGCTAGTTCAGGCATGTTCTTTTTACAAAATGAACTAGTTCAACTCAAGTTCATGCAAGTTCATAAAAGGTTAATCCTCAGCAATATTTTTCAGCACTCAGAATGCCCTTCAACACCTTCTCCAGATGCTGTTTTGTAAGTTCTCTCATAGAATTCCTCATTGGACAGCTTGGATTCTGATTCTGAGATTTTCTGTATCCCTTCGTATGCATGCCTTTGGGACCCTGATCTGAAAGAGGGGGGCGGATCAAAGGACTTAGGGTTCTCTGGGTCTGGGCCTGGTTATGGCAGAGAACCCCTCTGGACTCACCTGCACAGAAAGGGTGATTTTTTTTGCACCATTCAAGGTTCAGGACTTGGGTGAGGAAAACAATTCATTGAAATTTGCTTTCCTATCAGCCATTTGCTGAGCTGCAATGATGTCACAGAAGCTGAGACCCAAGGCTTCAACATTACATTTCAAATTATGATCTTAAAAGATATCAATCAATGGCAATATTTATAGGAGAGAAACGACAAGAAATAGTATAGTAAATAGTATTAAAAACAATATGCAGAACTATAAAAAATGAATTGTTCATTAGGAGCCTACCATTGCCTACTCAGTAAAGTCAACTGTGAAGCATTTGCTTTAGATGATGTTGTTCTAGTCTTGCCATTAACGACTCTTCATAATTAATTATTTAAGTATGTGTAAATGGAAGCCTATTATGCAGTTGTATGCCAGACACATTAAAACCTACTCCTTCCATTAGGCCTGCAAGGAATGAGTTTCTAATTAAAAGGGGTGATGTTAAAAAGTATCTGTAGATTTCCCACCAGGCTTGCTCATCTGTCGTATTATTCAATCCCTTTATGAAGTCTTTGAGGGAGTCAGTTTGACAACACTGGTTCAAGTGCAAGCAGAGTGAAAATGATACTCAGCTTCATATTAAATATATCGTACCTGCCTTTCAGTTTTGTTAAAGTCAAATAGGATAATGTCTAAAATAGGATCCAGGGGAAACAAAGGTGATGCTAATTTAAAGAGGGGTTGTAACTACCTCTGTTATAGCTTGAAGTGTAAAAGTGATACCTAGATCACTTACATTGGCTGCTTTTTGGTTTGTTTGGTTTGGTTTGGTTTTGAAAAGCAGCAGGTGTCACTTCAGAGAAATGGCAGAAGCGAGACCATTCACACATTCACTACAATGTATGAAATATCCTCTGTGCATAGATACTACATGTGTAGGCTCTCTGTGTATAATCAGGGAACCTTAAATAAGCAGGGCCCCTGACTGCATGTACAATCATTGTGGTCAGCATGCACAGAGGTGGAGCCAACAGGAATTACCCCACTCTTCCTTCTGTGAGTGTTCAGAGTAACATCTGGAAATGGTTGCAATAAGGCAGGGGTAGGCAACTTAAGGCCCATGGGCCACAAGCTGCCCAGGGGGTCGTTTAACCAAGTTTAACCCCCGAACCAAGCTGCCTGCTTGGCGAGTCCCTGTGTACTGCACTAAACCGGCGCAGTGCAGCACAGGAACTCACTTCTGCGGAGCTGAAAATCACATCTGCGCATGCGCAGACACCGGAAATTGTGTCTGCATGGAGGCAGACGCCGGAAATCACAGGCGAGCGCACTCACACACACGCACAATCCGGCCCACAGAGGGATCTCCGCTGGAGTGAACCGGCCGAGGCGAGGTAAACCTTAGTGACCCCTGGACTAAAGCAATTTCATAGGCAGTCTTGTAATGGTGCTTTATGCTTTGTTATTTGAGGGAATGATCTCTATTTCAGAATCTGTTAAGTGTTCATAAAAAAAAACATTTGACAGATCCCAATAGGTTCCAACAATAAATTTGTATGGCAATGCAGAAACCATCGGGTTGGAAGAGGACATGCTAATGGCACTCTCTCTGTAGAAATTCTGGTTGGGCCATCAGCATTTAAAACCAAAGCTCTACGGTATGATGTGGATTCGAAATGTAATCCATGGCCATGATCCTGCCCAGTGGCCTTGGGATTGTGTTGCCATAGTGGATCCTGATGGAAAATTCCCAGTGATACCATCAAGTCTGAAAATGTTTCCTTTCATTTTCAATGGAGCAAAGCATAAAAATAAGTGGCAGTATGTTAACCGCTCAGAAATCAGAAGGGTCCCAATAGTTAGAAATCTGGATACTTGCACTTCTTATCCCTGATCCTCTTTCATCCATCCCTGAAATTGCAGAATTTTTCCATAGTCACCACCTATTCCCTGTCTAAATATGAATTCCAAATTGTTCTATCAAGTTCTATCATTTCACCTTTTATGAATATATAGTAACAATGGACGCTTCCAAATCACCTGTTTATTGAGCATTCATCCTGATTCATTTGTAGGGAGATTTGTTGATGTCCACTATTTACTGAGCAGTCGTTCATGTTTGCAAGAAAGTTAGGCAATGATACATCAAACAAATACACTTTTTGGTGCCTTTTCCCATCACTTATCACCAATAGTTTATTTTGGGGAGAATGTAGGCAGCAGTTTTGTTATGCAAGAGCTGCATATCAACTTTTATTTGCATGCCCTGAATTTGCTGGTACGTGATTGAAGCCCAGCTGAAAACCACAACAGTGTAGAAACACCATACTTCATATTTTGAGCTCTACAAACAATAGATGGGCTGCAAACTATGAAAGTCCACCCTGTTCTGTCCAGTTACATATTTCACCTCAGTTACATATTTCACTTCAGAATCACACAGCTAAAAGCATTGACTTGTTGTCATACTCACAGTGGTAAGGTAAAGGGACCCCTGACCATTAGGTCCAGCCGTGACCAACTCTGGGGTTACGGCGCTCATCTCGCTTTATTGGCCAAGGGAGCCGGCATACAGCTTCCGGGTCATGTGGCCAGCATGACTAAGCCGCTTCTGGCGAACCAGAGCACCGCACGGAAACGCCGTTTAACTTCCCGCTGGAGCGGTACCTATTTATCTACTTGCACTTTGACGTGCTTTCGAACTGCTAGGTTGGCAGGAGCAGGGACCAAGCAATGGGAGCTCATCCCGTTGCGGGGATTCGAACCGCCAACCTTCTGATCAGCAAGTCCTAGGCTCTGTGGTTTAACCCACAGCGCCACCCACGTCCCACTCACAGTGGTAGGTCCTCTTATTCTTTTCAAGAGTATTAATCAGGCTGCTGCTACACAGTCATGTCCTTGTGCCCCCCTTCTCAGTGGGCCAAAGAACAGCCACAACCAGGACTATCAACTTTGAAATTCAACCAAAGCAAACTGCTTTGAAGAACAATCCTAGATCTCTGTAATCAAACTCTCAAGAACATGGAGGGCTTTATGGTAGAACAAGTCTATGGTGTGCGAAAGAACAATAATCTCGGTCAGCATAGCAACACCTCATTTCATCAAGGAGCTCAAGCCAACATCAACCATGATTCTGCATCTGTGTTTTGATTTACACCAGACTACCAATATTCAGAATGTGGAGTCTATGATTTATTTATTTTTTGGACGTTGTTGTTGTAGTCTTTATCACTCCTTGGACTGCTCAATCTTCCATTTTAAATGGCTCCTGAGCATTTGAACAAATGCAGTCACATACATTGATAGACGAGCTGAAGTATCATTCATAGCCTTGGTTTTGGCTGACTCATGAAAGGAAGTTGCTCTCCAAAATGCCAAGTTGCCTCCTTTCTCTCTCTCACTCTCTGTGACCAAGACAGCAAGCTGCAAGAACCAGCCAAACAACTTCCCTAAGCCACATACTGTGAAATTTTGCCATTTCTCCTTCCCCCACTCATTTTGCATGAGCAATTTCCATTCTGTTGTGTTCTCTCACAGATGGTGTTCTGGAGATACGAAAGAAAACGAAGACTATTTTTCAATCTGTCGCAGAGCGATCTGTAGGGATGAGTGTAGTCTATTTGCTGGCTTATAGACACCTTTTATCCTTGGAGCTCTGAATTAGTTAAAACATAGGCTATGTGAACATGGAGCCAACGTGTAAAAGGGGAGAAAAATAGCCCTCCACAGCAAAGCAGCTTCCCTCCCTTTATAGATATCATACATACAGTATGAGGGTTTCGAGCATATTGTTTAAAGGTTGGCTATTTCTTGCTTACTTTCTTCTGCCTTGAGCCTAATTTCCCCTCACTTCTCTATTCCATTGCCTTTTTTTCCCTTGCAGGACCATTAGCAGCAAATCAAAATGACATAACCATTCTTTCTTTGCTTCCAGCTAACAGAAACCAAAATATGACCTCTGCCTCCTGGCTTCCCCTCAAACCTTCTCAGAGCAAAACGTCCCTGCTTCAATTTCCATTTCCATTCACTAGGCTCTCAGGAAGTAGGGCTGGAAACATCTTTCTCTGGATCTGTGGGTTGCTGCTGCTGCCAGCCAGAGAAAGCAGCATTGGCCTAGATCAGCCTTTCTCAACCTGTGGGTCCCCAGACGTTGTTGGACTACAACTCCCATCACCCCTAGCTAGCAAGGCCAGAGCTCAGGGATGATGGGAGTTGTAGTCCAACATCTGGGGACCCACAGGTTGAAAACCGCTGGCCTAGATGGACCAGCAGGTCTGCTCAGTATAAAGCATAAGAGAAGCAAGAAGCTGAATATGCAGTTTTTTCAATAAAATTATGATAGCATTTGACATAAAAAGGCATCTGAGCAGGTAGGTGTTCATAAGAAACATTTCACGAACACATTTTTCATTTAGATTCTCTGCTACAGTATATGTCTTTAGAGAATAGAATGCAGGCCTTATTATGAAAATGTGATCAAGGCTTATCATGTGCCTAAGTCATTAGCATACTGTGGCATTGGGTTGAATTCGCAGTAGCATTTCTTTAATGGGTCTTCAGACATTCAAATGTAAAAGTCAGGTAGCAGGTTGGGGGGTGTCTTTTTTCTCCCTACCAGTGTAGCTAGAGAATAAAGGAGATGTTGCAGCAGAGATACAATGTGCTTCCAGTGACTCACCCCTGCCTTGATTTTGTATCAGCTAAAAGAAGCACATGACACAGAGGCCTGGATTTTCCTTAATCAGGTTCTTCAGTGTGAAATACAATATTATCAAAGAACTTCGAAAGTCCTGGATGAATTTGTATCCACAAAATTGCTTTTGAATGGTCACATTCATGAAATGCTTAAAATTTATATACTTTCCTTACAAATCTCTGAATATAGATATTGAGGTTTGTTTGTTTGTTTGTTTGTTTGTTTGTTTGTTTGTTTGTTAAAACCCTAAGCAAAAAGTTTCCTCAGAGACCAAATCTGGCAAGCCTCTTTGTGACATCAGAACAGTTCAAACAATGGTACGCAGAGGAGCTACCATAAAACTGTATAGCCAAGGCTACGGTGACATTGAAGAAAAGCCCTCAGAGTTGTGGCAGAGGGGAGAGGGGTCAAGGTTGCAAAGGAGATACAGTTAAATATGATAATGAAGAAGAAACTAGGATTAACTAGAAACTAGCGAGCATAGCAATCAATCATATACTTTCAGTGAAATCAATCCCAGCTGGATGGCAGCTTTAAAGTAGGAAACCTATGTGATTGACAGGGCCCTTACAATTGTAGCATGCTACATCCTTTTGGAATTTATTGAGGAGATGTTGCTTCATCACTATGGACTGGAGGTACCTTAAATATTGTGGCAGCAGCAGCAGGTTGCACAGAACAACACCACTGGGACATTAATGCACATCTTGGAGTGATAAAGCAAAGTGTGTTACTTGATCAGAAAATTCTAAGAGGATTTCCTTCCGTTCCATTTTAACTTTATCTTCAGGCTTTTACCCTCTCTATTTTTTTATTATGGAAGGAAGGAAGGAAGGATTCTCCACTTTTCTAAGTTTGATAAGAGCATTGTGGCTAGGTTATAGAGTGATCACCTGGATGTACACATATTACAGCTGTGTGCTGAGGGAACTGCAGCAGCTGCCAGTTAGCTACTGGGCCATTTTCAGGATCTTGTTACTAACATTTAAAGACCTGAACAATATGGGACCAGGTTACTTAAAGGACCACCTGGCCATTTATAGACCTGTGGGATCACTTCGATCAGCTGGGAAAATTTTCCTTGGAAAACTGCTTGTTACAGAATATCACAAGGCAGTGATCCCAAAACTTGCATTTTCCACCAGTGCTCCTGCACTCTAGAAAGCCTTTCTCTCTGCCATACACAAAGCATTACCCATTAGCTGCTTCACATGTCTTGTAAAGACAGATCTTTTCGCCCAGTCTTGCCCAGACCCATATGATTGGATCCTGTTATTACAGTCGTACCTCGATTTTCAATCTTCTCGGAAGTCGAACGTTTCGGCTTTCGAATGCTGAAAACCTGGAAGTAACTGCTTTGGTTTTTGAATGCTTTGCGGAAGCCAAACATACCATGTGGCTTCCATATTGAGTTTTCCAGACGTAAATGCTTCCAGAAATGACTGCTTCGGGTTTCTAATGTTTTGGAAGTTGAACAGTCTTCTGGAATGGATTACATTTGAAAACCAAGCTACCACTGTACTGGATTTCTTCTTTTATATTACTCTTTCACTGCTGATATCTCTTTTTATGACCATTGTAAAAAAAAGTATTGTATTTATGTATACTGCTTAAGAGATTTTAAAATAGTAAGTGGTTGAGCAGTGCTTTAAGTAAGTAAGTAAGTAAATAAATATAAACATCCAGCAGCCAAAACGTATCCATTCCCTTTTTTTCATTGCTGAAGATTTGACCATAATCAATCACCCAGAATCATGTCGTGTTTTGTATGCTGCTTTGGGGCCCGATTAATCCCCAGTGAAGTGTTACTGAAGACAGTCAGGAATGTGGCCTCGGCAATTTCCAGTCTCATGAACAAGGATTGCCAAAATTCCTGGGCATCTCTTCATTATTAGGGTGGTTGCCTAACACTGCTTAATTAATAAAAGGAATAAATAAAGTTCTATAGTCCCTGGCCTGCTAAATTTAATTTAATATGGGTTAGAATAGGATGAAAGGGGATGCAGGATGGAAAAATATAGGACACAGAGTTCTCAAGAACTGTTTATGAACTGCCCATATGGTGTGGACACAAACAGTGTGAGCTTTCTGTATGAGCATTGTGAGGTTTGAAACCTTCCTTCCAAGCTAATAGATGCCTGCTGCAAAATGTGTTTCTTGCTTTTAGCACTGCTGGTCATATACAAGCGTGAAGGCTGTATATTTACGTTTCCATATACCACCATGAGAAAAATCCAAAAGGATTTCAACTGTCTTTTATAACAAGAAGCACTAGCAAAAGGCCTTTTTATACTTGCATCTCCTAGGATCATGCCACTTCTGAGTATAATTACAGCTGACACATTAAGATTTATTTTTTTTATCCTAGCAAGGAACCAGAGGTAGTCTTTGAAGATCTACAGCCCAGCTATTTGGCAGCCTACTGCTGTTCTCTAGACTTTTGTTGGTAATTCCATTTAATGACTCCTGAAATCTACAGGGCTGCAGGAGAATACTTTCAAGAGCAAATTACATGCCATCTGAGTCACACTGATGACAAATGCCTATACCATGGTGAAATATCAAATGTTCTTAATGCAGCAGATGGCTTTTTAAAAATTCTGTCATACAAAATATCACTTTGCTTGCAGCCTATCCTTTAAAATGCATTTTAGCATCGTATGCATATTGATGGTTTTCTACAATGAATTTAATAGCTTTAAAATGTCAGTGAAGCTTTTCTTTTCCTACCCTGACTTTCTAAACAAATATATTTCTTTGTAAAGTTACATGCCATTTTTGTTATTTTTAAAAAATGTCCCAATGATACTTTAAACAGAAATTCCTTCTTCTCATCCACACAGATAATACCTATAGATATGATTGATGTAATAGATATAAAGGACATTTTCTAAGGCTATATTCAACTCCAATGTAAAGTGAAAAACCCAGTACAGATCAATTGCATGGAAACAAATCTCATCACAATGAAGATGACATGCTGCAAGCAACACTAACATTGTAATGCAATTCATTCAGATCCTATGCTTTAGCACTCCTTTTGACAACCATAATGTCTGTAATTGTCTTTAAATGTGCCTGTGTGAAATGAGTCCCAAATCTGCACAATTAGAATGCAGTGTTGGAAACCAGCTTTGGACTTAAATTTGCACTGGTATAAATAGGTGTGCAAGGACTTTAAACAATAAAGGTTAAGTCAAGTTGAATTCAACTTTGGGATGCAGTGCTCATCTCACTTTCAGGCCAAGGGAGCTGGCATTTGTCCACAGACAGCTTTCTTGGTCATGTGGCCAGCATGATTAAATCACTTCTGGTGCAAGGAGGACCATGACAGAAACCAGAGCGCACAGAAACGCTGTTTACCTTCCCTCCATAGTGGTATCCATTTATCTACTTGCACTGGTATGCTTTCAAACTGCTAGGTTGGCAGCAGGGGCGTAGGAAGGGGAGTGCGGGTGATGCGGTCCACCCCAGGTGTCATCCTTGAGGGGGGTGACAAAATGGCACACCACGGGGGGCGGCACTTACTGTGGGGCCTGACTTTCAGCCCGCCCCAGCCATGTGTCTCTCCTGAGAGTGACGCAGTGGCTCGGGGCCCCACTCTGCCCAAAATGGCAGCATGGGGCTTGCGTCCACCAGGCAGACTCTGTGGGCAGCTCGCCGCACCACCATCCCCCCGGGCGGATTGCCGCAACACCCCTGTGGGTGGCTTGCCAGGCCCTTGCTGCTCTGGGTGCCGGGGCAGCTAGCTAAGCACCTGGTTGGCAGGAGCTGGGACAGAGCAAAGGGAGATCACCCCACTGTGTGGATTCGAACTGCCGACCTTTCAATTGACAAGCCCTAGAGGCTTGTTGGTTTAGCCCACAGCACCACCCGCTCCCCTGCTTTCAATAACAGGGCACTAATGGACCTGAACAAACGAACCTGGACCAGAAGGTGAGAGAAATCTATGTAAAGATGCCAAGTAACCATCTAATGTTTTGATCAACATTGATTGATCTTCAGATTCTCCAGCACCTCTCTTGTAAACATAACTACAAAGATTAGAATTGTATTGTTGGCACGGCAACAACAAAATAAATCTCCCAGCAACAATGGTAATTGCTTATTTACAGTGTGTCTGTGTAACCACACAAGTGAAATATATGTTGGTTGGAACTGATGAGTCATCAGTTTCATATTTTTAGCATTGCAACAAAACAGGAAAGCCATGGTGAAAACTAGCTGGGTTGTGATAAAAAGGAGCACATGACATGCTTTCACTGCACCTAGGAGATTAACGTAACATCTAAATCCTGCAAACCGGGTCCTGATAGGACTGCGGCTTTATCCCCACCCTCATCCCCCTTCATTTTGCTTTTATCCATTATAAATTTCACTGTGTCTGCACAAGATCACCATCATTTCTCCCTCACTTACTAGGACAAATTATGGTAATGCCAGTGAGCATTGCCCATAGGGAAATGCACTTACTTGCATATATTAATTTATTTCAACATACTGAAGCTGAAAATTGTCCATTGGCTAACCTTGAGATTGATTTGCTTTCTCAGACCAGAACAAATTATCAAAGGTGGGTCTCTCTGCCCCTGCTTCCTTCTAACCAAGAATGGCATTTACAAGCATGTTTGGTGTGTGGTGTGTGCTTTACTACATGCAGATTTGTTATGAGCTCATGCAGCTGGGTGAGTGGGCCCTCAACCAATTCCCCTAGATCAGCACTTCAGGGTAGCAAAGAAGGCACATATAATAGTTTTGGACTCATATTTTGAGTGTTCCTGCACACACATTTCAAAACAAATACTGCTATCACTAAAACAAGAATGCAGAGGTGGCAATGCTGGCAAGTGAAAACTTACCATCTACGATTAATTAATTTATGCCACCCATACTCTGACAATCAGATGTGACATATATGGGGTGAAGCAAAAGGATTATGGTCCATATCATATAATTTACTTCCTAAAGCAGCACATTTTCTGAACTCTGTTATTTATGCCCTGCTCTTCACAGTGTGATATCCATTGTTTAGACAGGCTTAAGGCTCGCAGGAAACAATGGCATGACATTGACTACTTCTGTCCTAAATCTTTATGACAACCAGTTACTTCTCACCCCTCCACCCACCACCATAGTGGTGGCTATCAGCAGCGTAGCAAGGGTTGCCGGCACCCGGGACGGGGCAAGTGTTGCACTCCCCTGGTGGACTGGGCAGCTGGGGTGGGGGCACATGCTAGGGGGGTGCGTGTGGAGTCCACTTGGAGGGCGAACGGAGCCCGCCTCCAGCAGGCTCCTCGCCTGCTGCCTCCATCCACCTGACCACTAGACCAACTCACCCGCTGCCAGGGCTCTGTGCTTATTGTGGGGGTGCCTGATTGTGCCCCCTCAAAAATGTGTGGCAGGGGCCATGACCCCTCTGGACCCTCTAGTGATTATTGTCCATTGAGCCTGGTAGGGCAGAAGCCAGAGAGCCCAAAGTAGGTGGAGCCAGAGCCAATGACAGGAAGACCCTCCCCTGATTGCTTGTAAGGAAGCAGGTAAGTAGGGGCTGCCCAGGTTAATGACAGGTTAATGGGGCAATGCCAAATATACCCTAATGGACCAGTCTCCACAGCCCGGCCATCTTCTTTCCGGCCCTTCCCCTTTTGAGCTCTGGGTGCTTGGCTTTGTTTCTCAGAAAACCTTATGGGCAAACTGAGGCAACACTTCCTGTTTGTTGTGGACTCTGCTAATCCTCCTCAACACATCTTGCCCATGGTGTGATCCAGCTTGGTAGCATGAAAGATGACGTGGAGCACCCTGATTTGTCTTGTTATTTGGGGTAAACAGAGAGCTAATGCACACTCCTAGAAAACACATGAAAGAGAACGTATATTAGCGTGATGGAAACCACTGCACAAATAAGAAGTGGGTGTGCTTTTAGGAATGATTTTGTTATGTTTTTCATCTTGTTTCCCAAAAATCCAAGTTTCAGGACGAACTTGGACTGGGTTCTAATAGCTGCTCAGACCTCAGGGAAATTGGGTAAATAGGCACTTTTTATTTTATGTCTGCAAAAGAATGTGCTAAATCTGTGTTAAAGATCAGGATAGATACATTAGCATTAGGAGATTTGTTCTCATGCCGCTTCTCTACGTAAGTCATTTCCTGAAGGCACTCTGCTATAGACTGCTCCAATGAAATAAGTAATTATAGTTTATGTGTTCCAAAAAAGAGAGAGAGAGAAAAGAATGTGGTTAACATGGGTTTATTATAGATTATTGTAGATGGGTCATAAAATTGATTGGGTTTTTTATTTCTAAGTTTATTGACTTTTAACAAGTCATGTGTGGATTTCAGTCCCCGCAATAATCACTACATCTTTGCACAACCTGTCATACATGCATCAGACAACTGACTCTGGTCTGTGCAGAATAGTATTTCTTTTGTAGATGCGAAGTCTCAGCTCTCTGTTAGAGCCATACTACCATTGTTCATTTCCTATCAGATCCTATAAAGCAGTAAAAGGGTCTGGATTTTTGCTAAATACATTTATTTGATAACATTGTAGAGAAGTAGCTGAGCAACATAGGGAGAACGCATGACTCAGTGATCCAGCACATGCTTTGAATTTATATGTTCTCAGGTTCAATTCATAAGATTGTAGTTAAGTAGTTGAAAACTACTTGAAATTTCTAATTAAAACAACAATGAAGAATAATTGTGATACAGTGGTTAGAGTGCACTTGTGTGGTTAGGGTGGTTCGACTGGACTTGTGAGACCAGGGTTCAAATCCTCGCTCAGCCATGAAGCTTGCTGGGTGATCTTGGGCCAGTCATTGCTTCTCAGCCTAACCTACCTTGCAAAGTTGTTGCAAGGATAAAATAGGAAGAGGAGAACTCCATAAGCCACATTGAACTTTTTAGATAAAAGGTGGGGTATATAATAAACAAGCAAGCAAACATATTTGCCTGAAATCTTGGAGAACTGCCATATACAATAGCTCCTTATAAACTTCCTGGCTCCTTAATCTAGCCCTTTCTACTTTACATCTTGCTTTCTATAAGCGATTTACAGAATTTGAAGGATGGGATTCTGTTTTAATCTGTGTCTCTTTGGGCAGTTCTCACACTCCAAGCATATAGAGTAAGCCTTGGGCTGGTGCATGCTCTGTCAACTCACATATAATTGATAACGACAACCAGGGCCTACACCTATCAGTACCTAGGTGCTCTTTACGCTGATTATATACATTGTTTGGGAGTGTGCCAAGCAGGGTACACGGGTTAGGGGGCGCAATACTTGCTTTGCACCGGGTGCTGGTAACCCACACTATGCCACTGCATAACACTCTAAGCCCAAACCTTAGCTTAGCACAGTGCAGGAGCAAAAAGGACAGTGAAGGAGCAAAGCAGCTAGGAGGTGCTCAGAGAGATTACACATGTTTGGCTTACCAAGTTGTGAGAACTAAGCCGATGACACAAATAAGTGGTGAGGCATCTTCCTATCACAATCTCTACTTGCTTGGGGAGGGGGGTGGGTAAAGACAACAAGTGGCTGGAAGTCAAGAGAAAACACTGACATGGCTAGAGGCCTAAGGGAGCATCAGTCAAGGAAAGGTTGTTATTCATAAGAAAGAGGATTAATGTTAATGATTACACTTTATTTATCAGAAAACATGAGTGGTGCGTGTTACCTGGGCTCATCAAGAGAATGTACTTCAGAGGCTGAAGCAGCAGGCTTATTTGTAGTGGTTCAGCTGAGTTTATTGAATTAAGCACATGCTAATATATGAAAGGCCCCTGGTCTGTGGCCAGAGTCCCTAATATGTTGGGACCATATGCAGGAAAGATTTGCCAAATATATGGATAATTGTATAAGGATGGAGGTTTGTGTCAGACCATTTGCAAAGATTCTTGAAGGTATGAGGCATCCTCCTTGTTTTAAATTCAATGTGTAGGATGATTGAGTCATTAGAACAATTTTTTTAGCATGCATTGTCACCAGAAAATGGAGCCTTCAAAAATCAAATGCAATCTACATCACTGAGGGAAAGTGGAGGAAGGGGGAATATATTATGTTTGACTCACTTCAAACATAAAATAAATTCTATGCTACACAAGCATTTCATTAATTATTTTTATAGAATCAGCACAGTGGTACCTCGGGTTACAGACGCTTCAGGTTACAGACGCTTCAGGTTACAGACTCCGCTAACCCAGAAATTGTACCTTGGGTTAAGAACTTTGCTTCAGGATGAGAACAGAAATTGGGCGGCAGCGGCGCAGTGGCAGTGGGAGGCCCCATTAGCTAAAGTGGTACCTCAGGTTAAGAACAGTTTCAGGTTAAGAACAGACCTCCAGAATGAATTAAATTCTTAACCAGAGGTACCACTGTACTTATGTTCCCTTTCCTGCAAACTGTATCATGGCTCTCTGGACCAGGAGAAATGGGAGTCTGTCTCATTCTTTGTCAGGCCTAAACATTAGAAAATCTTCAAGACTAGGTATGCAAAGATCTGATTCTCTGTAGCAGGAGAAAATGGTAATGTTAATGACCCATTGTGAATCCACATCAACATTCCCTAAGGCTGCAATCCTAGGCACACTTATTTGGAAGTAGACTGCATTAAACTCAATCCTTCAGAATAAACATGCATAGCATCAGACAGTTCCTTTAACTAACTCTACATAGTACCCTCCCCATCCTTAAATGCTTTTTTCAAACATATGACACACTTAATTTTAAAAGAGAATAAATGAAAGATGCAATGAGATATTTGGTGGTTTGGTGGAAGGAAAAATTGCTGGACGACCACCCCTTCTCCAATTCTCTGGTAAATAAAACATTTAATAAAAAAGAACTAAGGTTGATAAATCACAGAGAGACTTATTCTCAAAGTATTAGTAGTGGGTAGGGCTCATTGGCTTAGTTGGGGCACCAGGCAAAAAGGAATCTTAGGAATGTAGTGAAAATATTTTAGAGCAGTTTATTTGACATATTTCATACCATCATGGTGAAAATATTATGCTGCACACTGAAAAAGTAATAAAGTCCCATTGCTGAAAGCTCAATTTATTTTGTCTGTTAAACCTTTACTGAGAAGCAGAGATTCTATTGTTTATGAACATGGTACTAAGTATATAGATTTTGTGAGTAATTATTAGTAAGGCTATGAAAGTCAAATATATTGATAGAAATTAGTACCTCCAAGGAAACATTATTGTGACATGCAGATAACTGTTTCCTGAAATTTTATTCTCTTGTGTGCTTATGTGACTATGATAACTGAACATATGGAGATTAGGATGAGTGTAGGAGTCAAAGTGTTTATCTCTAACTAACAGCTCTATAAAATTAACAAATAAAAGTTTCAGTCTTACTCATACAGACCATTTAGCTTAACAGCTTTCATGTATTATCCATATGAAAATGCTGGGGACCAAGGAAAAAGAGAAAAATATATATAACAATTGCCATCTTATTTCAGGAGAAGCTCTTCTGTCTAACTGGTGGATTCAGGGAAAAAACAAACCATATCTTTTTGGTAAGGAGTGCTAGCTTTTGCAGTTTCTAAGCAGTGAGAATCAAGTCTACAAAAATCCAACAGTAGGACTGCCATCTTTCTTTCTATCTATCCTGATATTCAGGAGTTCATTAATGAACTTTATAGAGGTGAAGTGATAGGAAAGGCAGCTGCTGCTAAATTTCTATCAGATGAAATTTACTGCAAATTTGGGCAAACATCCTCCAAAAATCATGGGAGTTCCGCCACACTAGATCTGAAAATCTGGCTGCAATTCATTTACCTGAGCATAAGCCTTCCTGAATAGGGACGCGGGTGGCGCATAGGGACGCGGGTGGCGCTGTGGGTAAAACCTCAGTGCCTAGGACTTGCTGATCGCATGGTCGGCGGTTCGAATCCCCGCGGCGGGGTGAGCTCCCGTCTTTCGGTCCCAGCTCCTGCCCACCTAGCAGTTCGAAAGCACCCTTAAGTGCAAGTAGATAAATAGGTACCGCTTTATAGCAGGAAGGTAAATGGCGTTTCCGTGTGCTGCGCTGGTGCCGGTTCGCCGGAGCAGCTTCGTCACGCTGGCCATGTGACCCGGAAGTGTCTGCGGACAGCGCTGGCTCCCGGCCTCTTGAGTGAGATGAGCGCACAACCCTAGAGTCTGTCAAGACTGGCCCGTACGGGCAGGGGTACCTTTACCTTTAAGCCTTCCTGAATTCAATGTGACTTATTTTTGAGTAGAGATGTACAGCAGGGTGGTTCAACCTCTCAGACCAAGTGTGCCACAAGAGTACTTCACCACAGAACCTGTGGGTCACACACGGAATTAGATTTACATATCATGAATTAAAGTGTTTTCATTATAGTTAATATTATTTAATATAAACATTTAATATAGTAAATTGAATATATATGATTAAATACACAACTAATAGGTCGACTCCCTGTCAGGGACGTTGAGTCCCTGTCAGGATAAAAAAGCGGGGTATAAATAAATATAATAGCAACAGCAATAATAATGACATTATTTTAGAAGCCTTCTAGTCCAAATGATTTGAGCCCCATGAAGAAGAGTGCATGGGGTTGGGGGAGGAGGGGGACAACAGCCGCCTAATCCACCTCACTTGCCTGCCAGTTGCCACAGCCACCACCGTCTTCCCCACACATGTGGCCCCGTCAGGCCAGTCATTAACTGAGTGGGGGGATCTTTAGAATTGGAAGGGGACCCCTAACGGTCATCTAGCCCAGACTCCTGCAATCCCTGGCAGGCAGCCACTCACCACCCAGCTGTCAAGAGAGAGCAGCACTCTTTTGTTGTTGAGGGAAGAGGGGCCAAGCAACCAACCAGCGGGAGGAGAAGCTCTTATGGGAAAGGGTGGAAGAGCAGAGCCGCTGATGGGCGCTAGCAGGGCTGAAGGCAAGGCCTCATGGGTCACAGGCCGTGTGTTCGACCACCCTGATGTATAGGATTGCACTTAGAGGCATCCAAGTGATCTATTTTACTCTTCCAGTTAGCAGTGAATCTATTATTCTTTTACAAGCATAGCTTCGGTATATTTTGTATCTTCTTATCTCGTATAGTTTGTGTATTTTATTCTGAAGGGGTTTTAATCAATGACATAATTATAGCTCTTTGTTGCTTGTGGGGGGGGAAGTTCATCTCCTCAGACATAGACTATCAAAAAGAGAAGCAGTTTATTGTGAAGAGAACTGTTGAGATCTCATCAAACAGACAGTATCAGAGAGGTTTGCTTTCATTTTAAAAAACACACACAACCCAGTGGATGCATTAGTTTTCATTCCAACATTTACCAGCAAGGCCTTTATTTAAAACGCCATCTCTCTGCCTCTCCTCATGCTCTTCAATCTCAGTCCCCCCTTTCTTGCACAGGTTAGGCCTTCCATTTGTCCCATTCCTGCCCCTGTACTTTCTGCCATGCTGCTCCCTATGTCTGGAACAGGATTACTGGTGAGGGTCTGTTGAGTCTGGAAACTGAGCTAAATGGTATGCACACTAAGCAAAGGGTGGTGAAAACAGCATCCCTGTGGTGAGTTCTTCCTCTCGCTGCTGTAACATTTGGAAGCCATCCCTATGTAATGCAGTAACATCATGTTGTAAGTTTTACCACCACCACTGTCAGCCAATGGCATGAATCACAACTTCAAAAAAAAAAACTGTATTATGACCTCCTGCCAAGCAATAAGAAAATCACACCACAGTTCTGCATCTGATCAGAAGTTCTCATCATCACTTGGCAAGGCAATACAGGCAACTAATTTAAATGTACACCATAGGATGTTACAATCTGGTTTATTTATCCCTTAGAAAAACTTATGTACTGCCTTTAACATAGGTATCCAGGCAATGTGCAACACAGAACAAGATAAAGGCCTACCAGGCTTGCATGTTCAATCATGGGCAGCTTCCAATCTCCGGGAATGACGTCTCAACACCTTCAGGGAGATTTTGGCCACTCTTTTGACTTCCCGTGTGAAGAGGAACCTGAGGAAGGACCTCAGAAGAGGATTGCAGGGTCCAGGTCAGTTCATAAGGGGAGAGGCATTGAAGTATTGGGGTCCTGAGCCACATAAGACTTTATAAGTCAAAACCAGCACTTTAAATTGGGGCCAGAAACTAATTGGTAGCCAGTGCAGTTCAGACAAGATAGTTTAACTAAATACTTCACAGTAGTACTAATAGCAGCAGTAATAGATCTACCACTAATGAATACTGTCATACTTTTTCAAGAGAAAAAACGGACATTGTCCCTTCCTGTCCACTACTGGTCCCATGGAGGAAGCAGCATGGAAGGTTGGTTGGTTACAGGACCAAGGAGAGCTCCTAATTAACAATTTGTTTCAGAGAGGTTCAGAAATGAAGACTACCAGTCTACCTCTGACCTCTTTTGGAGAACTGTCTTAAAGGGGCTGCTTATCCCACATTCCATGGCCATGACCTGTCCCTTGTGCTGTTGAACTACAAGTTAGTGTGAGAGGCACATTGTTCCTTGAGCCCAGGGGAAAGTGGTTGTGAAAGTCTTCAGCTCCAAGGCCATAGTGCCTTGACATCACTGCTTCCCAATGTTGGGATCACCAGCATCAGAATCAAAGCTAGGAGTAGGCATCTGAGAGAAAGTAGGATACTGAGCCAGCTCCAAGGACATGGAGATGCTAGCACTGGCACAAACAAAGCTCACAGGTTCATCCCACTCACAGAAGTGCCTGTTTGCTTGCCCAGAGCACAGACACCTGTTGTTTGCCATGCTAAGGCTTGTGCCCACTCCACTGTAGAATAGGAAGAGACAGAGTGTGTGTAGCTTGTTGGGTCAATGTTTCAGCTCACACTTAACTATGTAATTCACAAGCTGTGCTTTGCCTATGCATCAATCAGATCTGTGCATTAAAGAATTTGGTAGAAACAGAAATTCAGCAGTGAGGGTCAGGATAGGCAACAACATTGGCCTAATTTTAAACTATTATTAGGATTATCATAATTATTCCTCCCTGTCACCCCTGCTTTGTGTAACATCCTGCCTGATGAAGCATTCTGGAAACTCAGAAGCTGCTGTAACATTCTGGTTAGTCCAAATAAAGGTTTTCCCCACAGTGGATTTTGGAGGTTCCCTCCCCCTTGTGAACCAATACACTAGGTTTTTTTTTAATGTTCCTGATGGATTGTGCATCACACCATCATACATCCCCAGGAGCTACTGCAAGAGGCATTTTGACTTCAAGGTACCCATTTAGCTCAGAAAAGGAATAAATTACTTCATGTAGCAATTAATTATGGCAAGCTATTCTTGCTGACAACAAGCTTGTGTGAAGACAGTAATCTCTACTCCCACTTACTCAAGAGGAAAGCATTATGTGATAAACCCTCTTTTCTACCCACCACCATGTAGTGTAATAAAGGAGTAATAAAAGAATGCTGAGGCAACCTTGTCAAATTAATCTTATAACATTCATTTCTAGATTTGTAATATGATTACAAGATCCACATTAAAAATATTGGAGTAAAGTGTTTAAAAAGTAGAGATGTGCCAGCATAGTTGCTGCACTAGGCTTAATCCAGGATTTGTACTGATTTGCTGTACCAATATGTAGTATTTTCTTTGACTTTTGCAAATCTGCAAGACATAACTGGTGCTGGATTGCCTATTAGATAGAGAATGCTGGAGTGAGGCTTTACCAATATGAGCTACTGCAAGTTTATTATTTGTTTGTTTGCTTGTTTGCTTGCTTGCTTGTTGGAATATTTATAGATCACCTCTCAAATAAAGTATCAGGGTATTATGCAACAAAATGTAAAGTACATAAGGCATAAAGCACCATACAAACAATACAAAATGATAATAAGAATGGCTGGCTCACTTTTTAAAAGTTTAAGCAACTGAATAAGCCTTTCAACATAAAAATATCTTCAAGATATGTCTGAAGGTTGGCCGCAATGATGGCTGCTAAATTTCTGCTGGAAGAGTATTCCCATAGCATGGGACCAGCAACTCTAAATGCCCAACTTTTGGATGAAGCTTCTAGTCAGCCTTCTGAAACACAGAAGGCAACTGACATCTATTCCCCAGGTAGCCTTGGTGACTGAGCTTGGATGTAACGCCACAGGCAGCCGTTAGGATATCCTGGGCTCAAGTTGTCCTGGGCATTGTATATTATCACAAGAACTTTGAACCTGGACCAGTAGCATATGGGCAGCAAGTGCAGATATTTTAGCAGAGGTGTCACATGCTGTTGGCTGTCTGCCCCTATCAGCAGTCTAACCACTGTAATCTGCACTAGCTTAAGCTTCAAGATCAGGTCCAAAGGCAGTCCCACAAAGAGTGCATTGCAGTAGTCCAATCCTAAGATCATAGATGCATGGATACAATTGGCAGGCAGTGCAGAGTTCCGAACAGGAGTGTCAGGTTGTCATTCTGTTCAGCAAGTGTGCTAACTGTAGCTTCAGGCCCAAATTCAAGGGAAGCCCCACATGGAGTGTGTTGCAGTAATTCAGTTTTGAAGTTACCAACTACCATTGTCAAGCTAAACTATTCAGGAACAGCCATAGCTGTCAAACCAGCTGAAGCTGATAAAAGGTACTCCTAGCCACTGAGGCTAACTGAGGCTACAGTAACAAAGCTGGCTCCAGAAGCACACCCAGACTGTGAATCGGATCCTTCAAAGGGAGTAGTAGTAGTAGTAATAAAATTATTTATACCCCACCCTTCCTGGCCAAGACTGGGCTCAGGGCAGCTAACATCAGGTATAAAAACAATTGATTAAAATACAACTTAAAAACAGGATTAAAATACAACTTAAAATGCAGCCTCATTTCAGTGGAAGCCCAGATCAAAAACTGTTTGGGGGAAGAAAACATCAAATCTTCACCAAGGTCAACTATCCAGACTGGTCCTACGTGGGCCAGAAAAAGCCAGGGAAGTCCCCAAATAAAGGTTCCATCACAGAAGGAAAAGGAAAGAGGGGGAGGGGATCAGGTTGATTCCAAGCCAAAGGCCAGGTGGAACAACTCTGTCTTACAGGCCCTGCAGAAAGAAATCAAATCCCACAGGGCCCTGGTCTCTTGAGACAGAGTGTTCCACCAGGCCGGAGCCAGTATTGAAAAGGCCCTGGCCCTGGTTGAGGCTAATCTGACTTCCTTAGGGCCCTGGACTTCTAGAGTGTTGCTATTTATGGACCTTAAGGTCCTCTGCGGGGCATACCAGGAGAGGCGGTCCCATAGGTACGAGGGTCCTAGGCCACAAAGGGCTATAAAGGTCAAAACCAGCACCTTAAACCTGACCCTGTACTCCACCGGGAGCCAGTGCAGCTGGAAAAGCACTGGGTGAATGTGGTCCCGCGGCGAGGACCCCGTAAGGAGCCTCACTGTGGCATTCTGTACACGCTGGAGTTTCTGGGACAACTTCAAGGGCAGCCCTGCGTAGAGTGAGTTACAGTAGTCAAGCCGGGAGGTGACCATCGCATGGATCACTGTGGCCAAATCAGGGCGGGAAAGGTAAGGGACCAAAGGTAAGAGTACAACCCCATCCAAAGCAGGCAACCGGCCAATTTGTCAGACGCAGGACCTACTCTCTCACAGCGACCCCCATCTTGCCAGGATTGAAGTTCAGTTTATTTTCCCTCATTCAGCCCACCATTGCACCCAGGCACCAGTCCAAGGCATGCACAGCTTCTGCTGCTCCAGATGTCAGTGAGAAATAGAACAAAGTGTGATCAACACACTGGTGGCACCTTGCCCCAAAGTTCCTAATGACTGCTGCCAGTTGCTTCATGTAGATGTTAAATGGCATAGGGGACAAGATAATGCCTTGCAGCACCCTGTAGTGTAATTGCCTGGGACATTAGAAACACTCTCCCAACAGGGGTGGACCTTGGTAATGTGCAACCCTTGTTTCACTCTCAGCCAAGGTGACCCACCAGGATGACTAAAGCCAGACCCAGTCCTATCAGCTCTCAGCAACTTCTGGGCCACCCAAAAAATCTCTGCCTGCTGGCTGCTGTAGGATACAAGAGACTGTGGATTGAGCCTTCTTCACTACTTGCACTGCCACATTATGTGCAGTGACCTCCTCTCGATTGACTTCACTTGTGTCAGTTGCACTCCAGTCATTCATCTGGCTTGCTTCATATCCTACAGCTGCCCAGAGTATCAAGGAGCCATTGGAGACAGTGCTCAAGTGTCAACCATCCATCTCATCTCACCATTCCATCGTGAGACTAGAGCTTAGACAAAATCATCACCTTTCCCCTCTGAAAAGAACCCTAGAGCATTCAGGAATGTGTCATGTCCTATCAGTCTCTGGGGGCAGGCTATCCAAACACTACCCAAAGGCCTCCACTCTTGCAGGAGTGGGAGGGAAATTGTCACCACCAATCCAAAGGTCACCAGATAATGGTGTGGCTGTGGCAAGGGAGTTCATTGCTTCATCCCTCAAATCACTTGGAGAAGACTGCATCAAGGGTATACGCTGCTTGATGTGTTGGACCAATGACCCTTTGAGGAAACCCCCCAGGTTTCATGGGGGCATGAAGTCCCAAACCAGCCCAACAGCAGCATCCATATGGATTCTGGGGTCACCTAAAATTATCATCCTGTGGTGTTCCAATACCATGCCAGATACCATCTTGGCTAACTTGGCCAGGAAGGGCACTGGGCAGCAATGTGGTTGATATCCCCAATCTGTGTCTCTGGCTCAACACCAGGTGCAAACTCTTTAAGCCTGTTCCAGGATCAATAGGTTTTCTGGTCAGGGAGATGGTGCTTCTATTAAAAAAGGCCAGATGGGTACTAAACCTTGGTGGACAGTGCCGAATTAAGTGAACTTTTTCATCCACAATAAAATAAAATTGTGGATGAGAATATTGTTATAGACTACTGATCTAGAATTAAGAAACCACACCACCAGACCACAGGGTTTGCCAGCTTTGTATTTAAGGCCTCCTGGTAGATGAGAGGAAATGTGTATCTGAATTTGCTACCTTCTTCTCTTGTTTATGGGAACAAAAGGATATAATTATTTCCAGGGAAGAAGCAAAACTGTAGCATTAAAAATGGCATTTCAAAGAGACCGAGATCACCAGGTTCAGTGCCTGAACCTTAAGAACTTATCTCATTAGTTTTTTACAGTTACCATTTCCACTTAGGAGCTAGAAAATGAAGAACTGAGTGGAACACATCTGCTAGTCCCAAAAAGCTGTGTTCCCAAATGCAATTTTTAAAATGTCTGGGAAAGTCTTGCTGAGCCACAGTGATCAGTACAGATGAGGATACTGATCTGCAGAGAGAAAGAGAATTTTGTATATGTGATGTATTTTTACTCTCTCCTACTGGGAAGACATGCAAGAGAATCACATAAATTAGTCTGCAGGATGCGTCTGTTCATTGTTTTGATTTTTCAATTGACCTAAATATATCTGGCATAAGGTAATACTCAGCTGCATTCAGAAAGGAAATAAATATTGCAGTGACTCTTATTTGATTGCATTCTTTAAAGAACTTTGCAGGGAGGGAGGCAAACTGAGGCTAAATAAGAAACAGCATAAAGTAGTTTATAGCCATTTCAACAGATCTGATAGGATTCTTTTGACTGACTCTTGGGCCCTGTTCTATAGTAGGCAGTGTGCCCTGCATTGCCCCCCCTCACCCTACCCACTGCCGGGCCCCAACCTATCACCATAACTTCAAACACCCCAGGCGTGTTTCTTTAAAATCATTTGTATGTGTGCATAAGGCACAGAATTTAAAAGAAACATTACAGTCTGGGGCCCATCATGTCCTCACTACCCAAGTATTTGGGTAGCTTACCAGAGGAAATCTGATAAGGTAGAAAAAGGTGCCTATTTTTATATTACTTGTTCTATTGAATTATATATGCTCAAATTCACCAAGAATCTCAAACATAAATTTGGAATATTACTACTTTAAGTATTGATGGGGACCCCCATTAAGTGCTGGGATTCTTTATGAGAGTGCCCAACTCATAATGCAGGTAGAAAACATTTAGTTAAATTGGTTTTGTTTCCTTTTTTGTTTTCTTTCCATTCCACTGTTGTCCTCCATATTTCTTTCTTCTTGTGCTAGTCATGGGATTAAAGAGAATAAATGATTCTATGATTTTTTTATGATTAGGAAAAACTTTTATCATGTCCTTTTTTGTCTTTCATTGTATAAGACATAACAAGGAACTTAGCCTTTCTCCACAACCCTTTCACCACATCTCTTTGGTCAGAAAAAGCTTTCTTTGATCCAAAAGAGTATTGTGAGAAATCAAGCAAGTCTCCTCTGTGTTGTTGATTTTGGAGTAAATATTGTGCTTTTGAAATTGCATCTTTTGCTCCATCCATGGACAGTGACAGTGAAGATTAGCCAGCCCTACCTCACCCAGGAAGCTTTGCCAGTGATATGAGAAGACACAAGAGAAGAAAAATGTTATAAGGCTAGGACTTACTGAAGAACATGAAAGATCACTCAGATGTGCCAAGCACAAGTCAGACTCCAGAGGCAGATTTAGGATGAGCTGGGGGCAATGAAGCAGGATGCCTAATATTTTAAAGTGTTCCCACCCCGGTAACATTTACATTTTTCTGTCACATATTATGACACATTTTTGTATGTGAACATTTATTGCAATTGTATGTGAAGAGCATTGTGTTAAGATTGAGCAAGAGGTAGCACTACTTCAGAGTGCACTCCATTCATGTGGCTTCTAAGTTTAGTACAAGTGTCTTGGAAGACAAGGGGTGTGGACCAGCCTAAGGATAAGCATTATAGTATTTGCACCTGGCAAAATAAGAGGATGCGGAATAGGGAAACCCTGTGAAAGCCGGTGTGTGAGAACTGAACATGTTGAAGGCAGTATCTGCCCCTCTTCAGGAATACAGTGCCAATGAGCAGAAGGTGGAAATAACAGCTTAAGTGTACCTTAAATCAGGAGCTCTGATTTAGGCGGAAGCTGTGTTCAGTAAGGCGCCAATACAGTGGTACCTTGGGTTAAGTACTTAATTCGTTCCGGAGGTCTGTTCTTAGCCTGAAACTGTTCTTAACCTGAAGCACCACTTTAGCTAATGGGGCCTCCAGCTGCCGCCACGCCGCCGGAGCAAGATTTCTGTTCTCATCCTGAAGCAAAGTTCTTAACTATTTCTGGGTTAGCAGAGTCTGTAACCTGAAGCGTCTGTAACCTGAGGTACCACTTATGATGAATAGAATTAGGAAGCCTTGTGGTTCCATAATACTGTCATCATTGATGCTCTGTCTGTACCAGGATGTGTTTCCTGTAATTTTTGACATCTGTATCACATTCAAACCATACAGTGGATCACTGTTCCTCCTACTTCCAGACACAGATCCAGACCTGGTGCAGGTCTATACATAACACAGGCATAGACCTTCAAACAAACTTGGCACAGTGTTTTTGTATGATGTCTGGCGAAAGACAAGCAGGATTCTCCTCCAAACGTGAACATAATTTCCCTGTTACCTCAACTTTCATTTGAACTCCGTGTGTGCAGCTGACCCAGAGAACATGGAAGCCACCCAGCTATAATGCATCCCCAGGACCAAACAGTTTAGGACTGGGCTAGCGACGTCGAGGGAGAATAAAACGGATTTAAAGACTGAGCACCACCACGCTTTTATACATATGATCTCTAATATAAACGGCAGCTCTTCACTTTGTCCCTCACCCCCTTCCTCTCACGCACACGCTGCCGCGAGGCTCCTCAAAAGCAACTGCTCTGGCAAGGCGAGGAAGTGACTAAACACGAAGCAGCAGCACGCGTCGTCATCTTTGTTCTGACAGGGAGGACATGACAGGCGGCAGAGCGAGAGATCCGGTCTCTCCCAGCGCCCCCTCCCCCGATCATCATCATCATCAAGTGTCAGTGACGGAAATCGGTCGCCTCTCCCTCCTCCGTGGTCTCTGTCTGTAAATGCCGGCCCTCTGAGGGAACGTCGTGTGCATTGGCTTGTGTGCACTGCCTTCTAACCCCTTCAGGCCCACCTCCCGCTCCTCCCTAAGACGGCCCATCGCTCAGGCACGTCGAAGTCCCGTCTCTCGTGCTGTCATTTCAATCGCAGGCGCCGCTCGGAAGGGCGAACGGCCGCCGCTCGGGGTTTTCTCTGCGGTCTCCTCGAGGGCGCATGTTTCGCGCTCGCGAGCTGACAAACGGTGACCTCCGCCTCCTTTGGCAGTTGGGTCTTCTAACCGCCCCCTCCCCCCGCTTCCTCCCCAAATCCTCCTCCACACGCCCCTCGCCTTTCCCAGCCTGAAGTGAGTCAACTGCCAGAGCGACCCGCGCGGGCGCCAGACGACCCCCTGCCCGCAGTTTGTGGGGTGGGGGTGGCCCTCCTGGGGGGGAGGCGGGGACGTGCAAGTGAGGTGGAAGAGGAGGGGCAAAAGCGCCTTAGCCTCCCCCCACCCCTCCCCAGGGAGACGCTCGTGGCAAAGTCAACGACCCGGAGCCCGCCGGGCCTCATCAAACGCCTCAGCCCGACCCACATACGTCATGGAAACAAGCACGTCAGGCAACTCCGACCAATAGCGGGAGGTCGGGGAGGCGGAGAAAGCGGCACGCACCGCCCCTTCAGGCGCCAGTGCCAATCGGAGGCTCCGCCCTTTCTCTCCCCCGCCTGCCCCCCCTCACCCGTGAAGGCGCCGCGCCTTCAGACCCCCGCCTCTTCCTCCAACCCAAGCGAGACCCTGTCACGTGACGGGGACCGGGGAGAGAGTGTGAGTGAGTGTGTGAGTGAGGGGGGGTCGGGCCGGTTCGGAACCTGGTGGCTACCGTCGCTTTGGGGAGGAGGGCTCGCCTGAGGAGAAGCGGGCGAACGGACTAGTAAGTGGCCGACCTTCGCGGTGGAGAGCGAGCGAGCGTGCGGGCACCGGAGAGGGAGAGCGAGCCGGGCCGCCTGTGGCTGGGAGGCGGCGAAGGCAGCGGCTCCCTCCCGCGCGGCATATGGCTCGGCGAAGGGAGCCGAGCGCTGCCCGCACGCCTGCCTGCCGCTGACTAGCGAGGGCGAGGCGCTGCTGCTGGGGAGCTACCGCGGAGGGCGGGGCAGGGCGCCCGGCTCCCTCCTCCTCCTCCCCCTCCCTCCTTCCTTCCCTCCCTCGCTCCGGCTGCTGCTGCTGCCGCCACCTCCTCTCTCTCTCCCTCCCTCTCTCTCTCCCTCCGTCCCCTCCCGGTCTCAGGCGGGCTTGGCTGGGGCTCGCGCGCTCTGGGGCGGGGTGGGGGGACCCTGTGCAGCAGGCAGGCACTGGAGGTGGAGGCGGCGGCGGCGGCGGCGCTGGCCGCGTGTGGGGCTTGGCGGCGGCGGCGGACCCTGAGGTAAGAGGCGGAAGGGTGGGCAGCGTGCGGCCGGGCAGCCCGAAGAGAGGACGCGGCGAGGGCGTCGGACGGGGCACCTCCGGAGGCGCAGGTGGCGAGGCGCCGCGGAGCAGCGCAGGCCAGGCGGGCTGGGGGATTAGCCTGCCGGAAGGAGGCGGCCGCGGGGTGGGAGTGAGGGGCAGGAGACCTGGGCCCTGCCCGCGTCCCTCCTTCCCACGGGAGCCCACGCCGGCCGCCTCGAAGCCAGGCGCGGCGTGACCTTGAGGGCAGCCCGGGAGCAGCGCCTCCGGCCGCCCGCCCGCCACCTTCTCGCCGGGCCGGCAGCTGGGCGAGGGAAAGGGAGAGAGCTCTCCCCTCATGCCCCTCCGGTTGGTCAGCGTTCATCTCCCCGTCCGCCGACGCGCGGCGGCGGCTGCTGCTGCTCTTTAGAATGGGCCGCCGGGCGCCCGTTAGGTGAAGGTGCTTCTTGGTCTCCGGTTTGCTCTGCCGGGCTAAGTAGCCGGGATTACGCCGCCGCCAATGCACGGCATTATCATCCTCGGCAGCCTTGAGCTTCTATTTACCCGCCCTGCGGGGCGCCCAGCCGCCCGGCCAGCCTCTCTCCTCTTGGGGAAGGGAGTCGGGAGCAGGAGGAGCCGAGGGTCCTCCTGCTCGTACCTGCTAAGCCTGACTCCTTGCTTTCAAGTCAGGGGTTGTGGTTGGGAATAGAGCGGAATGTCAGGCTTCCCTCTCTCCCCCTCTGTGTGGTTTATCACGACGTTAAAGTGATTTACTAATGGCTTAGTTGCATGTGTCGCTTATGAACATTTTGGAAGCGCCCTCGAATGCCGCGTGGGCCGGCGAGGCTGACCAAAGCAGCCTCCCCGGGGCAAGCGTCTGTATGTGAGGAAGGTGGCGTTAGGATTTATCCCATTTCATCGAAAGTTTTCATGACCCTGCCATCTCCGCCAAGTGGTATGCCTAAGCTTTGGATGTGACCACCACGTGAGTTCATGAAGATGCCTTCACGGTGCCAGTAGTGGGATGAGGTGTGGGATTGAGGGGGAAGATTGCTGCGTGTACTTCATAGGAAGAAAGTGCTGCCTGTTTGCCACACTACTACCTGCCCAAAGGGAACTTAGATGGGTGACCAGGAATATCTTCACATTCATCTTCCAGACAGCTGGCATGTATACTTCCTGGATGTAAAAAGTTGGATCTAGTTGGAGGAAAAACTTTTGTGAGCAACTTACCTGGAAACTAACTGATAAACGTTTGGAGTATCTGACCTTGTTGTTGCCAATTTGTACCTACTGTAACCACTCCTAATGTAGAAGACTATGCTGGCAAAGATCCAGTTTCATTAAAACAAGGTAGGAGGTTCCTGGTTGAAGTACCTATCTCTTCTTGGTCTGCAGATTTGATTAAATTCTGTTGTAAGAGTCTTGAATAATGTCATTTTTCCTTGTGCTATACTTATCCCCCACCCCCACCCCTTTGAGATGTTTAAGATAACTGAACTGCTTTGCTCGCATTCTACGAATGCAAGTATAGGAACTCAAGGTATTTGCTGATTCACAGAGTAGTATGCCTTGCCTTTTATCATTGTAAATCAAGCTTAGGTTGCTCATCCATTTAAGAGTTGGTGGCTGAGACTGGGAGCCTGCAAGTCCCTGGTTGAAAATTTATCTCTGCCATTAATTCACTTGTTGCCCTTAAAACATGCCTCTATTATTGTAGCTTCAGCCTACCCCCTGCCAAAGATATATGAAGTATGTGAGGTTAATAATTCTTTAGCAATTTCCAAAAGAAACAGAAATGTAAAATATTACTATGCCATAAAGCAATCTTCCTCAGTGTGGTTCCCTTCAGATACTGCTGGACTACAATCCCCATCATCTCTGACCATTGGCTATGCTGACTGAGGCTGATGGGAGTTACTGTTGGATGAAATTCATAGGCCAACACATTGCGGAAGGCAGCAATAGAAACTGGGGGTAGATATGACACTCACATAGTATATGTATACAACCAAATGCAGATCCTGTGGCAATGAGAACAAAGCGAAGCGTGTCAAAAGGCACAGTGTAAGGGTTTAGCATCACTATGTAGAATTTATATTCATACAAGAGATACCACAGGAATACTAGAAATGCACACTACATCCATACCCGATGTAGTCTCTTGGTCTTTTGTCTCTTGCTCAAAACACCCCCCCCCCCATTGGCAGTTGATCTTAAATACTAATATTTAGTATTTTTCTTATAGTAATTAGGCTAAGTATGAAGAAATAATCACACATGGAATACGTACCTTTCAGTACCTTATGGTCCTTAACATTTTAGAACTTCAGTTCCAATTGTAGAAGTCTACATGATCATCAGATCAGACGTGACAGTATTTATGGCGTAGTGGATGCAAATAGAAAAATGAGTTGAAATAAAAGATGGATCAAACTGTTTCTGAATTAGGTGTTGATCTATTTGTAAAACAGTTTCTTGTGTGGATTGATGCAGTGGTAGCAAATCTATCACCTAGATGGCTGTCTTTATGGAGAAAGAGGAGCATAGCTATGTGTGTTGATGCTCTGATTATGACAAGGGGAGCATTTCCTATTATTGATTAGCAGTGCCCCTTCTAATATTATAGTACTACTTTTTCTTAATAAGCTTATTGAGTTTATAACATTGAGTATTGGGGTCGCTCAGTTGTTTAAAGGAGACTGGGCTTGATGAATCAGTAATCTAACTTGGCATAATGCAGCTTCCTAAGTTTCTACAACATATTTCCAATATGAAACCCCATGACTGTTTCTGGTTAGCATGAACTCACTATCTTTCATCTGTCAAAATTTAAAACTCAGAATTAGCAAGGTGCATGGTGTGTTTCAAAAATGACACACAGGCTACATGATATCTATACTTATCATCTCTATAGTTATTTCTGGGCAGTACCACTGGTGTTGCAAATACACAATAACGATAATAGTGAATATTTGTACTAAAATGTATGTTACCTTGCAAGTTGTATTTCTATTAAAATCAAGCCAGAGGGAAGCAGATGCCTTTGCATTTTGCCTCTACTTAATGACTGTGTTCCACAGACTATAACTGCAACTGAATACACTGAAATCCCATCCTTGTGTATTGCGAAATTAAGTAATAGCAAGCAGTCATTGGTTGTTGGGTTTGTAAATATAGATTATTTTAGGGGATCTGTTCTGAAATGGTTGTAGCAACCTCATTTATAAATGTTTCACAGGTGACAACTTGAGTACTGTGGCTTATTCCAAATGGTTTTTGACATGAGATTAAAAACAGATCTGTTCACAATGAATTTAAATTCTATTTTTTGAAGGAAAAACTTCTAGATTTATCTGTTGTGTTCAGCAATATTTCTTTTGAAATACTTTACTCATGATACAGTTAGTCTGATAGCAGGTGGTAAACCTTGTAAGATTCTAAAAACCAGCAAAAGTGACTCTCATGAAGATTTAAACACTTTATTATTGGGCACACATGTTGGTAG